>NC_065548.1:0-600000 GCF_022605725.1 Anthonomus grandis grandis | reverse complement strand
GCATGTTGATGAAATTTTTGGCGAGAAAAATTCATTTTATCACAAAAAAATTTTTTTTTTTCAATTTCTTGTACCTTTTTTAAAAAACCCTGAAATAGGTGTCTAATCAATTTAAACAAACAATAACTGTACAAATTTTCAAATGTGTAGCTTTGATAGTTTTCGAGTTATGGGCATGTTGATGAAATTTTTGGCGAGAAAAATCCATTTTATCACAAAATTTTTTTTTTTCAATTTCTTGTACCTTTTTTAAAAAACCCTGAAATAGGTGTTTAACGAATTAAACAAGCAATAACTGTACAAATTTTCAAATGTGTAGCTTTGATAGTTTTCGAGTTATGGGCATGTTGATGAAATTTTTGGCAAGAAAAATCCATTTTATCACAAAAAATTTGTTTTTTTTTAATTTCTTGTACATTTTTTAAGAAACCCTAACATAGGTGTCTAATCAATTTAAACAAACAATAATTGTACAAATTTTCAACTGTGTAGCTTTTATAGTTTTCGAGTTATGGGCATGTTGATGAAATTTTTGGCGAGAAAAATCGATTTTATCACAAAAAATTTGTTTTTTTCAATTTCTTGTACATTTTTTAAAAAACCCTGAAATAGGTGTCTAATCAATTTAAACAAACAATAATTGTACAAATTTTCAAATGGGTAGCTTTTATAGTTTTCGAGTTATGGGCATGTTGATGAAATTTTTGCCGAGAAAAATCCATTTTATCGCAAAAATATGTCTATATATTATTCTCGTAAGAATATGTTATTAAGACTTATTTCACAATATAATGCCCTACGTTTATATTTCGTTAATTACTCATCACATAATATTTCGCAAGCCAATACAATCTTTTTTAATTTTTTAGAATAACCCAATTAGTAAAAAGTTAGTAATATATTCAATGTATGTATAATATTTTTTTAATCTAGTGTCTTTGGTGTTTGAAAAGCGTATCAATAAATAAATGTGTTAGAGAAAGACAGACTTCTGTCAATAATAGTGTGTAAAACAAAGACGAGTACATTGCTAAACAAATTCAGTCCTAACACAGGTAAGGAAATATTTCTCGGCGATTCTTAAACGAGGGTCCGAGCCAATTTGAAATACCCGAAATTTGTCCGGCGCATTCTCCAATTTTTAAGAATCATTCTAAATTATTTATAATCAATCGTATTGAAAACTATGGTTTAAGATTTCGCATTCTCTGAGATCCGTGCTGATGATGCTTCAAACGCTTGGAATGTCGCGTAATTTTATTGAGTTTTTTTTTTACTAATATTTTTACCGATTTTTATCCACTGTATTAGCAAGCGGCAGCTGCAGGAGTCTGGCAACATCAGGAGCTTTTCATAGCGGCAACTTGTCTCGGACAGCAATCGAGTAATACGCCGCCACCGGGTGCAAAGCAGCAGGAGCCCACGAAATCTTTGATTATTAAAAATTCTCAATATGAATTAAAATCGTATTGCAGTAAAGAACCGTTTACTCTAGAATTTCCCTATTAAACTAGGAAAATTACCATAAATACGTTCCATGTATAAACGGGTGGAAAATAAGGGTAATCCGGGCGCTCCTCGCCTCGCGGAAATCAATGTGCAGTCACGAACTGCCATTTCCATGAAAAATTCAACTTAATTATAAGCGGGTGGAGGGCCCTTTAAACATTTATTTAGAAAAGGGGGTGGAGGGCGAAACTGTTTGTTGGGACATCGTGGCGGGTTGCCACGCTTATTTTTTATTAAAGACGTATTTATTCAGTTGTTTTCCTAAAGGAAATTTATGATTTTCAGGAATTTTCTGGTAAACATCTTGATAACGTTATTTTATTCTATTCATGAATTTTTTGGACAAAAGTGAATTTTTTCAGTTTCTACCGTACTACAGCCAAAATCATCTTGACACTGTGTTTTGTTTACTGCACTTGTCTCTCTTAAGCAGTGAAGTAGCATTTCATTAAGGATGGTCCCTGTTCCATGGCCTTCCTACAAGTTTTCATATTTTATAATTTTTTTTTAAGTTTTGGTAGGTAGAGTAACCCTGTATCTACTCCATTTATTATCTAAGTATATGATATATACACAAAAGAAAAAAAAATTAAAGCTTAACTAAACTTATATATCCAAAGTGTTTATCCCAATCAAGAAATTTACTATAAAATATTTAATACCCAGATAAGTTTATAATATTCCAAATTATTAAATAACAGCGACTCACCTAAATGACTTAACACTTGTATGTGTAGCACTGTTATCCAATAAACAATAAATGAAATAAAGTTATAAGAAATATCACAATTTCCAATAAAAATTTAATCAAATTTAAATAAATTACCTAATAATATACCCAAGTTATATAAAAATAATTTCTAAAACCATCAGGCTTTAAATTCGCATACCTACTTAATTAACCACTTGCAAACTTAAACTTACATCTAAAAGAGTTTTTTTAAACTTTCTATGTTTTCAAAAATATATGATCGACATTTTTTCCTTAAAAACATCCATTTTTGGGCAATTTTCAATTTCAAGGGGAATAAGATTATATATTTTTTCTACTGCAATAGGGCTCAATCAATTATTGACCTTACTATCTATTCACCTAGTACTGTGAACCTTTTCAGCTCATGGACAGTGTCCCTTGAGGTCACAATGTCGGGTGCACTGACTGGGACCGCTTTCGAGAGGAACTAGTCGGTGGTCTTGCGGACATGCCTTGGAGAATCTCAAATTTGCATTAGTATTACTTTTAGGTAATTTTATAAATTTATTGTTTGTTTTATTTCTTATTTTATGCGTTTGATTCACATATTTCTTCAATTCACAATTTCTATATAAAAAAATACTTATCTCCCAGATGTATAAAGACCGTACATCAAAAATAGTCTTTACAAACTCGTAGGGTAAAGCCTATTTTTTCTATAAATTACTTTAAGTAAATATTTTTGTACAACATTCAACGAACTCAATGTACTCTCATGCATACCACCCCATACAATAATACCATATCTTTATAAGGATTCTACAAGAGCTTTATATACAGATAACAAAAGGTTTTTATTTAAAATGTCCATCCGTCAGATGTTAGTCCATCTGTCACATTTCGTTCGTTGGTTTTATGGTTCAAGATTTTGCAAAAAAGATTAAAGCCGTGTCATCTGCGTAAGATATTATTGAGCCATTTTTGAGTTTTAAGTTAGTTAGGGTATTTATATACTTATGTTAAAAACAAAAATATTTGACCCAACACTGTGCCTTGTGGTACACCTATTCTCATTTTTAATGGATCACTTAACGTTTCTCATATTTTAACAAATTTCGTATAAATAGCTTTTAAAGTAGCTTCTTCTTCTCGAGAGTTTCTAAAAGCAGATCATGTGGAACTGTGTCAAATGCCTTTCTTACAAAGCCAAATTGCTTATTAAACAAAATTGGGTTTGATTGTAAAAAATCAAGTAATCTGTCTCTACAGCACTTTTCAAAAATTTTGATAAAATTATTAATTAAATTAATGGGTATATAATTGTTTATTTTTGTCTTATCATCTGATTTATATATCAAGGTAATATAACAGATTTTTTAAATTGATCGGTACAATACCATTTCTAAAAAATTAAATTGATTATGACCCTCTGATCTGTTACAGAGGATCAAGTAAAAACATACCAGGACACCTACCATTGGTTTTCAACGAATTAATCCTTTCTATAATTTCACTTTTATTTACTGGCCGTAGGTATATAGTGAATGTAATTGATTACTGCTTGTTATAAACTCAGTATCGGGCTTCGGGATTTTTTTCAACATTGCTACACCTATATTATTAAAAATTTTCAATTTTATTATTTATTTATTTATAACATCATATTATAGTTACACAGTTATAATAAGTTATTACAATATCCCCATACAGATGCTTGCATCTAGATATTCCCCTAGATGCAAGCATCTGTATGGGAAGTAATAAATGAACAGTGTACAATAAACATTTTTCTTCTGTTCAACTTATTTAAAGAAAAAATTATACATTAATATGAGCTCCTAAGTATATTTATAAAATAATAACAGTGAGGTAATAAAGTACCTAAACAATTTAACAAGGGAAGGCATCTACTAATATTAGGATACAACAGACTTAAACTTATTAAGATTGTTTACAATATATCCCCTCACTATCTTTTAAATTTTTTTATTTTTGATGTTTCTAATATGTTTAGGTAATAAATTGTACAGTTTTGGTCCTATAAAGTTAATGGATCTCTTTCCGAACTCACTATAGCATACAGGAAGAATTAGTTGATTATCTTCATTAGATCTAGTGTTTTGGTTATGGTTTATTGGATATCTAATATTTTCACGATTGTGTATGAAGCAACAAACAGTTATACAGAATAAAGTTCTTATGTTTATATAGGTTTCATTATAAATTTCTTTAGTAGGGTATAAGAATGATTTTTTAAGGATTATTTTTAATATTTTATTCTGCATTATCTGAAGCGGATTTAAAGAATTGTAATGTATACTGCCCCAGAGTAATATTCCATATCTTAGTATTGATTCCACTAAACTTTGGTATATGGTTATAAGCATATTTCTGTCTAAAATATTTCTAATAGTCTACAAATATTTCTAATTTGTAGACTAGGAAATTTAATTTTTTTGTTAAATGTGCAGTATGTAAGTCCCATTTCATGTTACTATCAATGATAATTCCCAAATACTTTACATTTGATGCTTCCTGTATTTTATCTGGTAGATTTTGAATATCTAAGTGTGTGAACAATGGTCGATTTATTTTAGCCTTTGATAATGCAATATAGTTGGTTTTTTGGACATTTAATGTTAATTTGTATATATCAAGCCATTTTTTTACAAGCATAATTCCGGTTTGAGCACATTTTTTTACTTCCTCCCACGTATCTCCGTCAAAAGCAACAACAGTATCATCTGCGTATGAAATAATTATACCGTTTATGTTTAAAGTTGTAAGTGAGTTGATGTACAGAATAAACAACAGGGGTCCCAGAACGGTCCCCTGTGGAATCCCAATTCTTACTGTACATGGTTCACTTAAAGTGTCATCTATTTTAACGTACTGTTGCCGCTCCACAAGATAGTTCGCAAAGGCCTGTAACACGGGACCCCTCACCCCGTTTTTCTCGAGGACATCAAGAAGCTGTTTGTGGGGCACCGTGTCAAAGGCCTTCGCCAGATCCAAAAATACTGCTAAGCACTTTTTGCCAAAGTCCAATTTATACCTTACATGTTCAATGAGTTTGTGCATGGCATCGCCAGTACTCAAGCCCGAAGAAAAACCAAACTGGTTTTCAGACAAAAGTCCATTTTTATCCAAAAACCCGGCTAGTCGCTCCCTTAAACACTTTTCGTACAATTTTGCGAAATTAGAAATTGTACTGATTGGTCTGTAATTATCAATTAAACTTTTGTCTCCAGATTTAAAAATGGGGGTTATAATGGATGTTTTAAAAGGCTTAGGAATAATTCCGGTTTTAAAGATTAAGTTTATTATATATGTCAAGGGTTCAATTAGATAAATGTGAAGTTTTTTAATTAGTTTTGCTGAAATACCATCATGTCCCGGAGCACTGTTACTTTTTAAAGAGTTTATATGTTTTATTAATTCATTGTGATCTACTGGCCTTAAGAACATTGAGTTATTTGCATTTTTTAATTGAAATATATTTGACGAGTTTGGTATTTTGTTTTACATATCGAGGCCTATCTTAGAGAAGTAATCATTACAAAAATTTGCTTTTTCTTTTAAATTGCAATTATTTTTAGCTTCCATGGGAATTTTAATAGGGATTTTATTTTGTTTTTTATATTTATTGTTATATTCAGATAATATTTTGTATATTTTTTTTAAGTTATTTTTATTTTCATTAATTTTTGTCTTGTAGTAAAGGTTTTTTGTGTAGTCAATAATTTTTTTTTAATTATTACGGTATCTTTTATACTCTCTTTCTTTTTCTTCTGTAAAGTTATTTTGTAATTGTTTTTTTAATCTATCTCTTTTTTTTATTGATACAATAATGCCATTTGTGATCCAGGGTTTAACTTTTTTGTTAGTTTTATTGTAAAAAATTGATGTTGTTTTACATTTTAAGTAAAGTTCTAAAAATTTGTTTATGAAAAGTGTATAGGCTTCTTCTGGATTGTTTGTTTTAGACACGTCATTCCAATTTTCATTCTCAAATAAATAATTTAGTTTTATATAATTTATTTTATTTTTAACATCAGTTTTTACAATATTTTCTATTCTCTTAATATTTAAAGCATGTGAAAAATTTAACATTATTGGAAAATGATCCGTTATATCATAATTTATTATATACGGTTTTGTGTGAATGTTAATTATTTTATTATTGTTCTTTACAAATATATGCCTGATTCTGGCCTGGTGATTGAGTTTATATGTGATTGAAAACCATATGAACTTAATGTTGAAATGTAATTTACCACGTTTAAATCAGTATTATTTAAGAGGTTAATATTTATGTCTCCAACTAAAATTTCAACATTATTTGACTTGTTTCCTGACTTTCCTGTAAAATATACATTAAGATCCTGTACAAAATTTTCAATAGATGAGTGAGGAGATCGATAGATACAAGAGATTTCATAGTGCACATTTTTATGTTCCAAAGTTATTCGACCCACCTTTATTTTAGTGGAATCAAGTTCATGAAATGCCACTTTAGCATTTAGATTGTCTCTTACCATAAGAAGAACACCATCATTTCGTGTGATATTTCCATTACTATAGTGAGTGGTAAAGCCTTGAATAGTAAATTCTAAAAAAGAGGTGAGTTGAAAACATTCACTTAGGACTATAACATCACAGAAAGAAATTTTGAAAGTCTCTAAAAATAGTAACAGTTCATCAAAGTTTTTTTTTACACTTCTTATGTTAACATGCATTATATTTAAAAGTTTTTTATCTGTGTCTATTTTACCACAGATCTCTACAGGCTCCACAGTTTCACTAAAAATTTCACTGGATATCGTTTCAAGCAGCTCCACTTCTTGTTGTCTAGCCATAATTTATTTTACTTTTTAATACTTCTAGATGGTATAGGTTTGTGGGGCATTCAGAATCCGTGGCATCATGTTTGAGATTATGGTTCGTTTTATATTTTTTATTTGAATGTTCACAATTCACGCATTTCCTATTTTCTTTATTTTGGGTTAAGTGACAGTCCTTTCGATTATGTTCTCCTCCACAGTATGAACAGGTGGTTTCATTTGGACAGTCTGGACTTTTGTGGTAATATCCACAACATTTAAAACACTGTTTTACTGCTAAATTTTCATATGCAGGGTATCGTTCCCATCCAATGTATATTTTTTTGGTCCACATGATTTTTTTAAAGAGGTTTGGGGAACAGTCGGCGAAGATGGTTAATTTATTTAATTTAGTAATTTAGTTTCTTTCATAAAGGTAATTTTAAATGAATCTTCATTATTAAAAAATGTATTTTGCATTCTTATAGATTTTTCAATTTCTTCAGTTGCTGATTTATTCTTGGCAGGATATCCAACTATTTTGACCTGCGGATTCCGTAATTTTGTTTCCTCTACCTCATAGTAATCACCCAGTTTTTTTTAATTTCCTTTTTAGTTTCGTAACACTCTCTGTGTCATTGCATTTAATTATTAAACTTCCGTGGTGTGAAGATCGGGTTTTATCAATACTTACATTAATATCTGCAGGTTTGATGTTCTCCACTATATCGGTTTTTGTTTCTTGAGAGTCCTGTGTGCCCTTCGGTTTTATAATTAAGTTTGGCCGATTTTTTGTTTTTATTGGTATGGATGATTTGTTGTTTACAACCTCTGCAAATGATGGTATTGCTGGTGCTTGGATGGCTTCGATTTTTGACTTTAAGTCTTTTACTTCTTGCTTAAGAAGTGAGATTATTTCATCCTTACTTAATATTATTTCTTGCTTGCTTTGTACAAGATCATTCAAAAGTTTAAGTCCGTGAAAGTCATTGCAATTTTTGCAGAAGAACTTTATAACACGATCTTTTAATTCTATCACTTTTACTTCAGAGGACGTTGCACAACCCTTACACAATCTCTTCAAACAGTTGTCACATTTAAATATTCGCGTAAGTTGCTTGCAAACATCGCACTCCATTTCGAAATTTTCGATTTTAAAATTGGAACGTAGCTACTTCATTCCATTGTTAATGCATTCTTGCGCGGGTTCAACACCAACATAAACAATGATAATTTTGCAGCAAATTGGATGTTTTTGGTGAAAATAATTATGTTTAGCTAAGTAAGGCACTATCTATTTTATAGATTCACTGTTTTTCAGAATTTATATGCACTCGGAACACTTTTATTTACGCCGTTTTACGGAGCAACATTTCACACGTTATATATCGACTCGAATCGAATATGAATTTATTGTCTTTAGCATTATTTTTTTCTTAATTTCTAGGGCTTGGATCCCAAGGGCATCAAAGAAGAGACCGCAGAGAAGGACAACTTTCCCGAACTCCCTAGGATAAAAACACCTAAAGGTAGGAAAAGCCCTTTCGTGTTTAAATCAGTGTTGTCAACTCTATGAACTGGTATATCCTATAAGGACGGACGAAAATTCCCTTTTTTTTCCCACGAACTTGCACCGGCTGCACTGAGTGCAATTTTTATTGTTATTATCCTTTTCTTTTATTGAAGGCTTTAAAAAAATGGATAGAGATACACTGAGTGTAGTCATTGCAAGCAATTGCTCGAAAACGGTATAAAAAAACAGACAGAAAAGAGGGAGAGGGTTTGGAGTCTGCAGTCTGGCCATTTTCATTTACCGACATTTAATGAAGGCTTAAAAAAGCGTAAAAAGTGTTAAAACACTTAAATTAAATTAAAGGCTTAAATCCTCCTTAAAAATGTTGGTGAAAATGGGCATTAAACAAACAAATATAATTCTGGAAAAATGTTATTTTATTTTTTAGTTTTAAAAGAGTACAAATTTTGATTATGTAAATTCAAATGTGCTTTAGTAACTTGTAAATTTGTACAATCAATATTATTTGAGCTTCGAAAGACTGTTACAGCATTTAAGGTATCATCGGATAAAAGGTCTCTTTTCTTATTATTTTTTACATCTGTTACTATAGAAAAAATCCTTTCAGCTTCTGCATTTGAATACGGCAGGGACAGTATTAATTTAGCGACAATACTTAAATTACTAAATACAGGTTTTTTATCAAAATCCGTTGCTTCACTAACTTCCTTCCGAAATATTTCTATGGGTAACTTGACGAGATCATCCTTTTTATTTTCAGGAGCCACTCAAAATCGAATTTGTCAACATCAATTAAATTATTGTATTGCATAATCAATAGCTCTAACATCACATCTTAACCCCTTCCATCTCTCTGCGCTGAATATCTAATGAAACATCAGGTCTTAAAAATTGAAATTCTCTTAGTATAGGAGTTTTGTACCGGCATGCTTCAGTTCTTGAGTGGCAGTTAAATAAAAATTCAGATATTTAAGACGAAACTCGTGAACTAAATCTTTGGGTTGCTGTTTTAAATGTTCCCAAACAAATATTTAAGTGTTCTGGGTGTTTCAAATTAATGGTTACACATTTATAGACAAATTGGGGTTTTAAAAAGTCTTGCGATAGTTGCCTTAAAATTGTGCAACACCGTTCGTACAATTGATCTATCAAAGTATCACGACTTTGAAAGAGCGCGTTAAATGAATTAAAATAATTTAACACAAATGCTAAAAATAATAAGTAACCCTTAATAAAAGGATTCTTCATGCCCTCTAAAATAGTGTATTTATTTAATATCTCAATTAACAATAGCAACTATTGTTAATTGACCTTCGGCAACTGCTAGAAGGAAATAATGTTCCAGAACGTCCCAGTTTTCGAGAATTCTTTTGACGCACTCATACAAAGAAAACCATCTCGTTGAAGATAGTTTTAATATTTTATTTCTTTCTTTGTGAAAAAATTCTTGAAATTCGCATAAAACTGCGCAACGCTTCGCGCTGCCAGAAATGTAGTTGGCAATATTGCGAATTAAATCCCCTGGACTCGCTTTGCTAGCCGCAATTGCGCTAGTGTGGCATATGCATCTCAACAATAAAGCATGAGGAAGTTCCTCTTTTACCCTTGAAAAGAAATAATTCTTTTTTCCTACCATTACTGCAGCTCCATCTGATGCTACACCAATAATATTATTAAAAGGTATGCCCTTGTCAATGAAGCAATTTTTTTACTGCTGCAAACAAAGCAGCTGCAGAGCAATCCTTAGCAGTTTTATTAATTCCAATAACCTTGTACAGACTTTGAATTGTTCATCTACATATCGTACCTCGTACCTAAAATAGTAATAATAAAATTAATTAAATGAGAAGAGCATGTACATATTTTTTATTCTTATTTCTTTTTAACAGATTTATATTTTGTAGAACAACAGTAGTTTTTTATGTTTATATAAAAACATTAAATTGACCTTTGGCAAAAATATTGTACTTTTTAACACTTTTTAATAAATAAATAAAAAAATACATTTACAGATACCTATACGTATAAAAGATAATTTTAGATAAATATTAAAATTCGTAGATAATACTTACCAAAAGGCATAATCAGTTGATTCGTCACGAAGTATTGAAAATTTCTGCTTACGTAAAATTTCAATAAGTTCTTCAGAGTTTTTTTTTTTTTTTTTTTACAAATTTCTTTATTTTCAAACATATTACAATCATATCTTTACAAAACCAAAATCCTTAAAACATTGCCATTGCACTGGTACCAAGGATATGTAACGTTCAGAATGTACAACAACCTTAACCATATATACAGATATATTAAATATACTATAAACCTTTCAAAAAAAAAGAAAACAAAACAAATCAAAATCTCTGACGATGTCAATTACATCACTACCCTTATAAATCCAATTAAATCCAATTAAATACCTGCAATAAGTGTAATTTTAGATATTTTTCTTTAAGTATATTTATAGCAACCAAGCAAAACGAAAAAAAAAAAAGAAAAACTATTCTAATATATGACTTAAAAGTTTCGCTGTGAATTTTTCACCGAGTCCATGTTCTTAATGACTACTGGAAGACTATTATATACTATTATAGCCTGATAAACTGGATTACGTAAACCTACATTAGTCCTGATATTATTGTCCCAATAGATGTCACGTTGAGCCCTGGTATAATGATCGTGAATATTTTCAGTAGAGACCATTCTCACATTAGTCTTTTGGATGTTATTAGTTACTTTAAACATATATTTGCCCTGTTCAAATATAAGTAACTCTCTCAGCATTAAGTTTCTACTATACACAGTACATTTTTAATTATTTCCGTGCCCTTGGTTTGATGGAGAGTTGCATCCTTTATAATTTTGGAATCTGGTATATATGCTTTAAGAGTTTTAGTAAGGTGGTCCACATTTTGAAATGCTAGATTATGCTCTGCAAAAAATTAAGATATTGCTATTTTCAATGATTTAACTTGGTCATTATGGGCATCTGGAGCTTTGATAAATGTGGAAACTGAAGGTGTACACATTGCAGAATTCATTATCTTAATGTGTTTTTGGGATTTCTTATGTTTATCGAGTTCGGATTTTCCGCACAATAAATAACATTACATGCTGAACATCTAAAAACTATAATAATTACATAAGTAAAAAATAATAATTTTGTGAGTCGTACATAAAATCAAAATGGTAAAAATCACCTACCTGTATTTTTCATTATTTCTTTTAACTGGTTTTAACCAATTTTTTATAATCTGGATTTTCCAACCAAGAATTTGTATTTTGTATTTTTTTCATTGCGATGTTTTCATCTTCATCCGACGATCTGATTATGGCAGGAATATTCTCAAATAAACTCAATTTACAGCTGAGAACACCGTCAGTTAATTAATTAAATTAATATGTATTATAACAAATCACAATGCGTAATCTAAATGCAGAGATTGCATCTAGATGCAATCTAGTTGCGAGTTTAAACCCCCCCACTATATCTTAACTACCGCAACCTCATCACTATAGAGAAATGAATATTATACTTTTAATTACTCTATGCTCAAATTGCTCATCACAGTGTTCACTGTTCAGAACACAGATGTATATAGCTCCGCGCTATTTACATGTGCGGAGCTATTTCCATCTGTGGTTCAGACTCTTATAGATGTGTTCTAGAAAACTGATGTTCTGAAACTTTTTCAATTTTAATATTTTTGTCAAATTAACCCTCCGGAAGGTCCTTATATTTTTACGTACTATTAGACTCGAAAATTTGAAATTAAACCAGAAGATAACCTACAGTCGGACTTAAGTTGACCGAACGTGAGAATAAAAAAAAGCGCCTTTTCCTGCCCATAAATTGTCCAGGAAACGTTCCAGTTAACGACTTAAGCCATTAAAGCGATAACGCTAAAACCGTGAACACGTGGCGTGCGGTCACAGTTTGCTGCGACACCCCCCGTTTCCTCACTTCTGTGCCCCTCGTTCCCTCTCGGGGGAGCGACATAAAGATTCTTGGACCATCTGCCGGGACACACTCGGATATCGATGCTGTTACTAATTAGAAAGTCTTTTATTTGTAGACAGCACATTGTGTAACTATGTTGGTAATGTAGTTTTCTAATCTAGTTTACGTGACTAGGATAACTCAGTCTCAAATTCGTTTTAGCAATAATTTCAATAAAAACATTTAGAGGAGAATTTCATTGTAAAAGCATGGGAATCGAACCTCAGCAATACCACTTAATCAAACGTCTGTACTCACCCGAATTAGCCTAAGAAAATCTTTAATATTAATTAATTGATATTATTTAAATCAATGAGACAACAATAATTTTATAATAATAATAATAATAATAATTAGAAGGCGCAACCAAACACCTGATGCTCTAAAATTTAAATGGGAGGCGATAAATATAAGCGGGGAAAACGGATGCGAAATGCGAATATCGTTGCAGAAGGGTCTCGCGGGTTAATAAATAGGCGAACGTCGGACGAGCCCTAAATCACCCCTAAAAGTAGATGTTTATGTTAAGGATTATCCGGGAATTTATTGATATTAGCCTGGAAGCTGGGACGTACACAGTTTCCGTGTGAGGCTGTTAATTGCCACGTGGGACACCTGCGGTCCTGCAAACCTTCGCTTTTGTTTTATTTATTTATTTCTCTTCTAAATTACAAAAAATATGAAACATTTTACAAGAGAAGAAAAACCTAATAGTACCTACGTACAAAGTATAGGTAGGTACAATTAATAAAACAATCCAACTGATACCGAGTACTGGTTACCAAGTTTGAATTATTTCCATAATTGGTTCGTTGGGATGAAGGTGACTGACGAGTATATAGTAAACTATAAGAAACATGCAGATTAATCTGAACAGCAAAATCTAATAATACCATGATGGGGCGAAAAAATTCTCTGAAAACTCATTTATCAAAAGACATTCCCCATTTATTCATTATGAAATGTAATTGCCATTCATTAGCACTATGTGCTTCTTATGCGTTTGAGAAGTTACCCAATGCATTAGAAAGGTTTGTTAGAAATACTCTTATTTTCAGCATAGTTTTAAAGAGAGTTCTTGAGCAATATGAAGAATTAAAGCTTTACTTTAGAAGTGAGGTATTTGAGGCATCATCCCTTGGTGCTACAAAAATTAATGATATGCTAAACGATCCCACCACTAAATATTACTTACAGTTTGCCAATTTTTAATGATTTAAACTTTGAGTTTCAATCAGAAAATCCTAAAATTTATTTTTTCTACTCAAAAATCAGTGCTGCCTATGAAATGTTACTGAGCTATTATTTCAGACCTGAATATTTAAAAAACACTGATATAATACAAATCCAATATCGGAATCCTGCATACTATCTCCCTCTCGAAAAAAGTGTATATGGGACCCAAAATAGCAGTAGCATTTGAGCAAAATATATTAACGGAGCAACAAAAAAAATCTTCCAGATTAAAGTGTTTAGAGTTTATTACTAAGTTGCACACAGACATTAAAGCAAGCATTTTTTTGTTTAAATCTAGTAATACATCTTTAAAAATAAAGTTTTTAAATTTATGGTGATTTTTTTTAAAATCTGGTGATTTTTCATTTTTTTTCTGGTGAATTTTATTTTTTTCACCTGGCAACATTGAATTCCTTGGCCGTAAATCGGTTAATAAATCGCACGTACACGTATCCACTGTGAGAGAGCTTTTTTTAAAGTTTGACATCCACCGGTGATATGCTGAATTGACTCCATACATCCATCATACTACCATCATCAGTCACTTTATACCGTTGGGTCACCTACGACAAAAAATTTTATTTAATTAAAATTTTATTATTATTATTTCATATTAGTTCGAAAAAAAAGTAAATTTCCGTTAATTGAACCTTTTCACCTATCAGGAGTGAAACAACAGGGACGAAAAGAGGGTGTACGAGGGAGCGGCAAAAACTAATTTAAACCTGCGAACGAAAGGGCGGACGACGGAGGGGGGTTAGAGGGCGTCCGTTGATGAGAAACGTCAACGGCACGTGTTTGCCTCGCGGAAATTCCGACTTTATATTTGAATTATATTAAATAGCGGCTGCTGCTGCTGCTACTGCTGCTTCCAGAACACCTGTTCCACGCAGGAAATAGGAGCCCTTTATATGGAATAATTCGCTGCCGGTGCCGCCTTCACTCGACGACTTTTTCAAAATAATAATTTCCGAAAATAATCGGGAAAACATTATTTTATTATTACGTCGCCTTCGGGACTTATATAATTGGGAAAAGTTGATGGGAAATTGGCCTTGTTGTCAGAAGAAAGCCCATGTTAAATCTATGAGCGATGGACGATTATAATAAAGTGAAATTGTACGACTCCTTAGAGGAAAATTACGCGAGAAAAATACAATTTAATAATGATTTATATTGTATATGAATAGTGTCACAGAAAGTCTTAAGTTTCAAAAAGCAAATAGTCATAACTTTTGACACGTTTATGCATTTATCTGAAATCCATTTATGGTAATGAAATAAGAAAACTTGTACAATTATTGTTCAATTAAATTGATTGGACACCTATTTAAAAAATATACAAAAAAGTGAGAAAATTTTTTTTTTGTAAAAAAATGATGTTTTTCCATTGTTGATCAACATGTTTATAACTGAAAAACTAAGAAAGTTACACTTTTGAAAATTTGTACAATTATTGCTCGGTTAAATTGATTTTTTTAAATAAGAAGGAACATTGTTTCTTGAAACAATTACTTTCGTTGGAAAAAAAATCTTATCAAGTACTGTAACACTTGCTAAATCCCTATCCAGGACGAATTTAACGGAGTTTACGGAGATTAAATGTATTTCGAATTCTCTTCATCATTTTCCAACGATCTTAAATAAACTAAAACGCAGTGAAAAGCGCCCAATCAACCAACCATATCGCCCCCCCCCCCCCCTCCGGAATATAAAATTTAAATAAACAACCCGCGAGGGGGGCCCTCCCCCGTGTTTATCTTCCGGGTGCGGAGCGCGATTCCCGGTGGGAATCGTCCAGTTGCATCCACAATCGTTTCCCGGATCGTGCCGGATGCGCCGACCGGAGGATTCCGGTTCGGGCACGTTCCCCAATTACGTTTTTCTCGTTCCTCCTCCCTATAACCCCGCACGGTAATACCCCAAGGGATACACTGGGAATTGTTGATATTTTTAAAGGGTAAAACGTTGGATGTGTCGTATATATAAACCCTAAGGAAAGATGGATGATGTCCCGGAACCGGATCAGTTGATACTTTCCCACGGGAATTACGGCAACCGATCCTCCATGGGAGGATTTCCTGTTTTATCGGGAACGAAACATGCTGCTCCGGGTGCTGGTTTTGGGGTTTTTGCACGGTCGGGATAGTAATAATCCCTCTTCTTTTCTTTTTTTTTGTTCCATAACTTGTCAATTTTGATAATCCGGTCTGCTTAGGAAATTTTTGTTTGCCTAGCAACACCTTTGAGCATTCCTTCCCATTTAATCAGTGCTGGATCCAGGGAATTTTATTCACCATCTTTGGGACGAATATTTATAAATTAAACACTTAAACTCCCGATGGTTTAATTGATGATCTTGGCTTAGTAGAAATTAAGTGTCATTTTTCCGCTAGAGACCTAACACCCGACGAAGAGATAAGGCAAAGAAAAATAACTTTTTGTCTTAAAACCGGCGATATTAATGAGAAACACAAATGGTACTACCGAATACAGGGGCAGTTACGTATTACCAATAGATCGTACTGTGTTTTTGCTCTATGGACTCCGCACGACATTTCTTTGCTAAATTTATTGTTTGTTGTCAGAGTTAGTGGACTCTAAAAGAACCCGAAATTTGCCCATAAAAGACCCTGACTATACAGTTACAGCCATTCACAATAGATAAAAAATGTTTCATTTAAAATATACAGTTTGGTAGTAATTATAATTTTTATTTTGCTGATTATTATTACTTTCTCGGTTCTATCTCCTTTTTATTATATAGTACTTTCATTTCAAAACGATCCACCCTTAATAACTGTCTTCAAAAAAAAAAAAAAAAAAAAAAACTACGTCAAATTAGATATACAGGGGAACGTTTAATTATGCATTTATTGAAGTTCTGTCAATCACCTCCTCACCTCCAGCTAACCTCACTTTAATATGTCAAATGGGAACCCCCATCGTGTTATACATCGTAGTAAGCAGCGTAAAATTCTCTATTCAACGGTACCAAAAAAAATGAAATCGGTAAACGTGTAAGCAAATAGTTAGCGAAAATGTCTAGAACTAATGAATATTTTATTTACGCCAAACTTTGTTATGTCAAATGGCTACCCCATGGTGTGATACATTATTTTAAAGGGCATTCATTATGCTATTAATGGTTGTAAAAAAAAAATTAAATTGATTGACCAAGAAGCAATTAAAGTGTAAATCGGTAGGGTAATAAAACAAATTTAATTAGTTTAACAAATTTATTTTATTAAATGTTCAAAATGCGCGCCGTTATTAGCAAGACAATAAAAGAGCCTATTTTCAAACTCCTTACGAACATTGGCAAGGGTCTGCCCGCTAATTTCTCTGCATTCTTGAAATATTCTATTTTTTAAATTCTCAATACTCTCAGGTGGGGTTTTATAAGCTTTGCTTCTTAAGTAGCTCCAAAGAAAAAAGTCTAGTGGGGTTAGGTCCGGAGACCGCGCAGGCCATTCGATGCACCACGTCTGCCAATCCACTTTTCTCGAAAATTTTCATCAAGCCACTTTCGAACTACCAAAGTGTAATGCGCGGGAGCTCCATCCTAACTCCATTTTAATTTCTAAATTGCTTGTATTTTTTTTTGATGATCTATTATAAAAAATGTAAGAATTTTAAAATGATGTAGGTACCACACTAAAAGTATTCATTTAAAATACCAAAGTTTGGCGTAAATAAAATATTCATTATTTCTAGACATTTTCGCTAACTATTTTCTTACACATTTACCGATTTCATTTTTTTGGTACCGTTGAATAGAGAATTTTACGCTGCTTACTATGATGTACCACACGATGGGGGTTCCCATTTGACATATTAAAGTGAGGTTAGCTGGAGGTGAGGAGGTGATTGACAGAACTTCAGTAAATGCATAATTAAACGTCCCCCTGTATTTCTAATTTGACGTGTTTTTTTTTTTAAGAAAGTTATTAAGGGTGGATCGTTTTGAAATGAAAGCACTGTATAAGTATACAAAATATTTTGTAATTTCGAAATATGCAGCGGCAATCTCAATTAATATTCAGATTTAGGCTTAAGAATTATTTTTAGAACCTATTTTTTGTAAAAAAAGCAAAAAAAGCAAGGTTTTCTCTTCGGCTGTTTATAAGGAAAAAAAGGGCGTCACAAGCATTCTCCTCCTCCCCCTCTCCCTTTTTCCCTTATAATCAACCGGATTTCTTTTTTTTTTCGCTATTATTCGGTGAAACAACAGATCAGGCCACAGGCATTCCTCCTCACCCCCCCAAAAAACAAAACTAAAATAATAATTAATCTGTCAAAATCACGCACGTAACATCATAATGCGAAAATCGCGCAAAGCGTTTTCCCTGTCAGGAACAAACGTTGCGGTGTAGAGAGAAATACGGGGTGAAGGGAGGCGGGAGGTTAAAGGGCGGCCGATACGGGTGGGGTCGGGGGGAGGCTTGAACATGCCCCCCTTGCACTTGATGGGTAAATTTAAAAGTTTGTGTGTGTGTCGGAGATGGTTTTTTCGGTACACGGGGTTGGTGGGTTTTTCTTTTTTTTTCCGTTTTTGTGTTTTGTTTTCGTTCGTCAGTTGTTTTCGAGAGGCCCTTTTGTTTTTGACCTATTGAAACGCTTATCGTATCACGACCGATTTGCATGCGAACATTTTTATTTTTCAATTTTTGTCCCTTTTGCGGGAAAATAATGTTTAAAATCAGTTGTTTTTCCATGAACCGGGAAGATCTCCGAAATTTTTAGCATAGGATAGTAATACTTACAATGTTGAAAAAATCTCAGAAAAAAAATTAAGAAATGTAAAAAAAATCCTTGGCAATGTTAAAACCTTTAAGAAATTCTATGAGAAAATCAAATAGAAACTTGAAAATTCCAAAAACCTACAATACAGCAAAATTTTTTTTTATTTTATTTTAAATTTAGTTACGCCTTAAAATTTAACTTTTTTTAAACAAAAGGTCCATATCTGAAATTTCCATGCACCCATTGCCCCAACCAAAACTGATACTCCAGAAAGTTTCACCAAAATATTTAATAACAAGTAGACGCTTCACATCTACTTTAGTCCGTGGGGACCAGTAGAAATTTTTAAAATTTTTGTTAGTACTAAAAAAAAAATCTCCACAATTATCCAAGGAGTGCCCTAAACACGCAGTGGGAAAGAGACCCTTCCGTATCCTCATATCTCTCGTATCCTCTTAAATAAACCCCTTTATTTAAGAAATAATTATTGACTTTTAACAAAATTTTTAAAATATTGAGGTGCTAAGAGATCATTTTTTCATTTCATTCATTTATACTTATTTCTTTCTATATGTATCACTTACTGATTTATTTGATACTACATATACAATAGAATAAGACAAGTCAGGAGAAAGAACCTGATAATCCTAATTAACTTATTTAAAAAAGTAAAACCTTTATCAAAAAAAAACCTAATTACACACATCTAAAACTTAGAAACTATAATAACCACAAAAGTACCAACAAACAGTACAAAGTACAGACACTGACTAGACAGGAGTGACTTTTCGTTGATATCATAGACAACAGAACTTAATAAGACGTTTTAGTCTATTTTTAAATATGTTGAAGTTATCTATTTGTTTTAACGAAGCAGGGAGTTGATTAAATAAGCTAATTCCATCATAAAAGGGAGTCTTTTTAAAATAAACAAAGTTAAATTTTGGCAAATAAAGAGCATCCTTACATCTAACATTATTTTTATTAAAATCACTTACGTTTTATATTTGCATATCCTGATCAGCAAGTCCCTACTGCTAAAACAATTTATAATATCTGGCATAAGTTTGAGTAGTCGGGATGTGTAAATCGGTGTGCAAAATGTTCTAGTGGCGATCAGGAACCTCGTCGAACACCTGACGCTAGGATTGAAAAGGAGGCCAAGGTGTGTGCTTTTGTGGAAGTAAGTGAAAAATATTGAGTTTTATTGTCACGTGACTATTAAAACTTTTTTCCTATAGGTCCGATTTGATTGAAATTTGGTATTATTTCCTAAATAAACCCCAAATACAAAATTGCAATCAAATCGGACCTATAGGAAAAAAGTTTTAATAGTCACGTGACATTAAAACTCAATATTTTAAAAATTTGTTAAAAATCAATAATTCCGATTTGATTGCAATTTTGTATTTAGGGTTTATTTAGAAAATAATACCAAATTTCAATCAAATCGGACCTATAGGAAAAAAATGTTGGTGACGTGACCCTAAAACTTAATATTTAAAAAAATTTATAATTATACCCTAAACTAAACCCAAATACCAAATTTCATTCAAATCGTGCAAGTAACAAAAAAGTAAAAAGAAAAAAAAATTCCACATAAAATAATAATACATATTAAATCCCGATTAGATTTTTTTTTTATCATTAGGACCCACTGTGTTGTAATTTTTGTCTGGCAAAATACCTTGTATAGACCACTGTGTCGCATGAATATTATAATAATACACGGAAAATGCTAAAACGTCAAAACGTTGCCGAATTATCACGGCTAAAAGAAGACGATTTGGTAAAAGATATGCCTATATTTAGATTCTCCAGAGTCTCTTGAATAATTCCATACCAATTTCAGGAAGTTCTGACCTATTTTAAGCATTTTATCAATGAAATTACGAAGCAAGTCCGAGCCAATTCATCCAGGTTGATGCCATGTTGTCAAAACCGCCGTAAAAGTCGGCATTAATATCGCGCGTAGACGTCAAAATCAACCATTTCCAGACGATGTTTTAGGGTATAAAAAAAGGTTTTTAACATATGATTTGTACATGGAAAAATAGTATAAAGCCTTAGGAACAGATTAACATCAATTCTGGACCGATTCCAATTGATTTTAGTAGTTAAATTTCGATTATAAAAAGGGTCTTTTCTCGGCGGAAATCGCCGTTTTCGTTGCCATGGAGACGCGACCATAGGCTTGTTGACACGGACCTTGTCCCTATACTTTTACATTGGGTGCTGGACCGCTTACTATATTGTACCATGCGTTGGCTCCTGTGGTGTCGACGGTATGACTGGTTGATTGGAACGGCTTTTTTTTTTGGGTTTTTCTTAAATAACAGCGCGTTGCGGAAAAACGGTAACATTTGAAGAAAAATGGTTTTTACTGGATTATAGCTAGATAGTGTCCGGTGGTTTCAGAAAAAAAATGGTTTTCGCAGGTGTCATAGGTATGCCAGTATTAAGCGTCAAAGTTAAAAAAAGGTGTAGAGTAAAAG
The DNA here is from genome assembly GCF_022605725.1 of Anthonomus grandis grandis. Lineage (NCBI taxonomy): Eukaryota > Metazoa > Arthropoda > Insecta > Coleoptera > Curculionidae > Anthonomus > Anthonomus grandis. Next base: position 578,966 of record NC_065548.1, on the reverse strand, counting down.
CTACTCTACGTAGAAAGTTGTAGACTATGTCGCGAAATAGGCTTTAAAAAGTTCTTAAAACGCTGAAAGTTTGAAGTTTCTAGGTGCCGCCAAAAAAGAGTTTTTAAGAAAAATAGAAAAAATCGGTTAAAAAAAGGCTCAAAACGGAGTTCACATTTCTTAACACAGCTCACCCTGTATAATACCTAGCTTCATGAGTAATACCTTTATTTAATCCTAAAGGATTAGGCTTTCAAACAGTGTAAACAATAAAAATCAAAAAAAAAATTAAGAAGTAAAAAAAAATTTAAGTTTAAAAAAAAAAAGAAATTTAAGTTTGAACTCGTTTATCTCAGAAGCAGTTGCTTTTTGAAAAAAATAATTTTGATAAAAAAGAAAGCTACATTTACGTAGAAAAGCGCTGTTTTGTCTGCGTTATCGGGAACATTTTTGTTTAGGCCCCACAACCGGTTAAGTCCGCGACGTACCGCGTAAAAAGTTCAAATTTCATTCACAGAAAAATCCCACTTCCAAAGGGTTTATCTCAAAAAGCGCTTTTTTTGCACTGCTTCCCGTGGAGAGCTTTGACGTCAATGAGTTTCAGAAAATTCGGCTCAGTCAATTTTCCCCCGCCGATCAAAGACCCTGTTTGCACGAAAAAAGCGGTTTTTTGCCAGGCCCAAAAAAAATCTACACCATCACGTAGCCCCAACCTTCCCACATACAAGGGTGAAAACCAGGAAAAAAATTCGCCATAGAAGCAAAGTTATTAACGTTTATGTGACGCAGGGTCCTGAAAATCCCTCAAATATTATGTTCTTACAATACAATAAAATACGCGAAGCGTATTGGAATAATAATAATGCATTTATTTAGCATAATGCTCCAAGAACACAATATAAATCGTATAATGTAATAGCATGCATGAAGATCTAAAATATTTAATTATGAGATAAAATATGGAATAATAGAGCAAATATTATAATAACAATAATGTATCCTTGACTATCAAATCTACACAATATAATTAAATAGTTAAATCGTTCTGCTCCACTTTCTTTGCGATATATCAACATTCGATGGTAAAATATAGTATAATAATATATATTATAAAGTAAGGAGGGCACTAAATCATAAACATTCTTTCTTCTAATTTCTTTAATTTTTTCTAGAGGTTATGAAGGGGTGGCAACTATCTTAACTTATGTTAGTGTATACCTAAAAATGTCCCAAAAATTTCTAATATAAGTAAACTCCTGAACTCCGATTTCCATAAAAATAGGAGGGCACCAAGTAATACAAAATCTAGAAAAAAACTGGATTCCATTCAAATTTTATTTTTATTTATGTGATAGAATTTAAATGTATGTATATTTAAAAGTATCGAAAGATATCGAAGGAACAGGACGAAACAATCCGGAGGTAAAATACCCTCTCACTCGGATCTCCGGGGGAGGGTGCCTGATCGAACGAATTATCAGAAAGACAACCACAAACGTAAAACCAAAAACTTATCCTTAGCTACCTGGAACACCCGCACCTTGCACGACTCGGACACTGCTACTCATGCACAACGAAGAATGACAGTTATAGCAGATCAACTAAACCGCCTTAATGTGGACATAGCCGCCCTTTCTGAGACCCATCTACTCGGTGAAGGTTCTTTAACCGAACAGAACTATACCTTTTTCTGGAGAGGTTATCCAGAGGATGGTAGAAGGCTGCACGGAGTAGGCTTCGCGATAAAGAACGATATAGTCAAATCACTCTAACAACTACCTTATGGCATCTCCGAAAGACTTATGCTGCTCAAATACCAAGTGGCTAATGGTAATTATGTTACCATCATATCGGCTTATGCACCAACACTGGACGCAGACCTTGAAATAAAGGAAGTATTTTATGAAGAACTCAACAACATCTTAGAAAGAATACCAAGGAAAGAACATGTTATTCTCTTGGGAGATTTCAATGCCAGGGTTGGTAAAGCAGCTGATATATGGCCAAAGGTTATCGGTGCCCACGGAATCGGAAAAGCAAATTCAAACGGAGAGTTGCTATTGGAACTGTGCACAGAACATGACTTAGCCATAACAAATACCTTCTTTCAAATGGATGATAAATTCAAAGGTACTTGGTGTCACCCTCGATCGGGACACTGGCTTATGCTGGACTACATAATAGTACGCCAGAAAAATCTGAACGAAGTGCAAATTACTAAAGCCAGAGTTGACGTAGAGTGCTGGACGGATCACCGCCTGGTCCTGGCTAACTTAAAAATCAACTTAAAACCAAGGTATAGGCGTGGCAACTGTAAGAAAGTCAACAAAAAGCTTTGCCTAGAAAAACTCAAGGATACAGCAGTAGCTTCGCATTTTCGTAGCGAAATTAGGGAAAATCTTGATGCCGATAATTTCCCACAAGATCTAGAAGAACACTGGGCTTTAGTTAAACAAAATCTAATGGACACTAGCAGCTCAATTCTGGGAACCATGCCGCGCAATCATCAGCCAGACTGGTTCAAAGAGAATGAACTCCTGATAAAACCTCCATAAGATATCAGAAATTATTAAAATGAAATAACTAATATTAAACTTTAAAAATATTATTTGTTCTCAGGTACGCTTGTTTTTTAAGATTAAATTTATTTTTTAATGCATAAAAAAGATAAAAATTAGTACTATTACGTAATTTCTTACAGATGGTGTTCATTTCCGTAGATTTTGAAAAATATCCGGCCTGACGCAAATAGTAGGCCGGTCACTCGGAGCGGTAACTTTATGCCTGGTATTTTATGGATAACTTCATACAAATTCATTTATAGAGAATAAACAAGAATGGCCCTGATGTGATGAACACAAGACGAGTCCGGGTTCGGCGGTTTCCCGTCAAAGAGCCGAAAAGTTGATAATTAATCCTTCCGGTGTATAATGGCACCCGGAAGTTGAAAAAGTCAAAACAAAAGACGGGCAAAAGGCGCGTTTCCTTTGTTTCCTTCCCGGAGCAATAATTAAAACAAAACTTCGGATCGGGGGCCAGATGGCGCTGAGCGCCGCGATTGTTTTTTGTGATGGATCGTCTCGTGTCTGGTTTTGTGTGCAGTTTTCCTTCTGTTTTTCCGGGTTTCCCCCGTCCCCTCGACCCCCTCCGTTACCCGAAAAGGTGAATTTATAACTTACCGCCTTTGCAGCGGTGATTTCTATATTGGCCCCGCCGTGGAAATTTATCGGGAAAACTTCATTAATAATAAACCAGATTTATCCAGAAGGAGGTGAAAGGTTTTCGTTTTTTTATTTTAAATTTGTGAGGAGAAACAAAAAATTAGAGAATGCTAAAAAAAAAGAGTTAAAACCCCTTAAGCCCGCGACATTCGAATAAAAATAATATAAAATGGAAAAACGTTTCATTCTTTCATATAAGACGTTGAGGAATAAAAAGGGAGTCGAAGAAAGTCGAAAATTGCCGACATGGCAGGAAATAACAGTAAAAGCGAATTGTCCATAAACCGTTTGCATATTTCCCGGTCCGGTTGCAGCAGCAGCCTCCCTCCCGGAAGAATCATGAAAGTTTAATCCGGAGGGGCGACAATATTCATGTGTGACGTAAGCACTTTCGGGAATCCCAGATGGCCGTAATGAGCCGCCGAATGCCAACACTTTTTATCGTTATTACAGACATATTTTTTTATTCTTTCTTTTTTTAACATAATTTATAAAAAGTTTCTTATTTTTGTCCGATTTTATATGGTTTTTGAGTGAGATTATTTGGCTTTAAAAGTGAACGGGGGTAACGACTTCGGAATCATACTGTTAACGGTTTAAGGAAATAACATATTTAATTATATATTTTTTTCTCATCTACCTGTACATTTTTCAAAAAACCCTGAAATAGGTGTCCAATCAATTTAAGCAAACAATAACTGTACAAATTTTCAAATTTGTAGCTTTGATAGTTTTCGAGTTATGGACATGTTAATGAAATTTTTGGCGAGAAAAATCAATTTTATTACAAAAAAAATTATTTTTCAATTTCTTGTAAATTTTTAAAAAAAACCACAAATAGGTGTCCAATCAATTTAAACAAACAATAACTGTACAAATTTTCAAATGTGTAGCTTTCATGGTTTTCGAGTTATGGACATGTTGATGAAATTTTTGGCGAGAAAAATCCATTTTATCACAAAATTTTATTTTTTTTTCAATTTCTTGTATATTTTTTAAGAAACTCTCAAATAGGTGTCTAATCAATATAAACAAACAATAACTGTACAAATTTTCAAATGTGTAGCTTTCATGGTTTTCGAGTTATGGACATGTTGATGAAATTTTTGGCGAGAAAAATCCATTTTATCACAAAATTTTATTTTTTTTTCAATTTCTTGTATATTTTTTAAGAAACTCTCAAATAGGTGTCTAATCAATATAAACAAACAATAACTGTACAAATTTTCAAATGTGTAGCTTTCATGGTTTTCGAGTTATGGACATGTTGATGAAATTTTTGGCGTGAAAAATCCATTTTATCACAAAAAAATTTATTTTTCAATTTCTTGTATATTTTTTAAAAAACCCTCAAATAGGTGTCTAATCAATTTAAACAAACAATAACTGTACAAATTTTCAAATGTGTAGCTTTCATGGTTTTCGAATTATGGACATGTTGATGAAATTTTTGGCGAGAAAAATCCATTTTATCACAAATTTTTTTTTTTTTTCAATTTCTTGTATATTTTTTAAGAAACCCTCAAATAGGTGTCTAATCAATATAAACAAACAATAACTGTACAAATTTTCAAATGTGTAGCTTTCATGGTTTTCGAGTTATGGACATGTTGATGAAATTTTTGGCGAGAAAAATCCATTTTATCACAAAAAAATTTATTTTTCAATTTCGTGTATATTTTTTAAAAAACCCTCAAATATGTGTCTAATCAATTTAAACAAACAATAATTGTACAAATTTTCAAATGTGTAGCTTTGATAGTTTTCGAGTTATGGACATGTTGATGAAATTTTTGGCGAGAAAAATCCATTTTATCACAAATTTTTTTTTTTTTTCAATTTCTTGTATATTTTTTAAGAAACCCTCAAATAGGTGTCTAATCAATTTAAACAGACAATAATTGTACAAATTTTCAAATGTGTAGCTTTGATAGTTTTCGAGTTACGGACATTTTGATGAAATTTTTGGCGAGAAAAATCCATTTTATCACAAAAAATTTTTTTTTTCAATTTCTTGTACATTTTTTAAAAAACCCTCAAATAGGTGTCTAATCAATTTAAACAAACAATAATTGTACAAATTTTCAAATGTGTAGCTTTGATAGTTTTCGAATTATGGACATGTTGATAACATTTTTGAGGAAAAAAATCAATTTTATCACAAAAAAAAAATTTCTTAATTTTTTGTACTTTTTTTAAAAACTCAGAAGTAGGTGTCTAATTAATTTAAACGAGCAACAATTATGCAAACTTTCAAAAGTGAAACTTTATTAATTTTTGATAAATTTGTTTTCCCACCTCATACAATAATTTCTGATTTTACCTAACTAATCTAACTTAAAAAAAAAAAACTAAAAAATTCCAAATAGTTGCACCGAAATCACATCCAGATCCAGTAAACACTCCTAATTGCCTTTTATCCGCAATAATTAACCTCTCAAACGCCTCATTTTTCCCCGATCATCGTAATGACGAAAAGCAATTAACCTTATGTAATGGAAATCCGTGGAAAGCCTTAAAACTGTTTTCGGAAATTTAGGACAAAAAGCTGCAGTTGACACCAATCGGCGTCTGGATCGAAACGGGAGCCCCCGTATCCATCGGGAACAGCCGGGGCCGCCCCTACGACCCTCCCGATTTATTTTAGGTCGCACCGGGATAGTACACTCAATCAGGTTTCTTCTTTTTCTTTAGTGGTTAGGGGTTGTTACGGCTTTAGCTAAACCGTAAGTCGTACAGAAAAATTAATAAGACAAAAAATGAAGATCATTAAATTTGCAACAATTCACTTTTTAGAGGTGAAACTGTATAACCAACAGGAGCATAGTTAAAGGGTTTTTCTTTTTAAATTTGTCAATATTGACAAGGGCAGTTTTGGTTAATTGTCCTGCTGCATCCTGCGGAGGGACACGAGGCCTGGATGCGCCCTCTCGGTCCTTTGAATCCCCGATTGTCAGATTCAGGGAGGCCGAGAGTGTCTATGATAAATCGGCGATTGTTTTCTTGTTTTGGTGCGGACGTAGTACGAGGGAATTTCCGATGTTTTTAGGTTAAACATGGACGTAACTGAAAAACCATTAAAGCTATATTTTTGAAATGTTGGAAAATATTTCAGGATTCTTCAAAAAATTTACATAAAGTTAATAAAAAAAAATATTTTTTTTTCTTAAAAAATCTTATCAGCTTGCCAAGACTTTTAACATTGATACTTAAAATTACAAAAGTTATTCTTTTGAAAATTTGTATAATTATTGCTCGTTTAAATTCATTAGACACCTATTTTAGGGTTTTTTGAAAAATGTACATGAAAGTGAGAAAAAAAATTTTTTTTGTAAAAAATTTTTTTTTTCCAAAAATATTTCATCAACATGTTCATAACTCAAAAACTAACAAAGTTACACTTTTGAAAATTTGTACAATTATTGCTCGTTTAAATTCATTAGATACCTATTTCAGAGTTTTTTGAAAAATGTACATGAAAGTGAGAAAAAAAATTTTTTTTGTAAAAATTTTTTTTTTTTCCAAAAATATTTCATCAACATGTTCATAACTCAAAAACTAACAAAGTTACACTTTTGAAAATTTGTACAATTATTGCTCGTTTAAATTCATTAGACACCTATTTCAGGGTTTTTTGTAAAATGTACATGAAAGTGAGAAAATATTTTTTTTGTAAAAAAATGATTTTTTTTTCAAAAATATTTGATCAACATGTTCATAACTCAAAAACTAACAAAGTTACACTTTTGAAAATTTGTACAATTATTGCTCGTTTAAATTCATTAGATACCTATTTCAGAGTTTTTTGAAAAATGTACATGAAAGTGAGAAAAAAAATTTTTTTTGTAAAAATTTTTTTTTTTTCCAAAAATATTTCATCAACATGTTCATAACTCAAAAACTAACAAAGTTACACTTTTGAAAATTTGTACAATTATTGCTCGTTTAAATTCATTAGACACCTATTTCAGGGTTTTTTGTAAAATGTACATGAAAGTGAGAAAATATTTTTTTTGTAAAAAAATGATTTTTTTTTCAAAAATATTTGATCAACATGTTCATAACTCAAAAACTAACAAAGTTACACTTTTGAAAATTCGTATACAGATTCTCCATTTAAATTGATTAGACACCTATTTCAGGGTTTTTTGAAAAATGTACATGAAAGTGAGAAAATATTTTTTTTGTAAAAAAATGATTTTTTTCCAAAAATATTTGATCAACATGTTCTCAACTCAAAAACTAACAAAGTTGCACTTTTGAAAATTTGTACAATTATTGCTCGTTTAAATTCATTAGACACCTATTTCAGGGTTTTTTGAAAAATGTACATGAAAGTGAGAAAATATTTTTTTTGTAAAAAAATTATTTTTTTCCTAAAATATTTGATCAACATGTTCATAACTCAAAAACTAACAAAGTTACACTTTTGAAAATTCGTATACAGATTCTCCATTTAAATTGATTAGACACCTATTTCAGGGTTTTTTGAAAAATGTACATGAAAGTGAGAAAGTATTTTTTTTTGTAAAAAAATGATTTTTTTCCAAAAATATTTGATCAAAATGTTCATAACTCAAAAACTAACAAAGTTACACTTTTGAAAATTCGTATACAGATTCTCCATTTAAATTGATTAGACACCTATTTCAGGGTTTTTTGAAAAATGTACATGAAAGTGAGAAAGTATTTTTTTTTGTAAAAAAATGATTTTTTTCCAAAAATATTTGATCAAAATGTTCATAACTCAAAAACTAACAAAGTTACACTTTTGAAAATTTGTACAATTATTGCTCGTTTAAATTCATTAGACACCTATTTCAGGGTTTTTTGTAAAATGTACATGAAAGTGAGAAAATATTTTTTTTGTAAAAAAATGATTTTTTTTTCAAAAATATTTGATCAACATGTTCATAACTCAAAAACTAACAAAGTTACACTTTTGAAAATTCGTATACAGATTCTCCATTTAAATTGATTAGACACCTATTTCAGGGTTTTTTGAAAAATGTACATGAAAGTGAGAAAATATTTTTTTTGTAAAAAAATGATTTTTTTCCAAAAATATTTGATCAACATGTTCATAACTCAAAAACTAACAAAGTTGCACTTTTGAAAATTTGTACAATTATTGCTCGTTTAAATTCATTAGACACCTATTTCAGGGTTTTTTGAAAAATGTACATGAAAGTGAGAAAGTATTTTTTTTTGTAAAAAAATGATTTTTTTCCAAAAATATTTGATCAAAATGTTCATAACTCAAAAACTAACAAAGTTACACTTTTGAAAATTCGTATACAGATTCTCCATTTAAATTGATTAGACACCTATTTCAGGGTTTTTTGAAAAATGTACACGAAAGTGAGAAAATATTTTTTTTGTAAAAAAATGATTTTTTTCCAAAAATATTTGATCAACATGTTCATAACTCAAAAACTAAAAAAGTTGCACTTTTGAAAATTCGTACAATTATTGTTCGTTTAAATTCATTAGACACCTATTTCAGGGTTTTTTGAAAAATGTACATGAAAGTGAGAAAATATTTTTTTTGTAAAAAAATGATTTTTTTCCAAAAATATTTGATCAACATGTTCATAACTCAAAAACTAAAAAAGTTGCACTTTTGAAAATTCGTACAATTATTGTTCGTTTAAATTCATTAGACACCTATTTCAGGGTTTTTTGAAAAATGCACATGAAAGTGAGAAAAATTTTTTTTTTTGTAAAAAAATTATTTTTTTCCAAAAATATTTCATCAACATGTTCATAACTCAAAAACTAACAAAGTTGCACTTTTGAAAATTTGTATAATTATTGCTCGTTTAAATTCATTAGACACCTATTTCAGGGTTTTTTGAAAAATGCACATGAAAGTGAGAAAAAAATTTTTTTTTGTAAAAAAATAATTTTTTTCAAAAAATATTTCATCAACATGTTCATAACTCAAAAACTAACAAAGTTACACTTTTGAAAATTTGTACAATTATTGCTCGTTTAAATTCATTAGACACCTATTTCAGGGTTTTTTGAAAAATGTACATGAAAGTGAGAAAAACATTTTTTTTGTAAAAGAATGATTTTTTTCCTAAAATATTTGATCAACATGTTCATAACTCAAAAACTAACAAAGTTATTCTTTTGAAAATTTGTACAATTATTGCTCGTTTAAATTCATTAGACACCTGTTTCAGGGTTTTTTGAAAAATGTACATGAAAGTGAGAAAAACATTTTTTTTATAAAAAAATGATTTTTTTTTCAAAAATATTTGATCAACATGTTCATAACTCAAAAACTAACAAAGTTACACTTTTGAAAATTCGTATACAGATTCTCCATTTAAATTGATTAGACACCTATTACAGGGTTTTTTGAAAAATGTACATGAAAGTGAGAAAAACATTTTTTTTTGTAAAAAAATGATTTTTTTCCTAAAATATTTGATCAACATGTTCATAACTCAAAAACTAACAAAGTTACACTTTTGAAAATTCGTATACAGATTCTCCATTTAAATTGATTAGACACCTATTTCAGGGTTTTTTGAAAAATGTACATGAAAGTGAGAAAAACATTTTTTTTGTAAAAAAATGATTTTTTTCCAAAAATATTTGATCAACATGCTCATAACTCAAAAACTAACAAAGTTACACTTTTGAAAATTCGTATACAGATTCTCCATTTAAATTGATTAGACACCTATTTCAGGGTTTTTTAAAAATTATACAAAAAAACCTCGAAACCTTCAAGAAAAACCCTAAAAAAGACATAAAACTACCCCCGGACCGTTCCGCAGAACAGTGGCGAAAACTGTCACCGACAGAATCCGCGATTGTTTGATCGTCTCTCCCGGACGTCGCGTCACCACCAGACGCACCGCGACGCCCGCCGTCGTTCTTCGAAATTCCCGAACCGACGGCTGCCGTCGACATCCCATTTAACTCTCTTCGCAACTTTTTGTACAACTATTTCCACATAGTATATATGTTCAGTAACCAGTGCGAAAACAGTCATTATCGCACTTAAAGTCTACCAGTGGCGCCATCTAAATCTCACCCTTCAAATTACGGATTAAGGTCACTGGATCTGAAACGGTAAACAATTCAAACAAGAATAATTCTAAGCGCCGTTTTTTATTTGTATATTATCGATGTGCAGGACCCGCATCGACGTGCCGCCCTTTTATTTTATTTATCGGGGCGTAAAATTTTATCATTCGGTCGGTACCAGCAGCCGCGGTTTTCATCAAAAGCGTCGCGACGCCCGGAAAAATCGAGCGTCGCGATGTGCCCCCTGCCCGCATTTTGTTTTATAACTTTAATCTTGCTCGGCATCATATATATATATATATATATATATATATGTATATGCATAAGTACATAAGGGTATAAGAGCGATCAGGATAAATTCGGCAATGAAAATTTCCAGTGCCAAACATCGAAGAACTTCTGGGTAAATTGGGCAAATCACAATATTTTTTAACATTTGATTAATAAAGAAGCAGTTTTCACCAAATTAAAATAAATGCTAATGGTATTCAAATACTGCATATTTTCTACAGATTATGATAATTATGAATATCTTCAAATGCCGTTTGGGCTGAAAAAGCTTTTCTAATTTTAGGGCTTAAAGAATGCCTGAGAGAAAATATAGACTTCAGAGCAGAATATCAATTTCTTAACTAAAAAGTGACATGTTCTTTAAATCTTAGCTTCAGAATGATATACTGGAGGATATGTTGGAGATCATTGATATGAGATGATACGATACTAGATACCTAAAAGGTAAAAAGTACCTGTGAGCAAGTATTTTACTCTAGTTATTGTGAATGTTCAATAAAAATAAAGTAAGTCTACACAAGGCCATTTCAGTTTTATAGCATATAATGCATATTATATCAATATAGCATATTATGTATATTTTATGGAAATATTGCAGGGAGAGCAAACACAATAATATATATGAATTTGTGATTATGTGTTACTGAAAAGTAATTTATTTGTTCCTGTGAATATAAACAGGAATTTGAGACATTCAAATTAATTAGTTATTTGCCCATTTCCAACACGAGCTTTGAGTTTACGAACATCTACAGATCGCCAAGTAATCAAGACCAAATTTTGATGGAGCACAAATCTGAATCAATGTTCCCCACGCATACAATATGCTTCAAATATCATAATTATCGTTTCGATGATCGTTATTATGTGCCAAACGTATGTGCATGTTCTTGTTAATTTTTTCCATGACTTCACTTTCACAGGTTCGGGAAGACCACGTAAGATTCGCGAAAACATTTTAAACGCTTTAGTGAATTTAGGACGACAAAATACGATCCGATCAGCATATTTAGAAATTAGAATTTTTAGAATTAATCATATCAAATACTAAATCTGTGCTTAATTTGCTGGTTTATATCCAGTTCAGTGGTGTAATTGGAGTTAACATTAATGGTCACTTCTAGCATAAAATTTTGCATGTTTTTTAATGTTTAACCTGAAAGATGTCTAGTGAACAAATGAAATGCTATGTTTGTGGTGTCTGTTGTGTGGATCGGGAAGACAAACAGCAATTATTTGGGTGTAAATGTGATATGTGCTGTAAATCAATATGTAGGAATTGCTGCGGTGTGAAAACAACAACTGAAATAAGATCAATTCTGCTTCAAAATCGTGCTACCCTTCTTTGGTGTCCCAAATGCAAAGAATCCATTGTTGGGCAAGTAAATGGGAAAAAAGGTCAAAAGACAACTCATTAATAACCAACAGAGCTCTCGAGGTTGAAATAACATATTTAAAAATGCTTTTAAAGGAGGTGGAGGAGAAGAATGATCTCTTGAAGGTAAATAATGAACTGCTTACTAAAAGGGTTACTTCTTTGAAGCATGAACTGGAGAAGACTGTTGTGAACTGCGGTATTGAGACGAATTCCAATCCCACTGTGTCTAACAGTAGTGTTGATATTGAACAATTTATTGTAGAGCACCATGAACGGGAAGGCAGAAAAAGGAATTTCATGTTATTTAATTGCCCCGAATCAACAAAAGATATTAAGCGGGCAGTCACATCAGTGATCAGGGAGTGTGTGGACTCTAACATTTCTGAAGATGATTTTAGGGTTTACCGAATGGGGAGGCAGGTTGATAATAAAATAAAGGCCGTCAGACTCAAAAAAAGTACTAATTTGAAACACCTGTCTCTAAGTATGGATAAAACACCGAGGCAACAATAGGAGTATCGAAATTTGAAGGCAGAACTTCAGAGGCGTACGGAGACTGGTGAGTCAGGTCTGAGAATTGTCTACTCCAATGGATCCCAGAAGATTGTGTCCTTGGATAACAATCGTAAACAAAAAAACCAATAGCCTTGTCCAACGGGGATATCTCTGCGATTTACCAGAATGTTCGGGGACTTAATAGCAAAACACCCGAATTCTACAAGTCAGTGTCCGGTGGCGATTATCAACTTATATGTGTATCTGAGACTTGGATTCAGGATGGTGTACGGGATCGGGAACTTTTTGAAAATAACTGTTTAGTGTATCGTAAGGACCGAAATCTCGAGGCTCTTGGAGTCAAAAGAGGAGGTGGAGTTCTTGTTACTGTTAGACATGACTTGGCATCTGTCAGGGTTGATTTGAAGGACTTGGAGGTCATACTACCATCTATGGATATTGTGGTTTGCAGGGTGTCTGTAAACAAGACAAGTGTTTATATTTTTGTTATGTATATACCACCAAACTCGCCTTTAGAAAATTACTTGTCTCTCTTTGATTATCTTTCCTCTTTTAGGGCAATTCAGAACCAAAATATTTTGTTGTTGGGGGATTTTAATATGAGGTTTATACAGGATAATGTTTATGATTGTAACACTAAACTTGCTGGCCTAAGGGATCTTATGGCGTTTTTGAATCTCTCTCGATTTAACAATGCCCTTAACTGCAACAATAATTTGTTTGATCTAGTTCTCTCCAACTTCCAGTGTTCTGTGGATAGGGACGACCAACCCCTTGTCACTGAGGATGCATATCACCCTGCTATTAATATCTCGTTAAATCTTGTCAAATTCGAGAGTGTTACAGATTTCCCCTCCAACAATGAGAGTCCTAAGTATAATTTTCGGAGGGCTAATTTTCCCTATCTTTACCAGCTTATCTCTGATGTGGATTGGACTTTTATACACACCCAGTCAGATGTTAATGAGGCAGTTAAAGCCTTTTATGACAAAATCCATGAAATTTTTTGTCTAGCTGTTCCTCGTTTTCGACCCTCTAATAGTAAATACTCATATCCTGTGTGGTACACTCATGAAATTAGGAAATTATTAAAATTAAAGTCTAGGCTACATAGGAGATGGCTTCATACACGGTGCTCTGCTGCTTATGAGGATTTTAGAGCTGCTAGGAGGGTAGTAAAAACAAAAATGGATCTTGCTTATCACGAGTATATATCCAGGACTGAGTCAGCTATTCGGAGTGATCCAAAGCAATTCTGGAGATTCATTCACCTTAAACGAAACAACTCTCGCATTCCAGGTTCTATGAGCTATAAAGATACCACTGTTGTGGGTCCTAAAAGTATTGTAAATGCTTTTTCTGATTTTTTCAGGAGTGTTTATATTGAGTCCTCTATTGCTCAACCCAAAGAATCTGATACATATACACGTTCAGACAACATTTTGGTCCAATCTTTTGTTGAGGCAGATGTAAGAAAAGCTTTACAGAAGTTAAAAAACAAAGAAACTGCGGGTCCTGACCAAATACCTTCATTTCTTTTGCGTGACTGTGCATCGGCCCTGGCCATACCACTCTTACAAATCTTCAACTTATCACTCAAGACCAATACATTTCCGGAAGAGTGGAAAAAGGCAAAAATATGTCCAGTGTTTTTGAGAGTGGCGACCATGGCAGAATAGAGAACTACAGACCGGTGTCAATTCTCTCTAATTTTTCGAAGGCCTTTGAGATATGTGTGCACGATAAATTGTCTCCCCAAATTAAGCACATAATTACAGAAAAGCAGCATGGTTTCTTTCAGAAAAGATCTACTGTCACTAATATGGCTTGTTTCTTGGAAACAGCATATCTAGCTATAAATCAGAAAAGCCAGTTGGATGTGCTGTACACAGACTTCTCGAAGGCTTTTGATCGGCTGGATCACGGTTTGCTGGCACGGCTGGATTTCATCCTTGTCTGGTGGAGTTCTTCATCTCATATCTGACTGGCAGGCTTCAGTATGTTGAATTTAATGGTAAGTAATATGTAGAATTAATAGAAATTAGAAATTTAGAAATCAACGATGGGGGAAATATTTATTTAAATAACGTTTCATATAAAAGGATTGAACTTCATAAATTTATTTGATGATGGTGATCTTTCAATAGCATGTAGCGGTAAGTAATTAATGTAGCTCAATGACTATACGACTAAGAGATGTTTTTAATAGGAGAACACTAATTTTAAACAGTATTCGGGAGGTATGCTGGGAAAAAGATTTTTTTACATCCATGGAAATAAGTTTAGATCCATGAAGGATAATAAGATTTTTCAAGCTGTCGGTTAGATCAACAGAATTCTTTAATTTAGTCGAATAAATACTTTTAAAGTTGGTCACCTCCCTGAGAACGTTATTTAACCAAGAGGAGAGATTATAGCATGGGGAGTTAACAAAGGAAACCACTGGTTTTATGGGAAAATTGTTCTTATGGATTAAGGATCGGAGTTCTAGGATTCATAGGATACAGTTTTTCTTTTTTAATGTTAAAGAAATCGAGAGTTAAGCTACATCTGTCCAATGTTTGCTTAACTTTCGTAAAATACGAATTGGTGGGGTCAATTTTCTCACCTAGTTTAAGGCCCCTTTAGTGTTAATGAATGTTTTTTAAAAGACAGTGCGTCTATATCCAAATTTAACTGGCGCTACGAACACGATAATGGAATTTACCCTTTATCGATGTTTCATCAAGAATCTGAAGACATCGACCAACCTTAAATATGCGGTATTACGCGCAGTACCCCTAGTACTGCGACTCTTTTAGACAAGACTAAGCCAAGAAACTGATACGCCGCCTACCGTGTTGTCAGGAATCTATAGCCGATTCAAGTGCTGCCTTCCCAAACGTCTCATCTGGACCAAAAGAATTCAAGCCACGTATTTATAGGGACTTCTTTAGTTATAAACCTCTACTGTACACTAAAAAAAAATTTAAAATAAGTTATATTATTTTTTAGTACATTCACCTGCACAAAATACCATAAAACTATCAATAAGACTAACATTCTTTAAAATATAGATATCAGCAGTAGACCTTGTAGAAGAATTGTGCTCCAATCTCTCAACTTTGTAATTTGACAAGTATAAATAGTTTAATAAAGGCAGTAACCTCAACACTATGGAAAAGTTACGGGAGGACAAGTCGACACTATTGCGCGATTGTTTTCGAGTAAAATTACCGTCGAACTGAATTTTACAAGAATCCTGGTAATTATTTGTCATCGCCTATGCGTTTGAGATTTTGTAGAGGCCAACATTCCTAAACATTATAACTTTCTCAGAAGTGACCTTTTTACCTAGATAAGTGCTACTCCTGCTTATTTTATCCCTGAAGAACCTCTTAAGACATAAAACTTAAAGATTCTCACAGGCACCTTTAATATTACCATCGGTTATCGTTGCCTTTTTCAATTAATTTTTATGGTCGACAAAAACCAAAAAAAATATAATAAATAAAACAAACTATATAACAAGGTATTCCCATAAGACAATAAAATTTTGAATTTTAAAAGTTGATAATAATCCGGAAATTTCAGTTTGCAAATAGACAGTATCGCGTAGGTACGTTATCTCACCACCACTCCATGGCGGGATGAAAAGCCACGTCATCAATAAAATAATATTCCTGTGGGAACGTGCGAGTTTTGGGGAGGTCGAACTTCGGCCTCTTCATATTGTGATAAACCGGAATGTTGACAGGGTCCACACTGCGCCCCGTTGATAAGAGCCGCTCGCCCGCTGACTGACGCGGGATTTTAAACTTTTCCGTGCCGCCCCCCTCTTACCCTCTCACCGTCCCCCCCAGTGCCGTTTAGGAGCCCTTCCGAGAGAAGGCTTATGTTTGCCTTAAAGGGATTACGAGGAGTTGCTTGTAAGATCATTTTGTGTAAATCGTCGCAGTGTCCCTGGATGGGGTGAGGTTTTATTAAGGGTGATAAATATTGGTATTCTTAATAAATTTCTTATCGTTACGTATCGTTATTGGGCCCAAGTGGGGTAGAAAAACTCGCGAAAAAATTTTTTTCGCATTCAAATTAATATAAATTATTACTTTATAGACCATAAAAATTTTATTAAAGAGTAGTAAATTTTTTTCATTACTAAAACCAACCGTTCCTCATTTTCCAGGCTTATGCAAGGACCGTTGCAAAACCCCGGATTCTCCGGAGGGTGCCAGACAGGCCACCACCCCCCTCTCGCCCTCACAGTCCTCACCGCCATTGAGATGCGCCTCCTCACCGGTGATCAATAGCAACCCGGACAGTGTGACACCGCCTCCTACCAATTTACCTTCGAATACGGTAAGTACAGACCGAATCTGGACCATATAGAAATTGTTCAGATATATTTTGAAGATGTCACTAATGTTAGCAAAAAAACCTGGTTGCCTTTAGCAAGTAATTCATTTACCTTCTATTTACAACATAGCACCTCTTGTTGATTAAAATTTAATTTTCATGAGGAAACTCAACAAGAAATTCATAGTTCGTAGCATTAAACAACCTAAAAAAATAACAGTAAAGACCTTCAATATTTAACGGTCTTCAATAAATGCATACAGCAAGAATTTATTATGTACAGAACAGTTCATATCTTTGGAAGTGGCGAACAAACATCTTCATCAAATTGTAGACCTATTTCCTGTTTTTAAAACAAAAAAATTGAGGCCCTTGAAGGATTAACTTGAAGGGAATGATCTGCTGATAAAAGAGCAATTTGGTTTTAAGAAAAAAAATTCACCAACGGAGCAATAGTCAGCCATTTTTCGAGTATACGAATTTTTTCAGAGGGTGCTTGATCCTCTGTTCGCGTCAAGTCATTTAAAAATTTTTATTCCTGGCGGGAGATCCACCAGAATAATAATTGCTATGACTCTCTCTGAGCAGCTTTTCTGATGAGAAGAAGGACCTGAAGGCTGACAGATCTGCTTCAACTTCAGTTGGACCAATACCATAGGCATCATGGTACCGAAAGTAGAGCCTTCGCAAAGAGTCCACGTCACCAGGAAGTCCCTTTGATGCAAGTGCCAATCGGATGCTGGTGTTGGTATGTCCTTCAAAACACACACTGGAGGTTTGATCATGCAGATAGGCAAGGAATAGCCTAAGAGGTTTTAAGATGCAAGGCCAATAAATAGCAACCATCAGTCGCATCTGAGTCTCTTGATAGCCGCACTATTAATGGAGTCTTATTATCGATGACAAAATCAACCCCTAATAATTCTGTTGCAAGGGATTTAGAGGCAGCAATGGGCTCCCTATCAGAACTAATTTTCAAAGATTGAACCTCTCTGGATATTATAGCAGATGTTGATGGAACTGAGCGATGTGGCAGGTTATGGCTGTCTGGAGAGTGAGTCTTAGACCTAGACTTGAAAGGCTTAGATTTGGGCGAGGTGGTACTATTTATTTGGACTGGCGCTTTAGAGGTTTCCAAACATGAATTTATGAGAGTGCCCGGTGGCCACATACTAATATCCTTCAGCCGCTTTAAATGATTTAAGTTCTGCACACCAATTTTGAAGTCGGAATGTGCAATGTCCTTGGTTTTTAGCATTGGGAAACATCGGATAAAGTCCGTCGTTCCCAGTTTTTCTTTGATGAAGTGTGCAAGCTGATTTCCGGTATACGGAGGTGGGATATTTGATACAACCACGTAATGCCATTCATCTTTGTTCATTGTATTGTCCTTCGGTGACGTCGGAACCTCCGGGTCTGGTTTTTCTGTATGATCAGTCTGGCAGGCTATCGTCCTTTTAGTTACAGGTTGGTAACTTTTATCATTAGATTTTTCTTTAGCTAATTGTTCTATGGTGCGAGCCATTTGTTTAACATCTTTCCTCAGATTCTCTACTTCACTTTTTAACTCTTCATGGGAAGAAACATGGACCTATACCTTTACCGTCTCACCATGGTTGTCCATAAGAATTGATGACAGGTTGAAAATTTCCTGTTTCATATCTCTGAATAAATGGAAAAGAGATTCTTGTCCATTTTCAGAGACAGTATGGAGGCGATGAATGTCATCAATTTTGTCATAGAGATTCTTCCATTTAGAGTCAGTCTTCTTTAGACAGGGTCCCAGAGCATTGACATTTTCTAAAGATATCTGAGAGTTTTGCAGCTGCGAAACTTTATCATGAAGTTATTTTAATGTTGGTGAATCGCAAACACTGCAGAAAAATTTAATATTGTTGTATTTCTGCTGATGAAGGACCTTTGTAGTTACCTTGGACAGATACTATGAATCCAACGACCCTATCCGCAAGGTCGTAGCTCGATTTCGAAAAAAAATCAATTTTTGCTGTGTATTTTCCAGTTCCCACGTATGATGATTATTTCACCAATTAAACACATCTCGTCTGGTGAAGGTCGCTTCATCCGTAAAAAATATTTTTTTAATAAATGTGGGATCCGTGACTGTGATCTTGAAGCAGAAATTGACAAAAACTGAAGCCTGTCTGGTAAATCAGTTGGTAATAAATATTGAACGAGAACTTCAATCCCAGTTCAGTTTATTTTTTCATTGTGTAAATTTTCTTAAATTGCATCCTAAAATTATGTTTGCCTTACTAAAATTTCTTCTTGATCCACAGATATTCCTTTAAGACGATCAGCACAACTATCTATAGTATCCGTATTTATTGTTTTTGACTGTGCAACAGTACGTCCAGATGCAAATATTTCGAAAACGAGTTATTTAATTGAAATAAATCCAGTGTACCTTTTTTTCTTAAAAATCATCATTCTATCAGTTACTTCAATAAAAAATAATAAAATTGTACTAATAAGAAGTTTATGGCATGAAACGGCGTGTGAATATGGTGTTACTACTCCCCTCTACAATTTATTTTAATTTATTTTAAAAGAATAGAATAAAATTAAATTTTTCGTTCCCAAAAACCCCCCGATTCCCCATTTTTATATGGATATCTCGAAAACCTTTTAAAAAATTGAACCTAGAATTGCTTTTTGCCGCATTCATTACCGACCACCTGGAAATAGAATATGCCTGGAATAAAATTGAAAATTAGTCCTAAAGCATTAAAGACAAATATAATACAATAACTTGAACAACATGAAAAGTGATGTCTTAGGCAGAGACATTCAGATGACGTTTGAGGCTCAAACACCGCTCCTAGGAACTAAGATTTGGCAATTTTGGATCCAAAGAATGAAACCTTCATTTGTTCTGAAGACCCTCGGCCGTGCAGAAGAAAAAAATCAAATCTAACATTTTCCTATTCGGTTTTTCCTATCCGGAACAGTCTAAGGCCCTTAAAACAAATTGGTAAAATCGTGCAACTGACAAAAAGGAGCGTGAAAGAGAGAGCGAAAGAAGTCCCTGCGGTTGAAGGGCGGGCGGTGTTGCCGCGACAGCTTATTTCTCTCGAGGGTCCTCCACTTTTTCACCGGGAAAAACCTGAAGGGGGGGCCTGCAACTGACGATTTTTCGGACTTTTCCCCACATCATAAGAAAGCTTTTTCCCTTCGTTCGTTATAAAAAGTGTGAATTATTTCATTCCAGGCACTGTCACTGGCACTGGACTCGACTAGTTCACGCACGTTCTCCGATCTGCCCTATGGAAGTTTCGGAGGTTACACGTGCGGACGGCAGCTTAGTAAAGTGAGGAGGTTCCTGGGGACTCTGGTGCAATTCGGGAACGACATCAGCGCCGATGTCGGAGAGAGGGTTAAGAATTTGGTGCTTAATTTGGTGGTAAGTAAGGAGGAAGAAGGAGAGACGAGTGGTGTTCGCAAGAGACTCTCCTGCGATGTTTATATTGAAATTAAATTGAAATGTTTGAGGAATTTATAGTGTTTGAAAGACTATAGCTCTTCCAGGGTGTAAAACCTACTTGGATATCTTAAAAGCAACCTTTTTTTGGTCAACTTAAACGTTAAGAAGGATATTTCTTTAATCTTAACTTTTTGAACACAAATTATCAATCGGGGGGGGCCAACGAAAGAGAGGACCAGTTGTTGGGGTATCATGCTTCAAAGGACCATAATGTGTTATATAGTCACGTTGTATGTCAATATAATATGTTATATATCAAATATCTGTCAAAATGTATTACTTTCGTATCCTAAATAAAGCCCAAATAGCAAATTTCAACCCAATCGGAACCATAGTAAAAAAGTTACAATAGTCACGTGACCCAAAACTCAAATGTCAAATATCTGTCAAAAATAGTAATTTCATCCTAAAGCCATATTTTAGCGCGTAAGCGTCTTACTCGGTTGCCTTACAATGTCTTAAGCGTTACGTGATCATATGGTTGTGCTCGAATGACGTCATGTCTAACAGCTGTCAGAGTCTAAATATTAGTAAATATTAGTTGCATTCGCTTTGGAGACTAACCTAAACCATGAAAACACCCATTTGTCTAAGTTTTTAAAACGTTTTGAGTCTAAATGCGATCTCATACATTTTAAGAATCAGATCAAGAGGAAATACAATAAACAAAAAAGTTGTACTGGCATAAACTCACTCATATTTTTTTTCACAAAGAAATAAACACAAACTAATCAAAAATCAATTTAAAAAAAATATCCGCGCAACCTCACCTTTACGTTCTCCACTGTATTTTTTGCAAATCTATTCGCTCTTTTGATAATTTATTATTTTCTGCATTTTTATTTAATAATATTAAATATTAAATAATATTTTATTTAATAATAATACTAAGAAATATAATGCTTCTACTCTAAAAAAATATCAAAAAATTGATATCAATATTTATTGTTATTATTGTTTGTATAGCTTCCTTTTGACTTTGACACATCGAGTTTATTAGCGATCTCGGAAGACCGCTAACGGACGCTTATAGCCGTTTACTCGCTAAAATATGACTTAAATAAAGCCCAAATACTAAATTTAAATCCAATCAGACCAATAGCAAAATAGTTGCAATGGTCACGTGACCTGGAAGTCAAATGTCAAAAATCTATAATTCCATCCTAAATAAAACCCAAGTACCAAATTTCAAGCAAATCAGACCAATAGTTAAAAAGTTACGGTAGTCAAGTGACCTTAAAACATAGTCATGTCAAATATCTGTGAAAATTTATTAATCTTATCCTAATAAAACTCTAGGTACCAAATTTCAACCAAATCGCACCAAAAACAAAAGAGTTATGATACTCGGCTTAAAAATCAATAATTTCGATAAATTTTTATTTATATCCCAAAAGCATTGTTTTAAAGAGGCCCTAGACGGTCAATCGTTTGAGAAAAAGATTGAATCAATCATTGGCGGTCGCTTCAATTATCCATGAATTTTTTGATCAAAGTTTCATTCCCAAATTCAATCATCAAAAGATGTTTCGTTTTAAACGGTACTGTTCCCGATGTTTTCCTATTTTTGTGAATTTTTAGTGATAAAATTTCAAATATAGTGTGTTGAAACGATGGTCTCAAGTGCAGATTTAGGCTTCCTTGCTTTGACTTTAGCTGCCGTCAAGTCAAAAAAACAGAAAAAGAAGAGGACGCGAAGGTGGTCAAAACAGTGGTATAAATTAAGAAACCGCTTCACTCATGAACATTTACTCGATGTTTTGTGCAAAACAGAACCTGAAGATTACAAAAACTTCCTCAGGATGGACCAAGAAAGTTTTGATTTTTTATTAGAATTAGTGAGGCCTAGAATTAGTGAGGCGAAAAAAAAGACACTAATATGCGTGATGCGATTCCTGAAACTCAGAGACTTTCCATCACATTGAGGTACCTAGCTTCTGGTATGGATTTGGAAGACTTGAAGTTCATGTGCGCCATTGCTCCTCAGACTCTGGAACTTATAATAATGGAAACTTGCTCAGCAATTTTCGAGGCATTAAAAGATAATATTCAGGTAAGTTTTGAAAATGTTTTTATTACACATATAAAAAAAAAAAAAGGAAACATAAAAATAAATTAAAGTGTCTAATTCACATTGACAAAAATGTTGAAAACAAGTCCGCCGCACTTTCTTCTTGCAAATTTTCTGCACTGGGTTGTGGTGAGTGCATTACAGAAGGGGCAGAGCCTCGGGAAGAACTGTCATTGGCTTCAGGTGGAGAGTGTATTGATTGTTGTGACGGAGATGGAGAGCACATTGGTTGTCGTGACAAAGATGGATACCACATTGTTTGTTGTAACGGAGGTGTATATGGTGCGGTGAGACAGCGCTGCCAACTATAACCTGACTGTGGTGACGCTGGAGGTTGAGAGGGTGACCAACGTGGGTGCGTTCCAAAACGCAATCCATCCCTTGTTAAGCTACCCATTTCTGCTTCAAAAAGCACATCATTTATAATTTTTTCGGCGAACCGCTTTTGGTCTGGAAATAACTTTTTCAGTTTTATAGCCCAACCCTTAGCTAGTATGTCCTCTTTTAGCTCAGGTCTTCTAAAATACTCTGAAGCCAGTTCCACTAGGTGCTCAGTTGGATCTGGCTAACCTTTTTTTTTCTTTCAAAAAGGCTGTGGAGTTCGGGTATGAGTGATGGAAGCTAGTGCAGTTTCATTAGTACGAGTAGAAGCAGTACTTGAAGCAGGAAATTGCTGCGAGTCTTCAAGCAACAGTGACTGCAACAAAAAACAAATAAATTAGTTAAAACAAAACTATGGAATAATAGTAAAGATGTTATGCTGTCCTATGAGTATTTGATATATATTTTTCTTTTTTTCAGATTCCAAAAACTAAAGAGGGATGGACGCAGGTTGCACAGGAATTTGAAGAAAAATGGAACTTTCATAAATGTGTAGGAAGTGTTGATGGCAAACACATATTAATCCAAAAACCCTCCCATTCGGGGTCTTACTATTATAACTATAAAGGTTCGTTTAGTATTGTGCTTATGGCGATTGTAAATGCAAATTATCATTTCATGATGATCGATGTCGGAGCAAATGGCCGGGTGTCAGATGGTGGAGTGTTGAAGAATACGTTATTTTGGCGCAGGTTGTCTGAGAATCGGCTAAATATGCCAGATTCTCGACAGTTACCAGGTACTAATAAAAAATTTCCATATGTGTTCGTTGGCGATGAGGCTTTCCAACTGCTTCCTAATTTTATGAAGCCCTATAATAGAGCTGTTTTAACAGATAAGAAAAGGATCTTCAATTACAGATTATCCCGAGCACGCAGGATAGTCGAAAATGTGTTTGGAATACTTACAAAGAGATTCAAGGTATTCCAAAATAACATTAAATTTCAACCACATAAAGTTAGAAAAATTGTTATGGCATGTTGCCATTTGCACAATTACTTGTGCTTAAGAAATAGAAGGAACTATTTGCAACCACATGACGTTGATAATGCAAATTCTTCTACCGGTAGTGTGGAACCTGCTTCATGGACACAAGGAACTCAACTACTGCTACAACTTCAAAGAACCAAAGGTAACTCAATAGTTGAAGCCAAGAAAATAAGGGATAACTTTTGCGAATTTTTCAATACCTCTGGGTCAATCCCATGGCAACAAAATTGTTTGAATAATTGAAATAATTTAATTAAACTTATCAACCTTTATGTAATGACACCCTATATATAATTATAATGTATAATAATAGATATATATGTGATAAGAAAAACTCTTACCTCTGAAGTTTCTGTTGATGCAATTTCAATTTGATCTTTTATAAATAAAAGGTCGTTGTAATACCAGCGCGATGGTTCAGGAACATCATCCGCTGACGCCCCAGACACTTTTTTTGCTTCAATTGCCTTGTATTCCCTGTTAAAATTAGTTCTCAAAGTATTAATTTTTTGTTTTAATTTTTGAATAGTGAAGTCCCCGCTTTTTTTATTTCTATTAAAGTAGTCCTTGCTTTTCACTTTCCACAGCTCTGGAGAATCTCGATATAAATCTATTAACAAGCTTGGAAACTCACGTTCCGATTTTGCTTCGTTGTTGTCGGCCTGCGAAGAGTCATCCATGATTGCTTCTGAGCGTCTGACTGTTGGAAAAGTTGATCAAAACGCTCCTAAACGGTCAAGCGTCCTCTTCAATCATTTGCGTCATTCAAACTTTTCATCAATGACCATCAATGATTGACTCAATCGACAAACGGGTTTCTAGACGATCAATCATGCTTAATTCCATCAATTGGCGCAATCATTAGATCAAAATGATTGACCGTTTAGGGCCTACTTAAGAATTGAACATTTATTAATAATAAACTAAATGGCATAGAACTCACCTAATACATATTTTAAATTAAGTAGATCATTACGACTGACCCGTGTATATATTCGAATAATTTTAATAAAATAATAGGACACATTTCATTTTGACTCACCCCGGTATAAAGACACTGACTTTTCAAAAAAACGGCATTTTTCGAAGACGTCTAAATGTTTGCCGAATTTTTCTGGCCGCAATACACAATTTCCCCAATTGATATGCACATATCCGGAAAGTCCATTCATTTTCTTATTAGGTGCTTCCTTTCCCTGATCGTTTTCCGTTCATTTTCATTGATAATTTTACAAAATACCCAACCAAGTCCCGGTCACCTGTCACGAGAAAAAAATGTTCCCACACCAGGCGTCAAAGTATTGTTCCCACTCCATTTCTTTAGAGTTTAGATTGATACCTCCAATTACCTGTAAAAACGTGACTTTTTTTATAAAATCGCATTTTTTTGGTACTATCGCTGGAACCCGGAAATTTTAGTATGTATTGTAAAATAAAATTTCGGATCTTTTAGAACTTACTTACATCAATCCATAATTACGTTTAATTTACCACAACACTAAATTCCACCCGAATAAAATAAACCAAAGCCGCTTAGCAAATACGCATTTTAACTCTCGAATAACAGAAAGTTCCTGTTAGTAATTCATCATCGAGCAGCAACAGAATCTAAAAACCCTAAACCTATATGCCAGCAACAATTTGAAATAATAATACTAATAGATTGGCGAAGGCGCGTAACACCTCGGTGCGATTTAAAATAATTGTTAAAAATTGGCGAAAACGCCGGCCATATTTCAGATATTTCAAATATTTCAAATTGGCTCGGACCCCCGTTTAAGGAATCGCCGAGAATTATTTTACTCTAAACGCTGAAACCGTCGACAACGGTGCCAATAGAACCGCATTCGTCAGTAATTCAATTATTTTTCACGGTCTTATCGGTGCGTTTTTAATAATTTTATACTAAATGAGTTTAGGATGCGGCAACGTTGTATCTTTTCGTTTGAACGCGTGCATCGAAGTTTGATATACTGAACGTAGACACTCACCTGCACGGAAAACGGAGCACTTTATGTATAATTTCTTTGAAATTAATATAAAAAAAATAAATGTTGCGTTGCATTTTCCTAATAACAATTTACCCACATAGCAAACATATATTTTATGTAAATGCTATATATGTATATTCATAATATCCTGACGTATATATACATACAATGTCTATTTTCAATGCTCGGTTTATTTTATGGATATGAAATAAATATCTAATTGTCACACACTAGGTAATACATGGATACTATATACATACTATATACATGGATAATACTATTGGTATGTACAGTGTATATTCTAAATATACTAGATATTGAAACTGTATCCGAGGGTTACATTTTATAGATCTCCCATAAACATCTATTATATTCTATGTATTTATAGAATATACAAATACATTTTTATTATTCCAGGATATATAGGGTCTACCAATAGAAGTGATAGAAGTTTAGTGGGCCATGTACGCAAAATGGTATGTGTCAAAACGCGGATCAAGCGTCAGTTGTGTTAAGAATACTTTGACATTTCATCATGAATCTTTTAAGTCAAGAGCAAGGTATAGATATCGTGAAAAGGTATTACGAAAATGCGCAATCGGTTAGAGCCTGTTATCGTGCTCTTAGAGAAGATTTTGGCCATCGTGGACGGCCTTCTGAGCACAATTAATAAGTTTGAACGGGAGTACACTCTTCTGGATAATAAGCCACCAACGCGACATAAAAGTGCGAGGCCGCTGCAAGAGAAAGTGTTGACGCGAATAACAATGTGTCTGTTTTGCGCCGCTCTCAGCAATTAGGCATTTCATCAATGTCTCTGTGGCGCATTTTGAAGAAAGACTTAGGCCTACATCCATATAAGATGGTTCTAACTCAAGAATTGAAGCCTGCTGACCATGGTTTGCGAAGAACGTTTACCGACTGATTGCCGATTTTAAAAAACAAATCATCTTTTCAGATGAAGCCCATTTTTGTCTTAGTGGCGTTGTCAATACGCAAAATTGCCGCTTCCGGTGTCAGAACAATCGCCAGAAATTAGTACAGGTGCCATTACACCCGTTAATAGTGACTGTGTGGTGTGGTTTGCATGTCGGTGGAATTCTCGGTTCATACTTTTTTGAGGATGCAGGGGACCGTACTGTAACAGTCAACGGAGAGCGCTACCGCGACATGATAACAAACTTTCTTTGGCCTGCAATTGATGGTGGAGACTTCGAACAGAATTGGTTTCAACAGGACGGAGCAACATCACACACCGCCCGAGCCACAATTAATTTATTAAGAGAGCGTTTTGAAGATCGAATAATTTTGCGACATGGCAACCAAGGTCCTGTGATCTTACTCCCCTGGACTTTTTTCTTTGGGGATATGTGAAGTCAAAGGCGTATTCTAATAATCCTCAAACCATCAATGAGTTGCAAGTTAACATAACTAGGGTTATTCGCGAAATTCAGCCCAAGTTGTTAGAAAAAGTGATTGAAAATTGGGTTCATCGTCTAAACGTCTGCCGCCGTAGCCGAGGTGGACATCTTAATGATATTTTGTTTAAAACATAATAAACTACAACATGAAACATCAATCATAGAAATTAACCAATTCGTTTTTATATTTTAGCAATTTAAACTTTTATCATTCTTATTGGTAGACCCTATATAATAAATATTTCTAAGGTATATAGGTACCTACATCCATGAAACATGTTCTGGATTTACCATATATGTGCATAATTTCATAGGTAACAAAATGACGTCTTGAATACGTAATTTTTCGTACTTTCTGGTTTACATGACGTACAAATGTGACATCCAAAATGAAGTCCTAAATAAAGGCTTAAACGTAATTGAAAAACGCTTCTGGAGGACGTCAAATATTTACATAGGATGACATTTAAAGACTATTTTAGGTCATTTAAAATGACCTTAGTAAAATAGTAAGTAACTTTAAGGTCTTAAAATAGTTTTTGAGGACTCGAATATCGAGAAAAAATATTTTTACTTAATATATATATTTATTTATTCATTTGTAAGTATAACAAAATAAAACAAAAATTCGTTGGTCAAGGAAACCCTAAAAAAGAAGGAAACATTTGGCAGAAAAATACTGAGAACTTTTAATTTAAATAAATATAAGTTCGCGCCCATAAAATATGCCATGTTTTCCTGTATTTTTTTTAATCTATAAACAAGATTAGATCGAGATGTAAACGCTGTATAAAACAAAACTTTTTTGTATAAAACCGGTATGTTTCGGGCGGCAGAACATTACAAATAGAAGTAAACATTACATTTTAACAATGTAGCTTTTTACATTCACTTATATAATAAATATTTAAAATTATATATTGTTCTTAATGCATTTTAATAGGATTTAAGGATTTTATTGCTTAACTTAAAATTAAATCAAATAAAAAAATTAATTCTCGTCGATATTTAAAATCTTAAAATATGAAACAATATTCTTGATCTAATCCAATTTGTATACTTAATTAAAAAAAGTCAATTACATATCTTATTTTAGTCACGTGATAGTTTAGTTAAAGTTAATTGGCTTTGGTTTAAAAAGCAAGCGCCTTAGTACGTATTTGTTGTACAACAGGTGCAGGTAATCCCGGGTAGAATTCTCGACATTGTCTGTTCTTTTTTATTTTTTTACTACTTTTATTACTTTAAAATTTTGTTTTTTTTTTACCAATCAGGACGACATAAAGTCCTTGTCCTTGACCTAGTTGCCTAAAAGATAACAGAAAATGCCTGGACGAAATAAAAAATCGTTTCAAGTACTTAGAATAAATGGCTCTAAGACACTGAAACAACAGAGAAAACAGTCAAATTAGATAAAATATATAGCAGTTACTATTCAAACTAGCTCCCATAAGTCCAGATTAAATTGACTGTCACTCACATAATGGATTATAGATGCTATCACTCGAACTCCTAAAAAAATTGTTACTACGTTAGAGACTATTCTGCTTTTTGTTTCATAAAAATATTTCAATTATTTCTGGAGATTTAGGACTTTGAAGTCGGACATCGCCTTGAAGCATAAATAAGCCTGTTTCACCGCCACCACTTCCAAAGAAATTCGTTGCTTCAAAAATTATCGCTTGTACTGATTGAAGCTTTAAAGAATATTCAGTCAATATACGTTAAGGAATATTTTGCTTTTTGTTTCATAACGATGTTCCTATTATCTCTTGAGATTCAGAAGTAAGTCATCACTTTGACACATGAACCTGCTCCACCGCCACCACTCCCAAAGAAATTGACAACACCATATCTGGATTCTGAACTATGTCTTTTAAAGCACATGTGAAGCGAAAACTAGATATTGCCTATATGCGTTTGAGGAAACTCTGGAGCATCAAGAAATATATACCGTCAAAGACAAAATATTTTCTCTGTAACAGTTTGGTCTTGTCTATATTATGGATTACAGAGATGTTGCGTTTACGGAAGTTCATTAACAACGGAAACGGCAAATTCATTTCAAAAATTACAGTTTAACTCCTGTTGACGTTTTTTCCTTTAATATAACATACAGAGAACACATTACGCCTCACTTGGATAGGCTTTCCATTTTATCAATGACTAACAGGCGAAAATGTCATTCGCTCAGTTTTAAAAACTGGTCAGCCACCTTATTTGCGTCGGTTATTTTACTGCAATCGACATAACCATGATATAAGGCAGATAAATAATTTCTTAAGTCCGCAACATAAAACTGCGAATTTCCAAAAATCATTATTGGCTGGGCATATTCGTCTTTTAACGTATGCTGGCCGCGATACCCAAAAATGACCACTGCCTAATGGCCGCCATTTTTATAGTGGTTGTGTCCTTTTGATGTTGGTCACTCTGAACATTTTCAGTGCTGCCAACAAAAAAAATTAAATTGACGTTTGACGTGTGTGTATAGCGGATTGCCTAGTTTTTGGCGATTCGTAAACGACGCTTGGGTATATATATCTTCCTCCTTATTTAATAATCCTGTCTTAAATTCTTAACTAAACGTAACTTTCTATTTTGTATTTTTGTAAACATAACCTCTCGAAATATTGTTTTGTTTCCCTACAATTGGCACCACTGAAATTTGTCAGAGTGACCAACATCGAAAGGACACAATTACACAAAATGGCGGCCCCCTAATAGTGGTCATTTACTTTTCATTGAATTAACAGTCCAGGTATATTTATTAGGTTCGTGTGAATACTATGTTTTAAAGCAAAATTGACAGATGAAAATGTCAACATGGCTGTTGAGCGCCATCTTGGAAAAAAAATGAAATAGAAAGGGCACATCATTTTAAAGCTCCTGACAAGTACTTTATAACCCTAGAATATAAATTCAATATCTTTACTTACTACAAAATGGTGGTACATTTAATAATAACCTGAATACATAAACATTTACCTTGATATATCGAATAAATACATTGAGTTCAATTGAGAAGATGCTGGAAATTGTTGTATTGAATTTCTTGACACAGGGACAGTCGGTCCGAAATTTCTCACCGAACATTTTCAAATACACTAACATCGATATATTTACAAATATTCGTTATTTTCTGTCGTAAATTCAATACTGAAGCAGGTTCGGTTTCGTACACCTTCAAATAGCCCCATAAAAAAAGTCTAGAGGTGTCAAATCTGGCGAACGAGCTGGCCATTGCACAGGTCCTCGACGGCCAATTCAACGACCGGGGAAATTGTTATCTAAATAGTCACGAACTTGTCTGAAGCAGTGTGGTGGAGGTCCATCTTGCTGGAATACAATATCCATATCAAGAGTTTCGGTGATTAGAGGGTTAATAGTATTTTCCAGCATATCCAAATACAGTTCCCCTGTTAAATTTTGTTCGATGAATAAAGGCCCCACAATATGTAGTAAATAAAGATATTGAATTTATATTCTATGGTTATAAAGTACTCGTTAGGAGCTTCAAAATTATGTGCCACAAGACCACCCTTTACATTTAATTTTTTTTTCAAGATGGCGCTCAGCAACCATCTTGAAACTTTAATCTGTAAATTTTGCTTTAAAACATAGTATTCATTCATCAATTGCATTACCTCAAGTTTCAATATCTTGAATTGATCCGTTCAGAAAATAAAGAGGGAGGGGGGACATTAAAGAAAAGTACTGTACTATATGTTACATCAAGAACAAAATTTTATGCTATTTTCGCTTTCTTATTGATGGTACCTGAAAAGTCTATACTAAGTTTTAAGTACTTTTTCAGTTAATTATAAGCTTCCATTAATATTCTTTCCATTAAAATTTCACTGAATTGATTTCCAGAGTTCCAGTCTAAACATCGAAGATTTCCATCATTCCTTGCAAGACGTGACGAATTTTCCCCTGAGGCCGTTCGTGCTCCCCTTTTTAAAAGCCCACATCCCGATGCTCCAAAGGGAGATCCACGCCCTGGCCAGACTAAATAAACAAGTAAGTCCCTCGGGATCTTCTCTATCTAATGGGGATTTCATTCGGAAATTTAATGAAAAATAAATACGAACCTCTGATCATTTTTTAGCCGTCGTTGCAGTACGTGAGAACGCACGACCACGTCATCCTGGAACCCACGCATTCGCCCTCAGAACCCTCGGAGATTTTTATGCCCGTCAACGAGGGTCATTTAACGAACGGAGTGAAGAGACGCTCGCCGGAAGGGTGAGTTTTTTTCCCATGATTTATACATTCAAATTTTTCACGTTTTTTTCTCCTCCTCGGTAGACCCTACGAGAACGGTCTGAACGGCTCCCAATTGGAGGACTACCCTACAGCCAACAAGCGACCCTTCATCTTCAACAACCACCAGCAGACCTTCTTGAACCCCACCAACACCCACGTGTTTGACTATCAACCCCCCGGTCCCACCCCCATCAAAATGGAGGAGCACCCTCTGAACACCAAAGGGGACGAGGAGTGGAGGAACATCCACGTGATGCTCAACTGTATCTTGTCCATGGTGGAGAAGACTAAAAGGTAAGTGTGTTTCCTTTCAAGGTCAATGCGTTTGTTGTTTCTCTACGGCGCAAGTCCAAAATTTACCACTCATGCGTCTTGGTCAGTGCACTTGATTTCTCATTGACACTCAATCACACATTCATTTCTCAAAAAAACAATCGGAAATAAATTTTGTCTAAAATTAGTGTAAAATGACCAAAAGTCACACTATGATTTTAGCGTTTCCGAATTATCACAAGTTAAACCAAAGTTTATGGATGATAGTGCTTTAACCTCGAATTTAAAACCGAATATCTCAAGACCTGCTAAAGATATTTGGACCAAATGAACTGTTTTGAAATCAGAGGAGTTTTCCCAAACATTTATGTATAGTACTTAAATAGAACCCCTTGGATAAAGCATTTCCAAGCTATCATGAATTAAAGGGAAAATTATAATCGGGTCTTGATTGACCTTGAACCGAACTACTTAGGTTTAAGCCCATTATAAGAGCTTTAATAAAGCAATAATTTATTCCAGGCAGTCATTTTTCTACAGTTTTCTGCATTTTTAACTGATAGAATTTTAATTTGATTTTAACTGAACTTGATTTCTGGATCATTCCAAGACTCAAAGAAGAAGTCAACACCAATTGCCTGGAAAAAAACAATAATTTATTACAGGCACTCCTTTTTGTCCTTAAAATGCAACTGAACCCAACTACTTGGATTTTAAAATTTAAAGTATAACTGAAATTTTTAAAACTAACGATTTTGAGCTATGACTGACTTTAACGAAGGATACACTTGGATCATGCTGATTTTCGACGGGATTCTCGAGTTCAAAACCAAAAAACTATTAGAGATATTTGGACAAAATAAACTATTAAAGGTTCAATAAAGCAATAATTCATTCCAGGCACTCCTTTTTCCTTTTAAAATAGAGTGTCAACTGCTTGGATCACGATAGTGCTTTAACTCGAACACTCGGATTTAAAACCGAATATCTCAAGAACTACTAAACAAATTTGGACCAAATGAACTGTTTCGGATTCAGAAGAGTTTTCTTAAACATTTATGTCAAGAAGTTAAAATGCCTTGGATGAATCGTTTCCGAGCTATCATGAATTAAAGAGAAAACTTTACTTGGGTCATACTTGACCTGGAACCGGACTACTTGGGTTTAAGCCCAATAATCTCAAAAACTATTAGAGATATTTGGACGAAATAAATTATTAGAGCTTCAATAAGGCAGTAACTCAGTCCAGGCAGTTATTTTCTTACAGTTTTATGCCTTTTTAACCTGATTTCTGAATCATTTTGACACTCGAAGGAGAATTCAACCCCAACTGCCTGGAAAAAAACAATAATTTATTACAGGCACTCCTTTTTGCCCCTAAAATGCAACTGAACCCAACTACCTAAATTTTAAAATTAGTATAATATAACTGAAATTTCTAAAACTAACGATTTTGAGCTATGACTAACTTAAACAAAGGATACGCTTGGATCATGCTGATTTTCGACGGGATTCTCGGGTTCAAACTCAAAAATCTTGAAAACTATTAGAGCTATTTGAATAAAATAAGTTGCTATGAATTTAGTAAATGTCTCTCTAATATTTGTACAAAGTGAGTAAAATCTCTAAAATTAACCATTTCTGAGCTATCACCCACTTAACCTAACACAAATCGTAATTGACTTTCAAACGGACTACTCGGATTTAAACCCAAGAATCTCGATAACTATAAGAAATATTTAGACAAAATCAGTTGCTATAGGTTCAATACAGCAATAATTTAGTCCATACAGTTTTATGCCTTTTTAACCTGATTTCAGTATCATTGCTTCTCCAATAAAGCAATAATTTATTCCAGGCATCCTTTTTTTATCTTTAAAATAAAACTGAGCTCAACTGCCTGGAATAAATAATTTATTAGCGTGTTTTCTGGACGTTACTCACCCTCAAATTACAGTTCAATCCTAAAATTAATCCATGAATTTAATCCGTACAGTCATGTCTCTATAGTCTTGTGAGCTTTTAACCTGATTTCTGGATTATTTCTACCCTTAAAGAAGAATTCAACCCTAAGTGCCTGGAATAAATTAATAATTTAGTCCAGGCATCCCTTTTGTCTTTAAAATACAACTGAATCCAACTGCTTGGGGTTATGCTTGAACCATGATAGTGAAATATTTTAATTGAAAACTGAATATCTCAAAAACTTTTAATGATATTTGAATAAAATGAGCTATTTTGGATTCAAAAGAGTTTTTTCTAAAATTTATGTAGATCACTTAAAACCCCTTCGATGAACAATTTTCGAACTATCATTAATTAAAGGGAAGAACGACTATTTGGATTTCAACTATAAAATATCAAAAACTAATAAAGATATTTAGACGAAATAGGTTTAATAAAGCGATAATTTAGTCCAGGCAGTCACTTCCCTCCAGTTTTGTGTTTTTTTTTAACTTGATTTCTCGCTCATTTCAACCCTCAAACTTAGTCAACCCTAAGTCCTTGAATAAACAAATAATTTACTCCAAGCATCCTTTTTTTACCTTTAAAATCCAACCGAGCTCAACTGCCTGGAATAAACAATTTATTAACAGGATTTCTGAATGTTTCTCACCCTCAAATTACAGCTCAATCCTAATTGCCTGGAATAAAGCAATAATTTATTCCGGGCACTTATTTTCTTGTATTTTTGTGCATTTTTACCAGATTCCTGGAGTATTCCTTACCTTAAAGAAGAATTCAGATTCAAGTGCCTGGATTAAGGCAATAAATTGTTCCAGGCTTTTTTTTGCCTTCAAAATACCTACAACTGAGTCTAACTGTCTGGAATTTTGAATTAATATAAGATAGATAACTAAAATATCTAAAACTAACGATTTCCGAACTATGAGATACTTAAGCGCAGGATACACTTGGGTCACCTTCAGTCAGACTACTCGGGTTTAAACCCAAAAATCTCAAATACTACTAATGGTATTTGGACTAAATAAATTGTTATGTATTTATTAAACATCTCTCTTAAATTTGTATAAAATAAGTAAAATCTCTAAAATTAACCATTTCTGAGCTATCACCCACTTAACCGAAGAATACACTAGAGTCATAATTGACTTTCAACCGGACTACTTGGATTTAAACCCAAGAATCTCTAAAACTATTAGAAATATTTAGACAAAATCAGTTGCTATAGGTTCAATAAAGCAGTAATTTAGTCCATACAGTTTTTTGCCTTTTTAACCTGATTTCAGTATCATTGCTATCCCCGAAGACCAATAAAGAAATAATTTATTCCAGGCATCCCTTTTTTATCTTTAACATACAACTGAGCTCAACTGCCTGTAATAAATAATTTATGAGAGTGTTTTTGGGAAATTACTCACCCTCAAATTACAGTTCAATCCTAACTGCCTGAAATTAATCCATGAATTTAATCCGGACAGTCATGTCTCTATAGGCTTGTGCCCTTTTAACCTTTTTGATTTCTCGATCATTTCTACCCTCAAAGAAGAATTCAACTCCAAGTGTCTGGTATAAAGCAACAATTTATTCCAGGCATCCTTTTTTGCCTTTGAAATATAACTAAGCTCAACTGCTTGAAATAAATAATTTATTATCCTGATTTTTCCAACTGCCTGGAATAATGCAATAATTTAGTCCAGGCAGTCAGATGTCTATAGTCTTGTACACTTTGAACCTGGATTCTGGATCATTGATACCCTCAACGAAGAATTGAACCGCAAGTGCTTGGAATAAAACAGCAATTTGGCATCCCTTTTTGCCTTTAAAATACACCTGAACCCAACTGCCGGGAATTGAAATTAGTATAAAATAACTAAAATCTCTAAAGCTAACTATATTTGAACTATGACGCACTTAACTGAAGGACACACTTGGGTCATGATTGGCCTTCAACGGGATAATTTGGGTTTAACCCCAAGAATCTGAAAAAACTGTGAGAAATATGTAAGCGAAGAAGAGTTGCTATAAGTTCAGTAAATAATTATTTACAATTTAGTATAAAATAATTAAAATCTCTAAAACTAACGATGACACACTAAACCGAATGATACCCAAGAAACTCAAAAATTACTAGAGATATTTGGATGAAATGAGTCACTATGGGTTCAATAAATGTCTCTAAAATTTGTATGAAGTTAATAAAATCTCTAAAGCTGACACTTTTTAACTGAAGGATTTACTTTATTTATGATTGACTTTCACTCACCAATAATTTAGTCCAGGTAGTCTCGAATCTATAGTTTTATGCCCTTTCAACCTAATTTTTACCCTTAAAAAAGAATTGAACTCGCAAGTGCCTGGAATAAAGCAACAATTTATTCCAGACAAATTTCCTTGCCTTTAAAACCGGACTACTCGGATATAAAACCACATATCTCAAACGCTATAAGAGATCTATTCGTAAATTGCCTTGGATTCAGAAAAATTGTCTACTGAAAACCCTTTTAATGAACCATCTTTGAGTTACCACCCTATATATGAAAGAAAGATAGCAACTTAAAGGTAAAAAGGCACCTGACGAAATTTGTCAAATGTTTGACACCCTCATAAGAATTTGATCATCATGTGAGTGTAAACCTTCCTGAAACAACCCCCTCTCCAATAACCTCAAAACTCATTTGTAGGGCCTTGACGATTCTGCAGCAGAGAAACGCCAGCACCCAACCGGATCCGGCGACCGATTGGCTACGTAAACAGGATGTTAGCCAAGACCTGAAGAAGGTGGCGAACGAAATTATCAGTACGGCCATAAGGGCTGCCGAGGAAAGGGTGGCTGAGGTACCAAACAACATTCAAAAAGAAATTAACTTTGAATTTAATTAGAGGGTTTGCTTTGTAGGTGCGTAGAAGGGCAGAAGAAGCTGTCGTAGACGTGAAACGTCAAGCGGTCATGGAACTACAGAGGGCTGTAGCTGCCGCGGAAGCTCGAGCAGGCGAGCTGTTGGCTGTAGAACGGGCTAGAGTGGAAAAGGCTCTAGGAGGTGTGAAGTTTGTTGTGATTTTCAAAAAGTTTCTTGGTTAATCGAGTGTCTTTTTAGAGGCGAGGAAGCAGACTGACGAGTCTACCTCAGGAGAGTTTGCGGAGGGCGCTCAGTCCCCTTCTAGTCAACCGGCGCCCTCACAACAAAACGTAAATTTATTGGAATTTGAAAGGATTTGATAAGAAATGGATTTTTTGTTTGTTTTTAGGCTTGTTGGAACTGTGGAAGGAAAGCGAACGATACGTGTTCGGGGTGCAGTTTGGCCCGGTATTGTGGACCCTTTTGTCAACATAAAGACTGGGAGAATCATCATCAAGTAAGAGTTTTTTTTATTAAATGACGTAAATGTAGTCCCAAAATGATATTCGATGGATGTTCCCGACAAGCTATCCCAAAGACATCCAAATGATGTTGTACAAATGATGCCCAATGAATATTCAATAGAGAGTCAAAAGACACATTATTAGATGCCCATTTGGAATCCGTTATTTGTCCTATATTGTACACTTAGTTGTACCAATTTTGGGCACTGAATTTCCTTTTTGAAAGAAAAAACATTTAAATTAAGTAAATGCAATTGATTTTTTATTAATTTTTATCATTTGTTTACATGTCGGAGTCATTTCTATATTTTTTTCTAGTCTTGTTTAAAATAATAATTTAAAATAATTGACTAAAAATAAAGACTCTGACAAATGCATGTCCAAAATTGGCTATCCAATATTCATTACTTGAATGTACTGGATAAAAATTGAACTAATTTTGGTGTCCATTGAATATACTGGACTTGGGAGTCTTGCTATCTGTGTTCTGGACATTTGCACGAATCTTAACCTCAACTTAGTTTGACAACTTTGACAGTTATTTGACAGTTTTCCCGAATGTTTTCTCAGGTATGCAACAAGGAAAAAAGACCGACATCACTAGCCCCAACCGTGCCCACCCAACTAACAGTCGTGGCGCCCCCGGTGGCAGACACCCGCACCAAAAAGTGACACCCACGTAAAATGCGACGTATTAGGAAATCTTTTTAATTTATTTATTACTATTATTATTATTTATAATAAACTGTATTAATATTGTTACGTTTGTAAATAATTGTTATGGTGGCCCTCTGCGTTATATAGTATAGTCGAATTCAATGTAAATAGTTATTTCTCTGTAAGGTTCTG
Source organism: Anthonomus grandis grandis (assembly GCF_022605725.1). Classification (NCBI taxonomy): domain Eukaryota; kingdom Metazoa; phylum Arthropoda; class Insecta; order Coleoptera; family Curculionidae; genus Anthonomus; species Anthonomus grandis. The sequence goes on along the minus strand of NC_065548.1, from coordinate 541,126 downwards.
TTGTCCGCCATTTTGTTGTCAATCGCAAACAAAATGGCGGATGTGATGTACTCCGATTTATAGTATTTCTTAAGGGCGCGTTCATGCCCTTATGGTAATAATTGTATAAGTACTGAAAGGTGATTATCATTATTATAATAGTCAATTGGTATTATTTTGTTAATATTTTATTTGTTTATTTATTGTCGTATGGTTCGGTGCAATATGATGACTCTGTTATTAAAAAATTAAATAAGAAAATTTTTTGTGTCTGTGTTTATTCTCCCCTATAGATGAAAATTTATAAATAAAAAATCAAATTTACCCCACGTGCCTCTACCTAAAGCTCCACCTATTATAATAAAGTGCTACTTAACGTTCGTAAAATATAAGGCAAATCAACACAAATTATCATTATTTAAAATCTTTGCTATTTTAAGTGTACTATTAATTATGTTATCAAAACATTAAATTTAATAAAAATAATTAAATCAAATTTACTTCATGTTCCTCTACCAATAGCTCCGCTGACACAGATTACCTTAACTACACACACAGATTAGACAGATTACCTAATGTTTAGGTAATCTGTGCCGCTGATCATTCAAGTTCTGCTAAGCGTCAGTGGAATGTAAGGAAAATCAGAACAAATTTATTTATAGATATTATATATTAAATTGAAGTGAAAGGGGGCCGGCCCCACAGATGAACATACGGGGGATTCTTACATATAGTATTATGTAATTAGTTACTCTCGGGCGCGAGCTTATGTTGTTAACGTTATACTAGTGAAAACAGATGAAAAATTGTTATTTTATTATAAATAAACAAGGTAATTTACAATAATAATTGTGAGGAATTCAAGGATGTTCGGTTATAGATCGCACTAGTCGTGCTAGCTATATGAGAGAAAGAAGAAAACATTCCGTGTTTAATATTATATAATTTTGGTTAGAGATAATGAATAAAAGTACCGAACTGTTGGATGCTGACAAGGATGAGCCTGTATTTGAGATGCAGGTAAACCACTACTAATAATAAATATTAATTTAATCACTAGATAATAAGCTTTTCTAATATGCAATTTGTATATGCAAGCTGTCAAATTATAGTTAAGTCGTCCGCCATTTTGGATTTCGAAACGTCAGAGAATATTTCACCATTTTGACATTAAAAACTTTAAAAGAAATTTGTTCTTTGCAATTTCAGATCATCGATCCGTACTTACCGACGAAAAAGAAGACCAAGTTGCACATTATCGCGTGGGACCACAAGAAAACCTACTTCTTAGCCATTTTCGCGGCCAGTTTCGTTGTGTGGGCCGCCATATTCTTTCCTTTGTTATTTTATATGAACAATAATCAATAAATTGAAAGAGAAATCAAAAGACGTTTTTTTTATTTTGACCCACTCACTATGTGACGTCATCAGTAGGTGTCCAGATTTAAAACATTTTCGCTTGTCAGTTGTTTGAATGTCATTCTGACAGCTGTCATACCATAATACCATTTTTCTTTTCAATAATTCCTCTAAAGAGATTACAGCATATGAACACCAGTGCCAGTTAGTAACCTCGAAAAAGGCCGCTGTTAATCAGTAGAATTAAAGAAAAAATTGAAATGCAGCATTTGGCAACACTGATGACAATTTGATCTGTCAATTCAAATGTCAAAAAAAAGTAAGGTTAGTGTTGCTTCCTTCGTATTCCCGAAACTAATAATTTCTTACATTTGGACACGAATTATAGTGAATTGAATTTTATTAAATAATTTACCTTTTTACGTTACCCGTGTCAGCAAGTTAACATCACAAAGGGCCTAACAACCTACATCAAAATGCAACATCTGGCAACACCAATGTCAATATGATCTGTCAAATAAATATCAAAAAAAGAGTGAGGTTAGTTTGACTGATGCTCCTTGCTTGAAAAATCCATTTTAAAATAGACCAGAATCCAAATAAAAACGTAGTACAGGAAACCTTTTGTTTACCGAAATTGGATGTTTGAACTGCGTTTTTCATAATTTTACACGGCATAAGGAAAAATGTCGTATCATTACGTCGTCACGGCTCATAAGCCGACCGCGGTGACCGCTTGTGTTACTGGTAAGTTCATATTACTCCAAAAAAAGAAAAGGAAAGACTCGAACTTCAATTAAACCATATTTTAAGGCAACTTTACCTCTCCGGCCGATCTAAACTTAATAGTAGCAAAGAACAGCCGGTTGGAGATTTATTTGGTCACCCCGGAGGGCCTGAGGCCCATCAAGGAAGTCGGTTTGTATGGCAAAGTGGCTGTTATGAAGTTGTTTCGGCCTCAAGTAAGTTATGTTAGACTTTAAAAGCATCTTAAAGGGAAATTTTTGTAATTTTTAGCATGAAAAGAAAGATTTACTGTTTATATTAACATACAGATACAATGCCATGATTCTTGAGTGTGTTAAAGATGGCACAGATAGCTTAGACATAATTACGAAAGCATTTGGTGATGTCTCTGATAGAATTGGAAAACCTTCTGAAACAGGTATTTTGGCAGTAATTGATCCTAAGGCTAGAGTTATCGGGTTGAGGCTCTACGATGGTCTATTTAAAATCATACCTTTAGATAAGGATAATCATGAGTTAAAAGCAATAAACTTCAGGTAGGACTGTAACTTTTAACCTGTGAACACACTTTAATTCAATTCAATTTTTAGAATGGAAGAATTGAATGTAGCAGATGTAGAGTTTTTACACGGTTGTGCTAATCCAACATTGATTTTAATCCATCAAGATGTTAATGGTCGTCATGTGAAAACTCACGAAATTTCCCTGAGGGAGAAGGAGTTTGTTAAAATCCCTTGGAGGCAAGACAATGTTGAAACAGAGGCCTCGATAATTATTCCTGTGCCATCCCCCATTGGGGGAGCCCTAATAATTGGTCAGGAGAGCATTTTGTACCATGATGGGATTACTTCTGTTGCAGTGGCCCCGGCTGTTATTAAGGTAGAATACAATCATTATTGATTAGAAGGTGAAATTGTGCAATAAACATTTTTTTTTAGCAAAGCACCATTAATTGCTATGCAAGAGTGGATCCTAAGGGACTTAGGTACTTATTGGGTGACATGGCCGGTCATTTATTTATGTTATTTTTGGAAGTAACCAGTCGGGGGGATGGGCAAGATGTAGTCGGTGACTTGAAGGTTGAAATGTTGGGTAAGTATTACATTTTATATGTAAATTAGAATATTTCTTATTTTTGTGTTCCTAGTTAATTGTATTGAATTGATGAAAATAGGAAATGAATTTAATAATTATTTTTGTAGTAGGAAGTAATTGAGTGTGTCATTTTCAATATTTTTCATACGGTTGAAGTGATTTTTTTCGTTAATGTTTATGGTTACTTTTGATATTTTCCAGACAATTTAGATAATTTTCTTTCTTTTGCCAGATAGAGGAATTTTGTGATAAAATGGGAATTTCGGTTCAGTTTATCTGGATTAAATCATATCATTTAAATTTTGACTCTTAACAACTATCCCTGTGTCATAACCCTAATACCTCTAAAATCATATTAAAAATAGCTATTTTCTTCTATACTTTACCGAATACAAATAAAAACAATCCTTACTTACATGTACAGGTGAAATTGCTATCCCGGAATGCATCACTTACCTAGACAATGGGGTGTTATTCATAGGGTCCCGCCTAGGGGACTCTCAGTTGGTAAAATTAAATGTTCGACCCGATGAGAACAACTCTTATGTGACGGTAATGGAGACGTTCATCAATTTGGCCCCGATTCTGGACATGTGCGTGGTAGATCTGGAGAGACAGAGCCAGGGGCAACTGGTCACATGCTCAGGTGCTTTTAAAGAGGGCTCCTTAAGGATCATCAGGAACGGCATTGGGATTCAGGAGCACGCCTCGATCGATTTGATGGGGATTAAGGGGATGTGGGCGTTGCAGGCCAATGGTGAGTGTGTTTTTTTTTGCTTTTAATACATATTGTTCAAAATGTCATAAAAATTAAACAGAAATTACACCTAGATGAGTAAACAACATATGTATGTTTGTGCTTAATATAAAAAAATTAAAATTTTAAAAAACTACTATCAATAAACTAGCTGACAATAATATCATTTTTAACTGAATTATGGGTACATATAACATTCTTAAAGGCTTAGACAGTAAAAAAAAGCAACAATAAGCAAATTACTTCTATTTATTCAAAAAAAAATAGTATTTATTAACATTAATTAATATATGTGATAGATTTTTAAAGGAAGTTGATGAGGTTAATTCTGTGTTAGCAGTATTTTTAGATTTCGTAAGGGAAAAAACTGAATTTTCTTGGTACTGTATGAATGGCACTGTAAACTGGGGCTACTTGCACACATTTTCAGCAGATTTCCCAATGTACATTGTAACTTTACAACTTTGCAAAAATTAAATTGTACCGACCTATTTAAGGGCTACCCATGGCTGGTATAAAAATTGGAAGAATGCAGCCATTGATCCCAAAAAAAATTTGTTTGTGGGGTGTGCAAGTTACCCCATAGTTGGAGCAACTTGCACATCCATGAAAAAATGTTTATAAATTGCATTCTAAAGCATATTCTGTGCATGTTACCCCTTAATCATATAAAAAAAAAACGTATAACAAGGGCCACCATTACAACCAATTAAAAATATATATTTTTAAAGAAAAAATAATATATTGTCAAAATATATGAAACTTAAAAACAAATTCTGTACCTATAAATGCTTAGAAATATTAATAAGAAGTTATTAAATAATTAACAAACTTTATCTAGCAAAACTTTGGTAAAATAAGGTACATTCTTTGAAAAAATCAGAAGTGTGACAAAAACAAAACATTGGCTAATTATTATTGTCAACTAGGAAGTCGTTGCCTTGTCGGCATCACTGTCATCGACTGGAGATTCATTGTCTTCCGAATCCTCACACCATTCACATTCAAAATAAGGGTCTTTGCTGTCTTTATTACAGGGCCCACAAATCCAAGCTCGACACTTCGTGCATTGTATCCAATCAATTGCGCCTCTGTAGTCTTTCCAATTAATCTTGCAGATACCACACTGGCAGTTATTAGTCTTTCTTTCTCTCTTGCTTTTCCTGGTAGGGAGTTGCTGAGTGCATGGCAAAACGCTAGATGAAGAGAGTCCGGGTTCTAGGCTGTAGTTCGAAATTCCTCAGGAACGGTTAGAGGTTTTTCAGAAATATTAGGGTCTGTAACAGTGCGAGACGCATCACTTCCAGGTTCGACTTTTTTTCCCTTTTGCGTTTTTTCTCAACCCCTGTTCCACGGTGCTCTTTCAACAAATCAACCAAGCTGTTGTCTAAGACTCTTTCAATGTCTGCATCTTCTAGTCCACCAGGAATGCGCTTCAAAACTTCGTCGGGATTTGCAGGATGCAATCCAGTTGCTCTAAATCCTGATTTGAGATTCTCTGCTACATTTTGACTTACCCCTTTCCACAGTTTGTCCAGTAGGTTCGGAAATTGTTCTTTCGGGATACAGCCTTGAACCGCGACTCCTTTCTTCAAAGAAAGAAAGAAAGAAAATGTGCTATATTACGTAAGAATAATCTTGTGTACAAGCATCCTACAAGCTAAAAAAACAAAACAAAAATACAATTAAAAAATTGACAAAACAATGAACAAAATTAAACACAAGAAGACAAACCTTTTTGAACATACTTGAATTAAAGATAACTAAATAAAACAATCAATTACTAAAAAAAGGTAAACTTAACAAAACAAGAGAAGTTTGACAAAACTAGAGAAGAAAAAAGGAAAAAAAACTTTCCAACATGTCTAAGGTTAAAACCTATCGTTAAAAAAGTCATCCAGGTTATAATATGCGTTAGCCAATAAAAGCGTCTTTAATTCTCTTTTAAATTTCTTAACATCCGATAAATGTCTAACACATAGAGGAACATGATTGTAAATTTTTTTACTTATGTAAATTAATGAGTTTTTGGTAAGGGAAGACGTAGGAATAGGTAGGGGAACATTTACACGACGAGTCAAATGGCCAGTGTCAGAGGGTAGTTTGGGAATTTTGTGAATAAGAGCAGCTGTTTCTAAGATAAAGAGTGAAAAAAGAGTTAGGATTTTTTCAGAAATGATGAGGGGTTTGCAAGAATCTCTTAACTTAGCAGAACACAGGTATCTAACTGCTGTTTTTTGAATAATAAAGGCAATGTTAAGTAGCCCCTTATTGGTTAAACCCCAAAAAGACAAGCCATACCGAATATGAGATTCAATAAGCGAAAAGTACACTGAACGTGCAACCACCCCTCCCAGCTCTTGTTTTGCCATTCTTACTGCAAAATATCCAGAAGATAATTTCCCAGCTAAATGTAAAATATGATCTTCAAACCGCAGGCGACCATCAATGGTAATTCCTAGGAACTTGCAGCACTCTTTATTCTGCAAGAGGGAATTTTCGTCAAACATCAGATCCTGAACATCGCACTTAAACCCCATAATAGACGTCTTTCTTACATTAAACACGAGCCTGTTGGAAGCACACCACCCTGATAAAATCTGAAGGTCTTCAAGGATACAAGTCTTAATATAATCAGAATTTTTATGGCTCCATAGTATGGTGGTATCATCAGCAAACTGAACCACCTTGCCCTGCAGTTTCAATGAACTCAGTAAATAATAACAGTGGTCCCAACACTGAACCCTGGGGAACGCCGCATTTTAGGGATCTAGAAGCAGACAAACGCCCAGACATTGTAACCTTCTGAGTACGATTTGATAGATAGAACTCAAGCCATCGCAACGCTACGCCCCTAAAACCATATTTATCGAGCTTAGATAACAGTATTCCATGATCCACACAGTCAAATGCTTTGGATAGATCACAAAACACTGTCGCCGATGACTCTCCAGAATTCAAGGACACATAGACGCTCTCTAAAAAGCTAAAAACAGCATCATGAGTCCCTTTACCGGCTTGAAATCCAGACTGATTTGCAGACAAAATGCCATTATGATGTAAAAAGGACAAAATTCTGCTTTTTGCAAGTTTTTCAACTATCTTAGAGAGGGTAGGCAAAATAGAAATGGGACGGAAATTACAAGGCTGATCCAAATCTCCACCCTTATGAAGAGGGAAAACCACTGCCTCTTTTAAACATGAAGGAAAAATGCCATTATGTAAAGAATTGTTTATGGCAGAAACTAAAGCATTTAAGGCTGAATCAGGCAAAAAGAGTAACAACCTCGAAGATATTGATTATTATATAATAATCGGCACATTCTTAACTACTCGTTGAAAAAAAGTTTATGCGACACATTAGTACTCTCACATTTCAACTATGGTGACTTTATATACGGTCCATGTCTTACTGCTCTCGATAAACAAAAAATACAAAGGGTACAGAACGCATGCTGTCGATTGATATACGGAATTAGGAAGCGTGACCATATTACTCATAAAATTGTAGAATCTAACTGGCTAAATATGGAAAGCCGTAGAAAACTACATCTTTCAAATTTTGTGCATAAGCTTCTCAATACCACTAACACCTCGAATACTCTTAAAAATAAATTTCTGCCAAGGACAAGCATGCATGGACAAAATATTAGAAAAAAAAACAAATTCTCCATCCCGTTACATAAAACATCTATGTATAAAAGATCCTTTTCATATAATGCAATCACCTTATATAATTCCATACCTGATAATTTTAAAATATTTAATATTAACAAATTTAAATACAAAATGCGTTTGTTTTTATTTAATCAACAAATTCGCCATGAATAAGAAAGGATTTTTTTCTTTCTTTCTTACTAAAGACAAAAAGACACCTAAAATGAGCATGTTGAGGCAATACTTAATAAAAAAAAAAATAAAAGGGTAAATTAGAAAAAATGGGAGAATAACCAGGAAAAGTGTATCAGACTTGTGTAATAAACCAACCTTATAATATATTTGAAGAATTTATAAACAGGTATTGGCATTGTATGCTGAACTGGACTAGGCTTTGAAATTATTTCAAAATATAACTATCTACTTTTTAAAGAAAATCTCTACCTGCTACTGGATAAAGCTATATTACGGTCTTTTGTATCGCACAGTTTGTCGTTGTGTATTATAATGATTCTTTAAGTAACTTTTCTTTTCTTTCTACAATATGTGCGTACATTTAAAGAGCTATTCGCTAATAAGTTGCATGATATTATTTTATTTTCACTTCAAAGGGATTAGGTAGGTTAAGTAAGAGTAGCCACATGGCTAGACTTCGCCTTTCTTATATCTCTATAAAAATGTATGTATAATAATCACAACTGTAAACTATTTGTTTGTTAAATAAAAGACGTTTATTATTATTATTATTATTATTATATCCCTTCAGCTCCAGATGATTTATGGTTTTTTAGGCGTTTGATTTCATTTTTTTACTTCGGTAAGTTCGACAGGATGAAAGAAAAATGAATGCTCAACCGATACTTGTTGAAGATAGTGTAAGGGATCAATGTTACTACGAATGCCCTTGAGCAAGATATTAGGTATATCACAATAATAGTCGTTTAAAATGTCAGGTCTTAACTCCAGTTCCGATACTTTTCTATGGCAATGTCTAAAATGATTAATAATCGACCAACACTCTCTTTGCCTATTTGATGACATATTTAAGCGATCCCTATAATAATTAGATTTTGCTGCTTTAATTGTCTCTCTGTACAGACTACGGTATTTCTGATGATATACAAGGATATTTTCATTTGTGGTATATTTGCACAATTTAGTCAAAAAACGGAGGTTTTTAGCTGAAATTCTTAGGCCTCTTGTAACCCATGGTTTTCGTTTCTTAGTTTTAAGCCTCATTTTAAGAAAGCACTGATTGATCTTATCACACAGAACTTGAAAAAATAAAGTAAGTAGGTCAGAAGCCGTTTCAAGTGCATTCCAATTTACCGAAACTGTAGCAGCAGAAAAAGCATTGAAATTTCTCCTGCTGAAAATTCTTCCCATATAATTAGATGAAGATGATACAGTATTATATGGCATTTTAGCAAGAATAGCTTCATGGTCGAAAATACCAGATGGGAGTACTGTGCATAAAGCGTCATCAACATTTGTACAGAAATAGTCAATTGTAGTTGCAGATGAAGAAGTTATTCGTATGGGAGAAAGAACGTGCATTTTCAAGTCGTAAGAATTTAAAATAAGAATGGCAAGGTTTCATCAGTGTAGTTGATATTAAAGTCACCAGCCAATATAACCTTAGAGTGTAGGGACAACTTGGATAAAAGAGAATCAAGTTTGTCCAGAAACATAGCAATATCTCCTGTAGGTGGCCTATAAACACAAAGAATATATAAATTAAAACGCTTACAAAAAGAAAGACAGAATTCAAAAACATTCTCTAACAGAAGATTATCATACTTATCAATATTACAAAAAATCGTTTCAATTGTTTGCCTAGCCAAGATTGTTCAATTGTTTGCCTAGGAACATAATCGGATATTAAAAAACATTCACTAGGCCTCAACCAGTGCTCAGTCAGAAGTACAATATCAGGAAAATCGAGAATCTTTTTCCATTTTCTTTTCATAGGCGCAAATACGGCCACGTCAAGGGGCTGCGTTAAATGCGTGGCATTGGCTGCGAAGGGAGTTATGTAGATGTTATTTGTACCACATGCCTCTATCACCTGTGGTGAAAAGTGGCTTGCCAGGTTGTCACCAACGAGAATCATCTGGTCGTTATTTTCTCTGGTGGATTCGACGTGAGACAGGAAAAGCTGGAAGAACCACATTTCGAATAAGTTCATGTCGAACCACAGTGTTGCCAGTTTGATTTTGCAAGGGGTAATAGAATGTCCAATGAAAAGGTAACAGATTTGAAAAAAAGGTAATAAATTTTCAAAAAAGTTGTGTTTGTTGGGTTAGGCATATTCTAGGCTCAAATCTATATTTAGTTTAAAAAATAAATAAATTTTGACAGTTTAACGGATGCCGATATGAAAGGGAAACATTAAACCATCATGCGCGAAGAAAAAGACTCTGTGGAGAGCTATTTACATCTGTGGTACTACCATTCAGTTTTTGCCTCGCGTGCGAATTTCAAATAATCAGGAGTCGAAATATGAACTCAATTCATTATGTAGGTAGAGCGCTTTTATTTTCTTTTTAAAAGGTAATAGGTAATAGATTTTAGCAAATGGTAACAAGGTAATAAAAGTTTTGAAAAAGTAATAGATCTATTACAATTGTAATAGACTGGCAACCCTGTCGAACCATCCGCTCGCACTGCTCTCATATTTTGTTCCTCGTGGTCCACCTTGCGTCCAGTTGTCATAAAGATTCAAAGCTTTATATACAACCATTGGTGGTAAAAGGTCTCCATTGGCATTTCCACAAACCATTAAACTGATCGTAGCCCGGGAATGCTCCTGAACTCTTTCCACTCTCTTCGTGTTCCTTGGCACTACCACTTTCCTGGACCCCAGGATCATCTGTAACGTTGGTTTCATCATAGTTATACAAATTTGAGCTTTTCACTTCTCTAAAATTGCTAAGTCAATATTATTAAAGAAATTTAAAACTTCATTACGATCCACTGATGCTCTGGATCTCTTTATGTTTGAAGCCATTCTAACGCTTAAATGGTTCCTTTTTATAAATAATTGTAAGAAATCAGGTCCAGGGAAGTTATTTTTGAATATTCGAAAATTTTTTCCTTGTTTGCGAATATCAACTTTTGTGAGAGGAAATCCCTAATTTGCTACAACACCCAATGTCTTTGAAATGAGAGCTTCTTCTTGATCACTTAAAACCATTGGACGACCAATTGATTTCGAGTGTGCACCAAGTCTTCGACCTAACGTAGTCCGTTCTACTTTGAAAATTTCGGCTGCTAATTTCCTCGACATAACCGCATCTACCGCTTGGCGCAAGGCGTTCTCTGAGTAATTCCGGTAATTTCTTGCTCCCGGAGTTTTTTTGTCCGTACGAACCATTTTTATACTTTATTTACCTGTAACAACAGAAAGCCGGCGATAAAACACAAAATAACAAAACCTAAAAAAAAAGTAAACAAAAATACATGGGGTGTACAAGTTACCCCGGGGTGGGCAAGTAACCCCACATTACGGTATTAAATCGTATTTATCAGAATTTAAAAATCGTGTTTCAGAGTCATTAAATGCTGTCTTGGATCCTCTATTATTTCTACTTTAGATAAATGATACAGTCAAAGGTGTTACTGGATGTTTGATAGAATAATTTGCTGATGATATAATGATTTATTAGTCAGGGTATGATATAAATAATATGCAAAAGATTGCAAACAATAATCGAAAAGGCTTGAAACTTCTAATGGCTTTGCAATAAGAATCTTATTATACTTACTAATGCAGTTAAATCGATTAAGATTTATAAATATTTTAAAATTACTTGATTTATGTGAATAATGTTTATAGAATGTATATTAAAAATATCTTCAGGATAGGGTAATCGAGTTGAGTATCTTTGTTGCTTTTTATATATAACTCTTAAAATATAATTTTGTACCACGTTATTTTTATATACTTAAACCTCCTCAGATAATGACTCCATATCTCGGTAATGAGTCAATCAAGGATCACACAAACATTTATCAATGAGTTTACGAATATTCGGTGTTAATCTTATGTGTTGATCCCACTTTAAAGGTTCATCAAAAATGATACCTGACAAATGGAACCTTTTAATCTCAGTTGATTGCAGTTTAAAATTTTAAAAATTTGGGTGATTGACTGATGTGGTGGAAGATGCTAAATAATTACTTTATTGTCCTTTTTTCTTTTAATGAAAATATGGTCAATACAAGTACGTGTAGGATGATTGATAAAGGCACAGTACCCATGGGACATTAACATATATAGGTAATTGTTTGTCTCAGCAGAATGAAATTAATATAAGTATTTAATTTTGTTGGTTACATACATTTTTTGTAAATGATTTTACGATTTTAAAGTCCTCAAAAGAGCACTGTCGAGGGAGGCCTATATATATCCACAGTCATAATAAACTGAACGATTGTAATACCTGATTTTGCCTACCTTGTTTTAGCCATCATACTAATGTTCTGAAAATAACTACTGCATTGTTTTTTCAATATTAAAATTATTGGTAACAAACTGCCATGTTTTAATATGGATTAATTGAATATTAACTCTTTTAGACACAAAATCAAATAAATAATTTTTTTTTAATTTAGGTGGTACTTTAGATGACACTTTGGTGCTGGCCTTCGTAGGCCAAACGCGTATTTTAAGCTTAAACGGTGAGGAAGTGGAAGAAACTGAAATCGGTGGGTTTACTTGCGATCAGCAGACATTCTTTTGTGGCAATGTAGTACACGAGCAACTACTACAAGTAAGTCAAGTAAAAAAAAACTGTTAAAAAAAAGGTGTTGGCGTTTATTTACTTTTTAGATTACACCGGTTTCGGCTCGGTTAGTCTCGATCCAATCGAAAAATATGGTGTCGGAATGGAAACCGCCTACCGATAAAAACATCGTGGTCGTTTCCAGTAATTCGTCCCAGCTGGTGGTTTCCACCGGGAATCAATTGTATTATCTGGAAATACATCCCAATCAGCTCATCTTGAAATCGTAAGAGTTTATTCATTTTTCACCAGTAGTTTTTAATTTTAGTCTAGGAATAAGAGGTTCCTTTAAGAACTAAATGATTAATTCTATTTGCTTACTTTTCATGTATTTTAAATATTTTTGTTCGACACGGTTAACGTTAATGTTTACCGATAGCTGTTGATAGCTGATGATAGCTTTTATGTAATTTTGTACTCAAATCTTGTTACCTCAATTTATAGCAATTTTGGTCATTTTTAACGTTTTAAAGACAATTTTTCTTGGCTCCTCTTGCTTGGATATCTCGAAAGTTCAATTATTGAAAAGAAGAAGGAAACAGATATAATATACAGGGTGTAAATAAATAGATGCGAAAAAAAATCTTGGGTGAATTTTAAGAAAAAACTTTATATGAACGTATGTCCTAAAAGGCGTAACTCTTGAGATACCGGGTGGTAAAGACTGAAGAAAAATATGTTTTTTTTATAATACCTGTAAAATCCCTCACATTAGCAGACAATACTATATTATTACTTAAAAAGACATCATTAAATGCACATTTGAATTTCAAAATATTTGTTTTATAAATACTAAAGAATAGCTTATTAGCGTCACACCATCTTTTTACCTTTGTATAAAGATTCAACACTCTCCTCGTTTCTACCAAAAATCGTAATTAGTTTACTTAGATGGGTTAATAGGAAGATTATGACGATTTAAAAATGATAACAAAGTATTTAGATCCTCGTTTATGACTTTCTCTGCATTAATATATTCAGATCGAAGAAAAGAAAAATAAAGTTGTGTATCATCGGCATATTGGTGCACCTTGCAGAATTTTAGACAATTAATGAGGTTATTAGTATAAATATTAAAGAGCAAATGGCCCAAAAATTGAGCGCCTTGTGGAACACCACAACTCACCCTGCCATATTCTGATCTGCCATCTAATGTTTCAACAAACTGAAATCTATTTGAAAGATAATCCATTAAAATTTCATTGATTGAAGAAAAGAGTTCAAATCAAACCCGTGTAAAACATCTTATGAAACGAGAAACATTTTACATATTATTACTCGAATACTTTCTAGGGAAACAACTTTGGACGTGGAAGTGTCTTGTTTGGACATCAGCCCTTTAGGCGACATGAATTCCGCCACTGCCGACTTGGTGGCGGTCGGTTTATGGACGGATATTTCCGCCCGAGTGTTGAAATTACCGAACCTCACTGAGGCACACAAAGAACTATTGGGAGGAGGTAAAAATGAGATATTAAAAAAAAATTAAATGTTACATCTTGCTAATTTTTTTTTTAGATATAATGCCTCGCTCGATCCTAATGACAACATTTGAGAACCACGACTATTTGTTGTGCGCCTTAGGGGACGGTTCCATGTACTATTTCACCCTGGATAAGGAGTCGGGGACGTTAAAAGAGAAAAAACGGGTCACTTTGGGTACCCAACCGACCATTTTACGCACGTTTCGCTCTTTAAATTCGACGAACGTTTTTGCATGTTCGGATAGACCGACGGTCATTTATTCATCCAATCACAAACTGGTTTTTTCCAACGTGAATTTAAGGGAGGTGAAGCAGATGTGCTCCCTGAACGCCGAAGCTTATCCGGACAGGTGAGAATCAGTTTTTAATCAAAATATATATTTAGTAAATGCATTAAAATATGTACAAAAAAGAGACATCCTTCAAATAAAATTGTTATTAAGTGTTTCATGCAGAGATCTATTTCTTCAAAAGTAGGCTTGTTTCTCACGACACTGGCAGTAAAACTGTCTAAAATTTCCTTCCTTCTTTTCTGTTTAACAGAATATTTATTTAACATCAACAAGAGTAACTTAATATTATGAATGCGATGAAGTATGTTCAAAGGAATTTCCTTGTCCTCTATACCAATTTATTTTATTTAATACGTAGCAAAACCCCATTAACAGTTACACGCATTACAAAAAGTTAGGTGTCAATACTTAAAAATTATTAACGTAGAATAAAACTAGACGAGAATAACAAAAATCTTATTCATAAAAAGAAATACCAACATTAAGATAAAATGTACAACAAAGCAAGAGACCTTCTAAAAAGGAGTTAAACTAATATGAAATATATAAAAAATTTTACCTATTTAGTAGCTCCATATGTATCTGCCAGTTGGTTGTTCTGTGGAAAGGAATATTATAAATCCTGTGCTATTGTAAAATTTGATGAAAATAATTAAAAAAAAAAATGTTTTCATTGTTTTTTCAAAAATTATTTTTTTCAAAAAAAAATTGTTTTTTCAATTTCTTGTGCTTTTTTCAAAAAACCCTGAAATAGGTGTCTAATCAATTCAAATGGAGAATCTGTGTTCGAATTTTCAAAAGTGTAACTTTCTTAGTTTTTGAGTTATGGGCATGTTGAGAGGATTTTTGATGAAAAAAAATATTTTTTTCAATAAAAAATTGTTTTTTCAATTTCTTGTCCTTTTTTCAAAAAACCCTGAAATAGGTGTCTAATGAATTTAAATAGAGAATCTGTGTACGAATTTTCAAATGTGTAACTTTCTTAGTTTTTGAGTTATGGGCATATTAGAGAAGATTTTTGAAGAAAAAAATATTTTTTTCAATAAAAAATTGTTTTTTCAATTTCTTGTCCTTTTTTCAAAAAACCCTGAAATAGGTGTCTAATCAATTCAAATGGAGAATCTGTGTACGAATTTTCAAAAGTGTAACTTTCTTAGTTTTTGAGTTATGGGCATGTTGAGAGAATTTTTGATGAAAAAAAATATTTTTTTCAATAAAAAATTGTTTTTTCAATTTCTTGTACTTTTTTCGAAAAACCCTGAAATAGGTGTCTAATGAATTTAAATGGAGAATCTGTGTACGAATTTTCAAATGTGTAACTTTCTTAGTTTTTGAGTTATGGGCATATTAGAGAAGATTTTTGAAGAAAAAAATATTTTTTTCAATAAAAAATTGTTTTTTCAATTTCTTGTCCTTTTTTCAAAAAACCCTGAAATAGGTGTCTAATCAATTCAAATGGAGAATCTGTGTACGAATTTTCAAAAGTGTAACTTTCTTAGTTTTTGAGTTATGGGCATGTTGAGAGAATTTTTGATGAAAAAAAATATTTTTTTCAATAAAAAATTGTTTTTTCAATTTCTTGTCCTTTTTTCAAAAAACCCTGAAATAGGTGTCTAATGAATTTAAATAGAGAATCTGTGTACGAATTTTCAAATGTGTAACTTTCTTAGTTTTTGAGTTATGGGCATATTAGAGAAGATTTTTGAAGAAAAAAATATTTTTTTCAATAAAAAATTGTTTTTTCAATTTCTTGTCCTTTTTTCAAAAAACCCTGAAATAGGTGTCTAATCAATTCAAATGGAGAATCTGTGTACGAATTTTCAAAAGTGTAACTTTCTTAGTTTTTGAGTTATGGGCATGTTGAGAGAATTTTTGATGAAAAAAAATATTTTTTTCAATAAAAAATTGTTTTTTCAATTTCTTGTACTTTTTTCGAAAAACCCTGAAATAGGTGTCTAATGAATTTAAATGGAGAATCTGTGTACGAATTTTCAAATGTGTAACTTTCTTAGTTTTTGAGTTATGGGCATATTGAGAGGATTTTTGAAGAAAAAAAATATTTTTTTCAATAAAAAATTGTTTTTTCAATTTCTTGTCCTTTTTTCAAAAAACCCTGAAATAGGTGTCTAATCAATTCAAATGGAGAATCTGTGTACGAATTTTCAAAAGTGTAACTTTCTTAGTTTTTGAGTTATGGGCATGTTGAGAGAATTTTTGATGAAAAAAAATATTTTTTTCAAAAAAAAATTGTTTTTTCAATTTCTTGTACTTTTTTCAAAAAACCCTGAAATAGGTGTCTAATCAATTTAAATGGAGAATCTGTGTACGAATTTTCAAATGTGTAAGTTTCTCAGTTTTTAAGTTATGGGCATGTTGAGAAGATTTTTGATGAAAAAAATAATTTTTTCAATAAAAAATTGTTTTTTCAATTTCTTGTACTTTTTTCGAAAAACCCTGAAATAGGTGTCTAATGAATTTAAATGGAGAATCTGTGTACGAATTTTCAAATGTGTAACTTTCTTAGTTTTTGAGTTATGGGCATATTAGAGAAGATTTTTGAAGAAAAAAATATTTTTTTCAATAAAAAATTGTTTTTTCAATTTCTTGTCCTTTTTTCAAAAAACCCTGAAATAGGTGTCTAATGAATTCAAATGGAGAATCTGTGTACGAATTTTCAAAAGTGTAACTTTCTTAGTTTTTGAGTTATGGGCATGTTGAGAGAATTTTTGATGAAAAAAAATATTTTTTTCAATAAAAAATTGTTTTTTCAATTTCTTGTCCTTTTTTCAAAAAACCCTGAAATAGGTGTCTAATGAATTTAAATAGAGAATCTGTGTACGAATTTTCAAATGTGTAACTTTCTTAGTTTTTGAGTTATGGGCATATTAGAGAAGATTTTTGAAGAAAAAAATATTTTTTTCAATAAAAAATTGTTTTTTCAATTTCTTGTCCTTTTTTCAAAAAACCCTGAAATAGGTGTCTAATCAATTCAAATGGAGAATCTGTGTACGAATTTTCAAAAGTGTAACTTTCTTAGTTTTTGAGTTATGGGCATGTTGAGAGAATTTTTGATGAAAAAAAATATTTTTTTCAATAAAAAATTGTTTTTTCAATTTCTTGTACTTTTTTCGAAAAACCCTGAAATAGGTGTCTAATGAATTTAAATGGAGAATCTGTGTACGAATTTTCAAATGTGTAACTTTCTTAGTTTTTGAGTTATGGGCATATTGAGAGGATTTTTGAAGAAAAAAAATATTTTTTTCAATAAAAAATTGTTTTTTCAATTTCTTGTCCTTTTTTCAAAAAACCCTGAAATAGGTGTCTAATCAATTTAAATGGAGAATCTGTGTACGAATTTTCAAAAGTGTAACTTTCTTAGTTTTTGAGTTATGGGCATGTTGAGAGAATTTTTGATGAAAAAAAATATTTTTTTCAAAAAAAAATTGTTTTTTCAATTTCTTGTACTTTTTTCAAAAAACCCTGAAATAGGTGTCTAATCAATTTAAATGGAGAATCTGTGTACGAATTTTCAAATGTGTAAGTTTCTCAGTTTTTAAGTTATGGGCATGTTGAGAAGATTTTTGATGAAAAAAATAATTTTTTCAATAAAAAATTGTTTTTTCAATTTCTTGTACTTTTTTCGAAAAACCCTGAAATAGGTGTCTAATGAATTTAAATGGAGAATCTGTGTACGAATTTTCAAATGTGTAACTTTCTTAGTTTTTGAGTTATGGGCATATTAGAGAAGATTTTTGAAGAAAAAAATATTTTTTTCAATAAAAAATTGTTTTTTCAATTTCTTGTCCTTTTTTCAAAAAACCCTGAAATAGGTGTCTAATCAATTCAAATGGAGAATCTGTGTACGAATTTTCAAAAGTGTAACTTTCTTAGTTTTTGAGTTATGGGCATGTTGAGAGAATTTTTGATGAAAAAAAATATTTTTTTCAATAAAAAATTGTTTTTTCAATTTCTTGTCCTTTTTTCAAAAAACCCTGAAATAGGTGTCTAATGAATTTAAATAGAGAATCTGTGTACGAATTTTCAAATGTGTAACTTTCTTAGTTTTTGAGTTATGGGCATATTAGAGAAGATTTTTGAAGAAAAAAATATTTTTTTCAATAAAAAATTGTTTTTTCAATTTCTTGTCCTTTTTTCAAAAAACCCTGAAATAGGTGTCTAATCAATTCAAATGGAGAATCTGTGTACGAATTTTCAAAAGTGTAACTTTCTTAGTTTTTGAGTTATGGGCATGTTGAGAGAATTTTTGATGAAAAAAAATATTTTTTTCAATAAAAAATTGTTTTTTCAATTTCTTGTACTTTTTTCGAAAAACCCTGAAATAGGTGTCTAATCAATTCAAATGGAGAATCTGTGTTCGAATTTTCAAAAGTGTAACTTTCTTAGTTTTTGAGTTATGGGCATGTTGAGAGGATTTTTGATGAAAAAAAATATTTTTTTCAATAAAAAATTGTTTTTTCAATTTCTTGTCCTTTTTTCAAAAAACCCTGAAATAGGTGTCTAATGAATTTAAATAGAGAATCTGTGTACGAATTTTCAAATGTGTAACTTTCTTAGTTTTTGAGTTATGGGCATATTAGAGAAGATTTTTGAAGAAAAAAATATTTTTTTCAATAAAAAATTGTTTTTTCAATTTCTTGTCCTTTTTTCAAAAAACCCTGAAATAGGTGTCTAATCAATTCAAATGGAGAATCTGTGTACGAATTTTCAAAAGTGTAACTTTCTTAGTTTTTGAGTTATGGGCATGTTGAGAGAATTTTTGATGAAAAAAAATATTTTTTTCAAAAAAAAATTGTTTTTTCAATTTCTTGTACTTTTTTCAAAAAACCCTGAAATAGGTGTCTAATGAATTTAAATGGAGAATCTGTGTACGAATTTTCAAATGTGTAACTTTCTTAGTTTTTGAGTTATGGGCATGTTGAGAAGATTTTTGATGAAAAAAATTATTTTTTTCAAAAAAAAATTGTTTTTTCAATAAAAAATTGTTTTTTCAATAAAAAATTGTTTTTTCAATTTCTTGTCCTTTTTTCAAAAAACCCTGAAATAGGTGTCTAATGAATTTAAATAGAGAATCTGTGTACGAATTTTCAAATGTGTAACTTTCTTAGTTTTTGAGTTATGGGCATATTAGAGAAGATTTTTGAAGAAAAAAATATTTTTTTCAATAAAAAATTGTTTTTTCAATTTCTTGTCCTTTTTTCAAAAAACCCTGAAATAGGTGTCTAATCAATTCAAATGGAGAATCTGTGTACGAATTTTCAAAAGTGTAACTTTCTTAGTTTTTGAGTTATGGGCATGTTGAGAGAATTTTTGATGAAAAAAAATTATTTTTTTCAAAAAAAAATTGTTTTTTCAATAAAAAATATTTTTTTCAATAAAAAATTGTTTTTTCAATTTCTTGTCCTTTTTTCAAAAAACCCTGAAATAGGTGTCTAATGAATTTAAATAGAGAATCTGTGTACGAATTTTCAAATGTGTAACTTTCTTAGTTTTTGAGTTATGGGCATGTTGAGAAGATTTTTGATGAAAAAAATTATTTTTTTCAAAAAAAAATTGTTTTTTCAATAAAAAATATTTTTTTCAATAAAAAATTGTTTTTTCAATTTCTTGTCCTTTTTTCAAAAAACCCTGAAATAGGTGTCTAATCAATTCAAATGGAGAATCTGTGTACGAATTTTCAAAAGTGTAACTTTCTTAGTTTTTGAGTTATGGGCATGTTGAGAGAATTTTTGATGAAAAAAAATATTTTTTTCAAAAAAAAATTGTTTTTTCAATTTCTTGTACTTTTTTCAAAAAACCCTGAAATAGGTGTCTAATGAATTTAAATGGAGAATCTGTGTACGAATTTTCAAATGTGTAACTTTCTTAGTTTTTGAGTTATGGGCATGTTGAGAAGATTTTTGATGAAAAAAATTATTTTTTTCAAAAAAAAATTGTTTTTTCAATAAAAAATTGTTTTTTCAATAAAAAATTGTTTTTTCAATTTCTTGTCCTTTTTTCAAAAAACCCTGAAATAGGTGTCTAATGAATTTAAATAGAGAATCTGTGTACGAATTTTCAAATGTGTAACTTTCTTAGTTTTTGAGTTATGGGCATATTAGAGAAGATTTTTGAAGAAAAAAATATTTTTTTCAATAAAAAATTGTTTTTTCAATTTCTTGTCCTTTTTTCAAAAAACCCTGAAATAGGTGTCTAATCAATTCAAATGGAGAATCTGTGTACGAATTTTCAAAAGTGTAACTTTCTTAGTTTTTGAGTTATGGGCATGTTGAGAGAATTTTTGATGAAAAAAAATATTTTTTTCAAAAAAAAATTGTTTTTTCAATTTCTTGTACTTTTTTCAAAAAACCCTGAAATAGGTGTCTAATGAATTTAAATGGAGAATCTGTGTACGAATTTTCAAATGTGTAACTTTCTTAGTTTTTGAGTTATGGGCATGTTGAGAAGATTTTTGATGAAAAAAATTATTTTTTTCAAAAAAAAATTGTTTTTTCAATAAAAAATTGTTTTTTCAATAAAAAATTGTTTTTTCAATTTCTTGTCCTTTTTTCAAAAAACCCTGAAATAGGTGTCTAATGAATTTAAATAGAGAATCTGTGTACGAATTTTCAAATGTGTAACTTTCTTAGTTTTTGAGTTATGGGCATATTAGAGAAGATTTTTGAAGAAAAAAATATTTTTTTCAATAAAAAATTGTTTTTTCAATTTCTTGTCCTTTTTTCAAAAAACCCTGAAATAGGTGTCTAATCAATTCAAATGGAGAATCTGTGTACGAATTTTCAAAAGTGTAACTTTCTTAGTTTTTGAGTTATGGGCATGTTGAGAGAATTTTTGATGAAAAAAAATTATTTTTTTCAAAAAAAAATTGTTTTTTCAATAAAAAATATTTTTTTCAATAAAAAATTGTTTTTTCAATTTCTTGTCCTTTTTTCAAAAAACCCTGAAATAGGTGTCTAATGAATTTAAATAGAGAATCTGTGTACGAATTTTCAAATGTGTAACTTTCTTAGTTTTTGAGTTATGGGCATGTTGAGAAGATTTTTGATGAAAAAAATTATTTTTTTCAAAAAAAAATTGTTTTTTCAATAAAAAATATTTTTTTCAATAAAAAATTGTTTTTTCAATTTCTTGTCCTTTTTTCAAAAAACCCTGAAATAGGTGTCTAATGAATTTAAATAGAGAATCTGTGTACGAATTTTCAAATGTGTAACTTTCTTAGTTTTTGAGTTATGGGCATATTAGAGAAGATTTTTGAAGAAAAAAATATTTTTTTCAATAAAAAATTGTTTTTTCAATTTCTTGTCCTTTTTTCAAAAAACCCTGAAATAGGTGTCTAATCAATTCAAATGGAGAATCTGTGTACGAATTTTCAAAAGTGTAACTTTCTTAGTTTTTGAGTTATGGGCATGTTGAGAGAATTTTTGATGAAAAAAAATATTTTTTTCAATAAAAAATTGTTTTTTCAATTTCTTGTACTTTTTTCGAAAAACCCTGAAATAGGTGTCTAATGAATTTAAATGGAGAATCTGTGTACGAATTTTCAAATGTGTAACTTTCTTAGTTTTTGAGTTATGGGCATATTGAGAGGATTTTTGAAGAAAAAAAATATTTTTTTCAATAAAAAATTGTTTTTTCAATTTCTTGTCCTTTTTTCAAAAAACCCTGAAATAGGTGTCTAATCAATTCAAATGGAGAATCTGTGTACGAATTTTCAAAAGTGTAACTTTCTTAGTTTTTGAGTTATGGGCATGTTGAGAGAATTTTTGATGAAAAAAAATATTTTTTTCAAAAAAAAATTGTTTTTTCAATTTCTTGTACTTTTTTCAAAAAACCCTGAAATAGGTGTCTAATCAATTTAAATGGAGAATCTGTGTACGAATTTTCAAATGTGTAAGTTTCTCAGTTTTTAAGTTATGGGCATGTTAAGAAGATTTTTGATGAAAAAAATAATTTTTTCAATAAAAAATTGTTTTTTCAATTTCTTGTACTTTTTTCGAAAAACCCTGAAATAGGTGTCTAATGAATTTAAATGGAGAATCTGTGTACGAATTTTCAAATGTGTAACTTTCTTAGTTTTTGAGTTATGGGCATATTAGAGAAGATTTTTGAAGAAAAAAATATTTTTTTCAATAAAAAATTGTTTTTTCAATTTCTTGTCCTTTTTTCAAAAAACCCTGAAATAGGTGTCTAATCAATTCAAATGGAGAATCTGTGTACGAATTTTCAAAAGTGTAACTTTCTTAGTTTTTGAGTTATGGGCATGTTGAGAGAATTTTTGATGAAAAAAAATATTTTTTTCAATAAAAAATTGTTTTTTCAATTTCTTGTCCTTTTTTCAAAAAACCCTGAAATAGGTGTCTAATGAATTTAAATAGAGAATCTGTGTACGAATTTTCAAATGTGTAACTTTCTTAGTTTTTGAGTTATGGGCATATTAGAGAAGATTTTTGAAGAAAAAAATATTTTTTTCAATAAAAAATTGTTTTTTCAATTTCTTGTCCTTTTTTCAAAAAACCCTGAAATAGGTGTCTAATCAATTCAAATGGAGAATCTGTGTACGAATTTTCAAAAGTGTAACTTTCTTAGTTTTTGAGTTATGGGCATGTTGAGAGAATTTTTGATGAAAAAAAATATTTTTTTCAATAAAAAATTGTTTTTTCAATTTCTTGTACTTTTTTCGAAAAACCCTGAAATAGGTGTCTAATGAATTTAAATGGAGAATCTGTGTACGAATTTTCAAATGTGTAACTTTCTTAGTTTTTGAGTTATGGGCATATTGAGAGGATTTTTGAAGAAAAAAAATATTTTTTTCAATAAAAAATTGTTTTTTCAATTTCTTGTCCTTTTTTCAAAAAACCCTGAAATAGGTGTCTAATCAATTCAAATGGAGAATCTGTGTACGAATTTTCAAAAGTGTAACTTTCTTAGTTTTTGAGTTATGGGCATGTTGAGAGAATTTTTGATGAAAAAAAATATTTTTTTCAAAAAAAAATTGTTTTTTCAATTTCTTGTACTTTTTTCAAAAAACCCTGAAATAGGTGTCTAATCAATTTAAATGGAGAATCTGTGTACGAATTTTCAAATGTGTAAGTTTCTCAGTTTTTAAGTTATGGGCATGTTGAGAAGATTTTTGATGAAAAAAATAATTTTTTCAATAAAAAATTGTTTTTTCAATTTCTTGTACTTTTTTCGAAAAACCCTGAAATAGGTGTCTAATGAATTTAAATGGAGAATCTGTGTACGAATTTTCAAATGTGTAACTTTCTTAGTTTTTGAGTTATGGGCATATTAGAGAAGATTTTTGAAGAAAAAAATATTTTTTTCAATAAAAAATTGTTTTTTCAATTTCTTGTCCTTTTTTCAAAAAACCCTGAAATAGGTGTCTAATCAATTCAAATGGAGAATCTGTGTACGAATTTTCAAAAGTGTAACTTTCTTAGTTTTTGAGTTATGGGCATGTTGAGAGAATTTTTGATGAAAAAAAATATTTTTTTCAATAAAAAATTGTTTTTTCAATTTCTTGTCCTTTTTTCAAAAAACCCTGAAATAGGTGTCTAATGAATTTAAATAGAGAATCTGTGTACGAATTTTCAAATGTGTAACTTTCTTAGTTTTTGAGTTATGGGCATATTAGAGAAGATTTTTGAAGAAAAAAATATTTTTTTCAATAAAAAATTGTTTTTTCAATTTCTTGTCCTTTTTTCAAAAAACCCTGAAATAGGTGTCTAATCAATTCAAATGGAGAATCTGTGTACGAATTTTCAAAAGTGTAACTTTCTTAGTTTTTGAGTTATGGGCATGTTGAGAGAATTTTTGATGAAAAAAAATATTTTTTTCAATAAAAAATTGTTTTTTCAATTTCTTGTACTTTTTTCGAAAAACCCTGAAATAGGTGTCTAATGAATTTAAATGGAGAATCTGTGTACGAATTTTCAAATGTGTAACTTTCTTAGTTTTTGAGTTATGGGCATGTTGAGAGAATTTTTGATGAAAAAAAATATTTTTTTCAATAAAAAATTGTTTTTTCAATTTCTTGTACTTTTTTCGAAAAACCCTGAAATAGGTGTCTAATGAATTTAAATGGAGAATCTGTGTACGAATTTTCAAATGTGTAACTTTCTTAGTTTTTGAGTTATGGGCATATTAGAGAAGATTTTTGAAGAAAAAAATATTTTTTTCAATAAAAAATTGTTTTTTTGAATTTCTTGTCCTTTTTTCAAAAAACCCTGAAATAGGTGTCTAATCAATTCAAATGGAGAATCTGTGTACGAATTTTCAAAAGTGTAACTTTCTTAGTTTTTGAGTTATGGGCATGTTGAGAGAATTTTTGATGAAAAAAAATATTTTTTTCAATAAAAAATTGTTTTTTTCAATTTCTTGTACTTTTTTCGAAAAACCCTGAAATAGGTGTCTAATCAATTCAAATGGAGAATCTGTGTTCGAATTTTCAAAAGTGTAACTTTCTTAGTTTTTGAGTTATGGGCATGTTGAGAGGATTTTTGATGAAAAAAAATATTTTTTTCAATAAAAAATTGTTTTTTCAATTTCTTGTCCTTTTTTCAAAAAACCCTGAAATAGGTGTCTAATGAATTTAAATAGAGAATCTGTGTACGAATTTTCAAATGTGTAACTTTCTTAGTTTTTGAGTTATGGGCATATTAGAGAAGATTTTTGAAGAAAAAAATATTTTTTTCAATAAAAAATTGTTTTTTCAATTTCTTGTCCTTTTTTCAAAAAACCCTGAAATAGGTGTCTAATCAATTCAAATGGAGAATCTGTGTACGAATTTTCAAAAGTGTAACTTTCTTAGTTTTTGAGTTATGGGCATGTTGAGAGAATTTTTGATGAAAAAAAATATTTTTTTCAAAAAAAAATTGTTTTTTCAATTTCTTGTACTTTTTTCAAAAAACCCTGAAATAGGTGTCTAATGAATTTAAATGGAGAATCTGTGTACGAATTTTCAAATGTGTAACTTTCTTAGTTTTTGAGTTATGGGCATGTTGAGAAGATTTTTGATGAAAAAAATTATTTTTTTCAAAAAAAAATTGTTTTTTCAATTTCTTGTCCTTTTTTCAAAAAACCCTGAAATAGGTGTCTAATGAATTTAAATAGAGAATCTGTGTACGAATTTTCAAATGTGTAACTTTCTTAGTTTTTGAGTTATGGGCATATTAGAGAAGATTTTTGAAGAAAAAAATATTTTTTTCAATAAAAAATTGTTTTTTCAATAAAAAATATTTTTTTCAATAAAAAATTGTTTTTTCAATTTCTTGTCCTTTTTTCAAAAAACCCTGAAATAGGTGTCTAATCAATTCAAATGGAGAATCTGTGTTCGAATTTTCAAAAGTGTAACTTTCTTAGTTTTTGAGTTATGGGCATGTTGAGAGGATTTTTGATGAAAAAAAATATTTTTTTCAATAAAAAATTGTTTTTTCAATTTCTTGTCCTTTTTTCAAAAAACCCTGAAATAGGTGTCTAATGAATTTAAATAGAGAATCTGTGTACGAATTTTCAAATGTGTAACTTTCTTAGTTTTTGAGTTATGGGCATATTAGAGAAGATTTTTGAAGAAAAAAATATTTTTTTCAATAAAAAATTGTTTTTTCAATTTCTTGTCCTTTTTTCAAAAAACCCTGAAATAGGTGTCTAATCAATTCAAATGGAGAATCTGTGTACGAATTTTCAAAAGTGTAACTTTCTTAGTTTTTGAGTTATGGGCATGTTGAGAGAATTTTTGATGAAAAAAAATATTTTTTTCAATAAAAAATTGTTTTTTCAATTTCTTGTACTTTTTTCGAAAAACCCTGAAATAAGTGTCTAATGAATTTAAATGGAGAATCTGTGTACGAATTTTCAAATGTGTAACTTTCTTAGTTTTTGAGTTATGGGCATATTAGAGAAGATTTTTGAAGAAAAAAATATTTTTTTCAATAAAAAATTGTTTTTTCAATTTCTTGTCCTTTTTTCAAAAAACCCTGAAATAGGTGTCTAATCAATTCAAATGGAGAATCTGTGTACGAATTTTCAAAAGTGTAACTTTCTTAGTTTTTGAGTTATGGGCATGTTGAGAGAATTTTTGATGAAAAAAAATATTTTTTTCAATAAAAAATTGTTTTTTCAATTTCTTGTACTTTTTTCGAAAAACCCTGAAATAGGTGTCTAATCAATTCAAATGGAGAATCTGTGTTCGAATTTTCAAAAGTGTAACTTTCTTAGTTTTTGAGTTATGGGCATGTTGAGAGGATTTTTGATGAAAAAAAATATTTTTTTCAATAAAAAATTGTTTTTTCAATTTCTTGTCCTTTTTTCAAAAAACCCTGAAATAGGTGTCTAATGAATTTAAATAGAGAATCTGTGTACGAATTTTCAAATGTGTAACTTTCTTAGTTTTTGAGTTATGGGCATATTAGAGAAGATTTTTGAAGAAAAAAATATTTTTTTCAATAAAAAATTGTTTTTTCAATTTCTTGTCCTTTTTTCAAAAAACCCTGAAATAGGTGTCTAATCAATTCAAATGGAGAATCTGTGTACGAATTTTCAAAAGTGTAACTTTCTTAGTTTTTGAGTTATGGGCATGTTGAGAGAATTTTTGATGAAAAAAAATATTTTTTTCAAAAAAAAATTGTTTTTTCAATTTCTTGTACTTTTTTCAAAAAACCCTGAAATAGGTGTCTAATGAATTTAAATGGAGAATCTGTGTACGAATTTTCAAATGTGTAACTTTCTTAGTTTTTGAGTTATGGGCATGTTGAGAAGATTTTTGATGAAAAAAATTATTTTTTTCAAAAAAAAATTGTTTTTTCAATTTCTTGTGCTTTTTTCAAAAAACCCTGAAATAGGTGTCTAATCAATTCAAATGGAGAATCTGTGTACGAATTTTCAAATGTGTAACTTTCTTAGTTTTTGAGTTATGGGCATATTGAGAGGATTTTTGAAGAAAAAAAATATTTTTTTCAAAAAAAAATTGTTTTTTCAATTTCTAGTTCTTTTTTCAAAAAACCCTGAAATAGGTGTCTAATCAATTTAAATGGAGAATCTGTGTACAAATTTTCAAAAGTGTAACTTTCTTAGTTTTTGAGTTATGGGCATGTTGAGAAGATTTTTGATGAAAAAAATTATTTTTTTCAAAAAAAAATTGTTTTTTCAATTTCTTGTACTTTTTTCAAAAAACCCTGAAATAGGTGTCTAATCAATTTAAATGGAGAATCTGTGTACGAATTTTCAAATGTGTAAGTTTCTCAGTTTTTAAGTTATGGGCATGTTGAGAAGATTTTTGATGAAAAAAATAATTTTTTTCAAAAAAAATTTGTTTTTTCAATTTCTTGTACTTTTTTCAAAAAACCCTGAAATAGGTGTCTAATCAATTTAAATGGAGAATCTGTGTACGGATTTTCAAATGTGTAACTTTTTTAGTTTTTGAGTTATGGGCATATTGAGAGGATTTTTGATGAAAAAAATTATTTTTTCCAATAAAAAATTGTTTTTTCAATTTCTTGGACTTTTTTCAAAAAAACTTGAAATAGGTGTCTAATCAGTTTAAATGGAGAATCTGTATACGAATTTTCAAATGTGTAACTTTCTTAGTTTTTGAGTTATGGGCATATTGAGAGGATTTTTGAAGAAAAAAAATATTTTTTTCAAAAAAAAATTGTTTTTTCAATTTCTAGTACTTTTTTTAAAAAACCTTGAAATAGGTGTCTAATCAATTTAAATGGAGAATCTGTGTACGAATTTTCAAATGTGTAACTTTCTTAGTTTTTGAGTTATGGGCATATTGAGAGGATTTTTGAAGAAAAAAAATATTTTTTTCAAAAAAAAATTGTTTTTTCAATTTCTTGTGCTTTTTTCAAAAAACCCTGAAATAGGTGTCTAATTAATTTAAATGGAGAATCTGTGTACGAATTTTCAAATGTGTAACTTTCTTAGTTTTTGAGTTATGGGCATGTTGAGAAGATTTTTGATGAAAAAAATTATTTTTTTTAAAAAAAAATTGTTTTTTCAATTTCTTGTGCTTTTTTCAAAAAACCCTGAAATAGGTGTCTAATCAATTCAAATGGAGAATCTGTGTACGAATTTTCAAATGTGTAACTTTTTTAGTTTTTGAGTTATGGGCATATTAATAGAATTTTTAATGAAAAAAATTATTTTTTTCATAAAAAAATTGTTTTTTTAATTTCTTGTGCTTTTTTCAAAAAACCCTGAAATAGGTGTCTAATCAATTTAAATGGAGAATCTGTGTACAAATTTTCAAAAGTGTAACTTTCTTAGTTTTTGAGTTATGGGCATGTTGAGAAGATTTTTGATGAAAAAAATTATTTTTTTCAAAAAAAAATTGTTTTTTCAATTTCTTGTACTTTTTTCAAAAAACCCTGAAATAGGTGTCTAATCAATTTAAATGGAGAATCTGTGTACGAATTTTCAAATGTGTAAGTTTCTCAGTTTTTAAGTTATGGGCATGTTGAGAAGATTTTTGATGAAAAAAATAATTTTTTTCAAAAAAAATTTGTTTTTTCAATTTCTTGTACTTTTTTCAAAAAACCCTGAAATAGGTGTCTAATCAATTTAAATGGAGAATCTGTGTACGGATTTTCAAATGTGTAACTTTTTTAGTTTTTGAGTTATGGGCATATTGAGAGGATTTTTGATGAAAAAAATTATTTTTTCCAATAAAAAATTGTTTTTTCAATTTCTTGGACTTTTTTCAAAAAAACTTGAAATAGGTGTCTAATCAGTTTAAATGGAGAATCTGTATACGAATTTTCAAATGTGTAACTTTCTTAGTTTTTGAGTTATGGGCATATTGAGAGGATTTTTGAAGAAAAAAATAATTTTTTCAAAAAAAAATTGTTTTTTCAATTTCTTGTACTTTTTTCAAAAAACCCTGAAATAGGTGTCTAATCAATTTAAATGGAGAATCTGTATACGAATTTTCAAATGTGTAACTTTCTTAGTTTTTGAGTTATGGGCATATTGAGAGGATTTTTGATGAAAAAAAATATTTTTTTCAAAAAAAAATTGTTTTTTCAATTTCTAGTTCTTTTTTTAAAAAACCCTGAAATAGGTGTCTAATCAATTTAAATGGAGAATCTGTGTACGGATTTTCAAATGTGTAACTATTTTAGTTTTTGAGTTATGGGCATATTGAGAAGATTTTTGATGAAAAAAATTATTTTTTTCAAAAAAAAATTGTTTTTTCAATTTCTTGTACTTTTTTCAAAAAACCCTGAAATAGGTGTCTAATCAATTTAAATGGAGAATCTGTGTACGAATTTTCAAATGTGTAACTTTCTTAGTTTTTGAGTTATGGGCATATTGAGAGGATTTTTGATGAAAAAAATTATTTTTTTCAAAAAAAAATTGTTTTTTCAATTTCTAGTTCTTTTTTCAAAAAACCCTGAAATAGGTGTCTAATCAATTTAAACGGGCAATAATTGTACAAATTTTTAAAAGTGAAGCTTTCTTAGTTTATGAGTTATGAGTATATTAATAAGATATTTTAGGAAAATTATTTTTTAAGTTTTTTTACATTTTTCAAAAAACACCGAAATAAATATTTAATCAATTTAATACTAATTAACACATTTAATTTTCGACTACAATTTCTCTGAAACCTTAAAGTCACCTGATTTGATATTTTATCATAAAATAAAGCTTCAGTATTCGACTTCTTTCGTGTCTTTACGAACAATTTTTTTATTTAAGAATTTGTTTGATAAAGTGGTTACGAATTTGTTCGGATGGTTGGAAAAAGAGTGAATTACACTATCAGTTACTGTAGGTTTTTGGTAGATCTTGAATTCAAGTAAATTGGTACTTGACCTCATAATCAAGAAAGAGTAATGAACCTTCATTTTCTTTTTCACGAGTAAAATTAATAGAACTGTGAAAAGAATTAACATTTTATAAAATATCCTGCAATTCATCTTCAA
This sequence comes from Anthonomus grandis grandis, assembly GCF_022605725.1. NCBI lineage: Eukaryota > Metazoa > Arthropoda > Insecta > Coleoptera > Curculionidae > Anthonomus > Anthonomus grandis. Next base: position 511,021 of record NC_065548.1, on the reverse strand, counting down.
ATCCGGTAAAGATTGTAAAAATTCCATTCACGTATAAACTCGCAATTATAAGTAAAATAAAACCATTTAGTTGTCCGCTAAACTAGCAAATAATGCTTTATTTCTCATGGCACCGTTCACACCTGAAATTTTTACAGATATAAAGTCCAGTGCAACGATATATTAGAATGGTCACCCGTTAAACCACCAGCATTTTACTTCTCAAACAATGTAAATAGATAAGGTGAATGACATTGTTTGGCAGGTGGAATGCTGGTGTTTTGACGGGTGACCATTCTAATATATCGTTGCACTGGACTTAACAAGTTATCATTCGGCATAAGAAAGTTTGTTGAGCCAGTAATTCTTAAATTAAAAACTTGCAATTGGCTTCGTTCGGCCGTCTTGTTTCACAGGATAATAATTAATAAAAATCCACCATATACCTGTATACAATGAAATAAAGTTTAGAGCAGATGTTATCACCTCCTTGAATTCTAGTCATTAGTTTGACTTTGTAGAAGCAGAACAAGAAAACTCGAAATTTCTTTTAGGAACAAAAAGGTTTTGTTATTTTTCTTTTCGTTTTTACCAATCCGTCAATTATTTTTTATCTATGGTTCACTTATATTCATTCACAATCAAGAGACATGAGATAAACAAGCCTCTATTACTTGTAATTAGTCAATGCAGCGTACCAACTCGGCTGCGTATTGATACTAGATACTGTAAAACTAATTGAAGAAGATTAAATGTTTCTACATTTAACGAATCATTTTTGAATGATTAGTTTGGCACTGGCGACGGCGACCTCGGTGACGATAGGAACAATAGATGAAATTCAAAAGCTGCACATAAGAACGATTCCCTTACAAGAGTCCCCGATGAGGATCGCTTACCAAGAGAGCACACAAGTAAGCACCAATAAAACACTAAAAAAAACCCTTTCCCACGCATTTAAATCTCCCTTTTTAGTGTCGCAGGCTTAGGACTTTAAAAGGCTATCTTCAGGAGGCTATTTCTGTTTAAAATATCAGCCTATGATGTAACAAGCAAACATTATGAAGTGCTGCGCTTTACATCAACGTTAAAAATTTTTAAAAACATCACAATATTAGCGACAAAACAAGTTGCCGTTGAGTTTTTTTTACGAGCTGTTTTGTTTTGTCCCTTAAATTGTGATGTTTTTAAGGTTTTATAACGTTGACGTAAAGCGCAGCATTTCATAGTGTTTTTGGCTGATTTTTTAAACAGAAATAGATATAGCCTAAATAAAAGCCGAAACAACGGCAATCCTTTTGAAATAAAATGAGTATTATTTAGGTATAATTTAGATTCTTCTTTTTTAACTTTTTGAATGGTTGTTTTCTTGAGTAATTTATTACAATTTTTCGTATTGGGATCATTTTATTTATTTACTTACTGTCTGTAATATTTTTTTTATTTTTTGTTATTTAACAAAAAATTTAATCTGTCTGTGTGAATTGTTTTGCTTGATATTATAAATTGTCAAATTTAGAATTTAGAACTTTTATATGTAGGTTTATTAGGTATATGATTAAAGAAAAAGCTGTATTTAATCAGTTACTAAAATTACCATTTTATTTTAATGAAGTGTGGGGCCACAATGATGTTAAAGACCAGAATCTGCCATGGCAGAATTCTGAATTTATAGGCCTTTTATTTGCGTAAATTTATTACTAGATTTTGTAAACTTGTATTTTTTTTCTTTCTATGCAAATAAAAAATATTTGTTATTATTATTATTATTTGAAGTCCTAAACCTGCGAAACTTTCTTTCCATTTCACACTAAGGACGCTAAACTTTATTGATGACCCCTTTCCAGTGTTTCGGTGTGTTAACTTCAAGAATAGACATCCAGGACTCTTTCGGTTTAAATCCGGTGAGACCGAGCGCCTCTACGATGACCCAAGCCATCACAGTGTCCAGTAGTGTGGCCGGATTAGCCGTGGGCAAGTCTGGATCTACTAGTAACATAGTCACGAGTAAACGTAGAAATTTGTTGATTAAATGATTGGTTTTGCATTTAATGCGGTTTTAGGCAGCAGCGCTGAGTACGGGCAAGAAGTGGAAATTCATAATCTACTAATAATCGATCAGAACACTTTTGAGGTGCTGGCGGCTCATCAGTTTATGCAGAACGAGTACGCCCTATCGCTCATATCGTGCCGGTTGAGTAACGATACTAATACGTATTTTGTCGTAGGTAAGTCAACTATTTATTGTAGATATTATTCATCTGCGGTAACTGTAATCGCTACAAAACGGGGAAAGCCATAAATACTGTAAAAACCCCATTTCCGACGCATTGGTGTCTCGAGGCATTTTCAGTGGCGCACACTATCAATTAAAAAAATATTGGATATTTTACCTTTTTACTTTCTATTTAACTATTTACCTCGTTTTTTTATTTTTATAACCAAGAATAAAAGCGATTGATTTTGTACACCTATATTAATGGAGGAAATTTCTTCCTAAGTCATATGATTTTTTCTTAATGCGATTTGAAGTAGATTTTTTAAATCCGAATCGTCTAACTCATCAAAGCTATCATCAGTTTCATCATCATCATCCTCTTATAATTAATTTTTCAGGGATGTCCTCTATTATCTGGTCAGTTTTCCGATACCTATTCTCTATATCTCTGACGTCTAATGTCTGACGTTATTTTTCCAATGATTGGAACTGACAGACTCGATACCCTTATATAATAAATCTAATAATTTGGTATAACTGTTAAATCACCAGTATTATAATTTCTTATATATCGCTTTACTTCGGCCCACACTAATTCTATAGCGTTTAATTCGCACATGTAGGATGATATTCTTAGTGGAATATGTCCATGTTCTTTCAATAAGTTGTCTATTTTATAATTTTAGTGGTCTTATTAAGCTTATACGCACATAATAAATCGTAAAGCTGAAATTTTTTGATTTTTTTGATTCGTTGTCTTTGAGCCAATTTACTATTACACCTTTTATCGAGGATTTTGTAGACACTACTTGCTAATACAAAGTGATATTTCGCTAACATCTTTCCTAAAGTTGGTACTAATTTATATTATGTATAAAATTTCTCAATAATTCTTCTTAATACGCCAAAATCAGCATCATCAATTTTTTTCAGTACTAATAATCTCTTACGTGTTTTTCCTGGAGACGATAAAAGCTCTGTAGGGTCAAACTCACGTCGATATTAGTCTTATTTTTAATTTTAATTATTGTAGATCGCCCTACTCCACAATACATAGATACTTGTTCTGTTTAATTTTTTAAGGGTCGCTTAAAAGCAATATTGGCATTTTCCTCATTACCAATTTTTATTACATTTGCAATAACCTCACAAGTCTGATCTTTCAAAACTTTATTTTTTAAATGTTCCTTATTACTAATTAAAAAACCACGATACCACACAAAAGCTAATGTAAACGCCAAGGAACAAAATTAACGCGATATCACAACATTATCAATAAATGAAAAATTAAACAGATACTTGCACACTTTCAGAAAAAGATGGGCGGTTCTAAAATAGTAAGTAAAAGGCTACATTGGCAGTGGCGAAGCGTGAACTTTTTTTTCGGGTAGCCAAACAATAAAAATCGCTAATTAGAAAAAAAATGTGTATTTCATATTATTCACTTTAGTGAAATAGGGAATGAAAGCGCATTAAAGGTTAACTCAAAGAGAAAAATTATGCAGTGATATAAAAAAGAAAAAAATAATAATAGATAGCATAAAAATAAATACTACTTACAAGAAAACATAACATATATTATAAATATTACATGTATATACTTTACATAAATATTCATATTGCTTTATAAAGAAGTTCAATACGACGCGATTTGCTCATAGCAAAATTGTCAATGACTTTTTCTTTAAATTGTGAGTGTCGATTGTAATCTGCAACGATATATTTTTCTATAGATAGCGTGGATAACGCTGACAACCGTTCGTTCTTCATCGAGTTTCTCAAATATGTTTTTATTCGTTTTAAGGTACTCATAGATCTTTCTGAGGAGGCACTGGTCACTGGTATAGTAAAAATTAGCCTCAATAATTTTATACTTTCAGAAAAAACATCATTTAAATCATTATCATAAATATAATTAGATTGAGAAGGGAGTCGTTTCGGCTGATCCGCCGCTCAGCACTGCTACCTGTGAGATATTTTGTGCATAACTCTACTTGTCTTAGTTTGTCTCTAAATATAATTAAATAATTGTAATGGTTCTAAATGTTGTTTAATATCACAAGCATATATAACTGATAGTTCATTTTCTAGTTTTAATAAATTAAAAATTTTTGGATAGGTACTATCCAATTTTTGGTAAAGGTATTTTGGGGATTATTTTAAATAATCGGGATATTTTTCCCTTTCAAAAAGATTTATAAATGATAATTTGTGAATATCGCTAAATCGTTCCTGCAATTGAATAATAATTGTATCAATTACCTTAAATGCAACTCTTTTAAAATTCATCTTAATATTCTCAGAAATCGCGTCACCTAAAAATTCGTCACATTGGTCTACACAAGAAGCAATAGTTTCATCTTTACGTAAATCAGATGTATTTTTAATTGTTTGTTCTTCTTCTTTAAAACAAATTGCAGGATTTGAGTATTTTTGATTGCAAAATTGAGTATAAATGATTTGAAAACACGAAAATGTTATAAAAAAGACATAACATAAGAACAAATTTAGGTTGTTTTAATATTTTGATTAAACCTATAGCCAAATTAGTACTTTCTGGATCGAATTTATCAGAATCTCCTATGAATTTTTAATAGAGTGTGATAGTTTCGAAAAATAGAGAATACTGACCGAGAATGGAAATTCCATCTTATGTCAGACCCACTTGGAATATTAAAACCTGATTTTCTTAATTCATCTGCTCGTAAAGGAGATCTTGCAAAAAAGTTTTAAAACTACTTAAATTACAAATAAACAGTTTAACATTAGTAATTCGCTTGGAAGAATGTAAACGAACTAAATTTAGTTGGTGAGCATAACAGTGTATAAACAGTGCTTGTGGACAGATTTTTTTTATTATAGTTTGTACGCCACCCTTAGTTCCTGATATGATAGCCTGATATACTAGCCCCGTCATAAGTTTGGGATACAAGTTTTTTTTCGACTTGGCATAATTTTAACACTTCCAATATTTTATTACTAAGACCTACGGCCGTCTTATCACCAGATACATCATAAAATCCAAGAAATCTTTCTACTATCTCATTTTTACAGACATGCCTCAAAATAACACTAAATTGCGCACAACACGAATTGTCTGTAGTAAACAAATTCGGTGTTTTTTAATTCTTCTAAGATTATTTCCTGAACTACACATGTGATAGATTCAACAAGAGAGAGAAGATATTTATATTCAATGCTAACATTTTAGCAATTAAGTTACAATAACCTACCTTTATTTCTTGACTCTCCAGTCTCATCATGGCCTCTAAATGCAAGTTCTTGCTTCGCCAAAAAACATACAACGTCAATTAATCGGCCTACTATCTGTCTATTTTTTTTCACTTTCTCATTGTGTTGAAGAGCATTAATTTTTCGCGCCTCAATAAGAGTGTGATCAATGCGGACTTTTCCCAACATGCAAAAAAATTCATTACATGAAATGTGTTTTTTCGAGGTAGCATGTTTGTTCGCTTTCTGAACAAAATTTTTGATTACATTGATGCCATCTTTTGCCCAAGCTTCTTCTCCGCCAAATAAAACACAGGGAAAGCAGTACAAAGCATTCAAATTGACACTTCCCGTCAACCAGCTGAACGACTCGTACCAGGTTTTTTGGAATTTCCGGATAGTTTTGCCGTCTTTTTGTGAAATATTAAGATCAGGTCGTTTTTGAGAATTTTTTAAATTAAGTTTTTCTTCTAATGATAAAGAAGAAAAGTTTCGTTCTTTAATGTATGTAATTGGATCTTCAATATTCATTATTTTAAAATTAAATAAGACAAATAAAAACAGTCATTCATAAATAACCACTAAAATTAAAATATCCACTAAAAAAACGTTTTTTATACACCCAAAAATAAAAATACTACTAAATATTAAATTACTAGAGCACGCGCCCGCACCAAATGCCAAATGCAGATTCATCAAAACAAAACAAAACTGAAGATGTATTGCGGCCGACCAGATCAATTTAAATTGTTGAATTTTAATTTAAATTCAACAATTACATGAAATAATTAGGTGATAAATTAATGATAAATAACAGGATAATTTTGGGTAGACAGTGTCTACCTTGTCTACTCGTACGCTTCGCCACTGTACATTGGCAGGTTCTAATAAAAAAAAGCGATTAATAACCCTGGGCCCAAATCATTTTCCAATTTAAATATATGTTATGCATAATTAGATTAAGACATGTTTGGTTTACCTACTGTTATCAGATGAGACCAAAACAAAGGTAAGAACACAAAGTCGCGGTCTCATCAAAAGATTCTGCTGAGACCGTGACTTTGTATTCTTACCTTTGTTTTGTTTTCGTTTGGTCTCTTAGAGAAAAATGGATGATACGTTTCCAGTTATCAGATGAGCCCTTTAAGATACAACTGGTAGATAATAAAAAGACAACTCGAAAGGTCCTATAAAAAGGATTAACGGTAGGTGCAGGTCATAAATTATTAATTATTTTATAAATATATATGTATTAAATTTCTTTTTCCTTGATAATCCAACTATTATAATACACTAATAAATTGATAATTAAAATAATATAATACCTGCATATATAGGTAGAAAAGTTTATAAAGAACCGGCTGCTCAATATGCGCACAAACCCATTTTTCAACACAAAATCGATAGAAAATCCGGTGGCAGAGAGAAAAGACGACCGCAATATATTTTCTCTCGCTTCTTATTAAAGAAACCACAAGAACAAAGCAGCCGCCGTACTTCGTTTCTTTGTACCTGCCGGGGATTTAAAGCCTATGACGTAGCCTGAAGGCCTACTCAGTGTCGGCTCGTACGGGAAGTGAGTTAATCGTGTTATAAGGCATTTAAAATCTGTTGTGTTTTTTTTTAAGTATAATAGTGAAATAGACTATAGTTTTTTAGTTAGACTATCCAATTTTTATTGTAAAAGGTAAGTAAAATTGGTTTAAATTATTCAATTGTCTAATAATTTTAAAAAATAAATGAAAATTAATTACTGTTAAAAATTATATTATTTTAAATATACTATATGTACAGCCTAGAGTGTGCATGTGTATATTAATTTTTTTCCTTTCTAATTTTTTTTTAGATGTCACCTAAGAAAGTAGGTAAACAAGGACAAATAATTCACAGCCAAGAGAGAGATTATTTCTAACTTGGCAGCTTTTATGAAAAAAGAAGCAGAGCAAGGAATTACTATTCCTTTGAAAAATGTTAGGTAAGTGAACAATATAAATTCATATTTTATTGTAGGATGTTTTCAAATTTTAATTTTTATTGTATTGATAACTTACAATAATAGTATATAATTATTTTAGACAACGTACGTTAGCTGCCACTCGAGTATCCCAGTCAACTTACAGAAGAGTGGTCCAAGAGTCAGAAGATATAGAAAATATACCTTCCTGTTCCTTTACCAGTCCAAGGAAAAAAAGGTTAAGAAAATCTCAGAAGATTGGTAACATTACTTTGACCCAAATTAAAGATATAAAACAAATAGTGTATGATTTCTACATATTTGAAAAAAGAAGACCTACTCTAAAATGTAAGTACAGTGTATTTCAGTTGTAAAACCCAAGTAATTTACTTACCCTACATTGCAATATAACACCAGAATATTTTATTATTTAGACAAAAGTGGCACCTGTTAAGTATTTTTTTGGGTTTTGACATAAAATAACCATATGGAGATTTATTTATTTACATATTCTTATTTGGAAAGTACCTGCCAGAGTACCTATCTTAATATTCTTTAATTTATTAAGCTTTTTATTTTATTAAGTTACGTCTTTGCTAATTTTATTTTTAAATATCATGAGAAATTTGTTTAATACATTAATATGTCCCTTTAATTACATATAAGTTTTTTTTATAGATGGACCAAAACGGACGATAACAGAAAAGCTCTTATGGAATCTTACGACATACGATTGAAAAGGATCAAATATTTAAAGCAAATTTTTAAATATAAAGAGGAAGGCCGTAATATTGTATATACTGATGAAAGTTACATACATAGCAGTCATACAAAGGACAAAGGGTGGTTTGATGAAAGTCGACATGGAATTAGAAAACCCATTTCCAAAGGACAGAGACTGATAATTCTTCATGCTGGGGGAAGAAATGGTTTCGTAAATAATGGGTTACTGATTTTTCGCTCAGGTAAAATTTTTTAGTTATTTCTATATAAAGTAATACCAAACATGATATTAAAATGTAATACGCAGAAATGATACTCTTAGTTCGTTGATTGGATAAGCGGGTACTTATACTTTTCAGTCCCAGTTCCCTACCCATATTTTCACCTATAATATTTAGTCAACCTTTTACCATTATCAATATTGATATTTTGATAATTAATACCACACTGACAACTTTATAAGATTATTTTAAAATCTTTTATTCTTCTCTTTTTAGGGTCAAAAAACGGAGACTATCATGATGATATGAACCATCACAACTTCATGAAATGGGCCGAAAATCAGTTAATTCCAAATTTACTACCTAATTCCGTCCTAGTATTAGACAATGCAGCTTATCACAATGTGCCTGTAGTCAAGAATGTTACATCTGGAAGTAAAAAGCAGGAAATAGTTGACTGGCTCAAGGAACGTAATTTTACATTTGATGCAAAACTCACCAAGACAGAGTTATATGAAATAGTGTCTGAAAATAAAAAAAAGTATCCTGTAAAAACCAAGTTGGACGACCTAATGGAAAAGCATAAAAGCATGGACACATTGTGTTACGTTTGCCTCCATACCACCCAGAGCTTAATCCGATAGAAAAAATTTGGGCAACTGTTAAGAATTGGGTGGCAAGCAGAAATTCCACTTTTAAATTGGCGGATGTCGAAACTTTGACAAGGCAGAAATTTCGAATGATGAGTGGATAAATATTTGCAACCATATAGACAACATAGAAAAACAATATTTCGAAAGTCATCACCTTTTTGATGAAGCATTGGATTTTTTAAAATTTACAGTAAATACAGGCTCATCTGATGAAGAGATCGAATGGTCTTCATCGGATGAATCTGATTTAGGTTATAATACACTATCTGATAGTGAATAAAAATATATAATATGTAAAATAATGAAATAAAACTTTAAGCTTATACCAATTTGTTTCTTTACACAAGTCGTTTAAAATACCTAATCCTGAAAAAAAAATGCGAATAAAGAATAATTTTCAGCTACCTATTTGAAGTCATGTTTTAAAAATAATTAGCGAACTGTATCCTCCTGTAAGTAAAACTATTTTTTATTAGATTTTTTATGGGCACATCACAATGCTAAAAAATATAATTTTAATTTATCTACATTTTTTTAAACGAATCTCGGAGCAATTAAATTCAAATATATGCATTCTTAGTTGGTATTTCAACTAAATCAAACGCACTTATAATATCGCTAGCTACACCTACTAAAAATCTAGGGCTATTTAAACTCTAGTACAAATAAATATTAATAATTCCAACAAGTGCGCCGCCTCCACTGTCTTCAGACCTCGACATAGTCATCTGACCCGATCGATAGAATAACGAGATGCGCGGATTTTGCCGCCTGTTGATGTCACCGGTTCTTTATAAACTTTTCTAACTATACATATTCCATAATTTATGGGTAATTCTCAGTTGGAGTATTTTTTTCTTTTTAACCTATTGAAAATGTTACGGCTCTCGCGATATACTCGTAAAAGTGCATTGTTATCAGTGCTAATTTTCTTCTTTTAAGATTCAAATAGAATAAAGTAAAAAGTATGCATAACATAGCTAAAATTGGCAACTCGGTTAAACCCAACTAGGTTATGAGTGACTCAAATCACCCACCTTAATAACCAACAAACGCATTTCCATGATTTTTTTTTTTATTTAGGTACGTCGACAGTAAACCCAGAAGAATCCGAACCGAAACAGGGCCGTATCTTGGTGTTCCAATGGAACGAGAACAAACTGGTCCAAATATTGGAAAAAGAAATTAAAGGCGCTTGTTACTCTTTATCAGAATTCAATGGGAAATTGTTGGCGAGCATAAATAGCACCGTGCGACTGTTCGAGTGGACCGCAGAAAAGGAATTACGATTGGAGTGTTCGCATTTCAATAATATCGTTTCCTTATACTTAAAAACCAAAGGGGAGTTCATACTGGTCGGGGATTTGATGCGGAGCATCACGTTGTTACAGTATAAAACTATGGAGGGCAGTTTCGAAGAAATCGGTGAGTGAAACAATGATTGAACGATGAAAAACGACATTTGACAACTGTAGCGTTTTATTTTTCTATTCCTTATTTTCACTAACGCTTCATTGATATTTCATTAATTTCAATAATTATATTAATAATTTCAGTCAACTTCTTTTATTGATATTTCTTTAAATTCACATTGTCAATGACACATTACTACTGTAACGCATCACTCTCCTGGTTTAATTATTCATGCTTTCTGTTGACGGTCCATCACTCTTCTGATTGATCTTAATTAATGTTTTCTCTGATTGGCTGACATTGACAGCTCAGGCGAGAGGTGGGGTGGTTACTGATTTAGTCGGTACTGCATCCATTTTTCGAGGACTTGTTCCCGTGTCGCAGGTAGAAACGCACGTAAAAGGCCAGTTTTTTATTTCCGAAATTTGTGAAGCAGGAAGTGGCCAATATGGTTTATAATTTATAGTCCTTAATCTTGTTCCTTTAGGGAACTGTTTATTTCATAATTCTGGTGCGGGATGCACAAGATTTTGATGGATAGATAATGAAACTTAGCAAGGTGAGTGTGTCACATTTGGAACGCCATTCATTTTTATCGTCAGTGAATACAATGGCAACCGTTGTTTTAGGGTTTTACTTTTCCGTTTTCCTCTTTATTCTCCTTCAATTGTTGATGGCTGCAGGCTGTTGATTTCCCCGAGCAATTGCTGAAAGCTGTGGAGCTGGAGCCAGAGTTAGAGCTAGTATTAGAGATTCCCAGTCCAGATAGCTAAGCTACAAATGGCATACATTCACAGCCTCGATTTTGAAGACTTTCAAAGTTCATTTCTTGGAGGAATATACAGGCCAGTTTATTCCATTTATTTAAATATTACTAACCATAGATTTGTCTCACTTGTTTAAATTTTTATTAATGTACCTTTATTGCTACAAATATTTAATCAATATCATAATTAAATACGTCAATTTCTTATCTATAATTTTAGTTATTTTTTGTTCAGTATTTTTCAGTACCTTTTTGGTAGTTAAGTAGATATAACTCGGTTAAGGCTGATATGCCTTAGGTAAAAAGGTTCATGAACTTTCCCCTGCGTACTACAAATATATATTAAAAAGTTTAATAATTGCAATTTATTTTTCAAGTGCTGAAATCTACCTAGTAGTGAAATCATAATTTAAATGTTACTTTTGTCAAACTTATTTTAATCATCTTAACATTATTCATATTTTAATTCATAATAAATTATTAACATTTAACAGATTAGAACATGAGGTGTATACAATTCTTTGATGTAAATATAATTTGGTTGTATTGTTAAGATATTTTTTTTGTCTCTTTAAATCTACTTTATCCAGGGTCATTTAATTGTTAATTGAAACTTATATACCAAGTCTTTTTCTTAGTTTTGATTCATTAAAAAAAAAAAACTAAGTGGCGCCCTCTTATTTAATAGTTATAATCAAGATTATATTTTTTAATAGCCAGTCATAAGTGAACCTTCGAATAATCCCAAGCCTCCAATAATTCTTAGCTACCGTCTGCAAACTCTTGGCAAAATAGACTTACTAAAAATATTTCTATTGGCCGCAATTGTGTACTTTGGCAACGTAAATTTAATGCCAAAGTATTGATGGTCCACGCCTATTAGGTTAATGGTTATTGACATTTGACAAAAATCTTACCCTTTTTGCACCCAAAATCGAAAACGCGAGTAAAAAAATGGCCCTTATTAACAACTAATTTTTATTAAGGAATATGCATGACAGAAACCTAAAATTGTTAATGTTTATATGCTTTTCAGTCTTCCTCTTCTGAGTCACTGTTTTCTCTATTTGTTGTGGGATTTCTGAGAATATTATCATAAAAAGTCCTGTAGTCTTTTGGTATGAAATTTTTTATTTTGGCAACATCTTCAAGCTTCTTTGGTGATAGGAAATTTGCCATTGTATGCTTTCAAATTGGGAAGGTTTAAAGGTTTGTCTTGTTTCTTCACGTTAAAAAGGCCATAAGTGAAATCATCAATGAATTCAGACGCCTTGATGTACCATTTATTGTTTGGGTATAATATGTTCAATTTCTGTATTTTCTTATGGTAAAAGACTGTCTTTTTTCAACATCTTTGGCCGTCTTTTTAAATTATTGTGGCCACCAGCCTTTGAAATCCAGTATATTGGTATTTGTTAGCCGATTTCATTGTATTGATCAGGAGAATAAACCTTATTATATTTTTTTAAAGAGAAGAATTGTGACTGAAAAGTTTCTATCACAATGCAAAAAACTTGTCCTCCGATTAGTTAGTACAGTAAACAACTTGGTTAAATTACGATTATCGTTTTGTCCTGCGCATGCATCACTAAACACATGCAAGATTTTTTACTTCTTTAAGGATTTGTTTGCCAATGAAGTCCAAAACTGACGTACACACTTCCTTGGAGCATCTCCCTCTGTGTATGTGTAGAACATTGATATATCATTACCAAGGCTATGAACATTAAAAATGTACCTAATACCAAATTTTACGTAGGTAGTAGAACATCTCCTGAACCGGCATTAAAGGAAGGGAAAGGTTTTGCATACAATCAAAAACTATTGCACCAATGTCATTTCTTTGCTTACAGGTCTTTTTGATTGCCTGGAATTTTTTGTAAAATTTAGACGCTCTTCTTTTACATACCATAAGTTCTACAACTGCACACCTTTTTGCCGTTTCAAGAGCTGTTAAAACTGCAAAACAGCTGTCCGAGACTCTAAAGGTTATAAATGACACCGATGTTACATTGCGTGGATGAACGATAACATTCCAGTAATGTTAGCTCAGCAAAAATGTAGTTATACGAAGGTGGTCTGCGATTTAATCGTGTTTTTGAAATGTTATCCTTTTTCTAATCACCCATTCATTTATTTGCTGATTAGCGCGGGATTATAACCCGAACTGGATGACCGCGATCGAATTCCTCGACGACGACGTCTATTTGGGCGCCGAAAACTCGTTCAATATGTTCGTGTGCCAAAAAGACAGCGCGGCGACGACCGACGACGAGCGCTCCTCGATGAATCAAGTGGGCCACTTCCACGTGGGCGATATGGTCAACGTGTTCCGGCACGGATCCCTGGTGATGCAGAACATCGGCGAAACGTCGACGCCCACCAGGGGATGCGTCTTATTTGGGACGGTTAGCGGGGCTATCGGTAAGAAACTCTTTGTTATGATGTAAATTGAACTTCAAAGTCCAAAATCCCAGAAGCTACCGGGAAGAATATTCTTATGAAATTAGAAGGAACAAATTTAACAATACAAGCTTTACAAATGTCGCTTAGACCGAAAATGATCTGAACAAAAGTTACAGATTTATTGAATAATTTATGTAAAAGTATCCAAGTATACTAACACAAGCTTAAATGGAGCGCAAATACAAAATAAAAACAGTATTGCCAAATGTAGTCTCGGTAAATTTGACCTAGACTTTGTTACATGCAGATTTTGCCCTAAGCATGTAACATGGGATTTCATATAAATTCGGGCAAAAGTTTATGGGTTTTGGTATCGGCTTGAAAGAGTTGTGTGATTTACAGTTTTATAAATGGAATTTGGGGTTTGATAGCAATGCAATTTATTTTTTTAGGCTTTTGGGGTTTGATTATTCTTAGGAATGTATTTACCTACCCTATCCTGTCAGCACACCTCGGTGGAGTTAGTTGTATTATATTTCCTTAGTTATTCATGTACCTGGTGTTGGGAACTTTCTGACCTTTGATTTATTTGTCAAGAGTTTCTATGAGGCCGGTATATGTCTGGGGTATGGAGGGACTTCTAGAGGGTGCTGTTGTGCCACAGATTGCGCTATGAGTGGAGTAAATAAGACCTTTTAGATGGTGATCCGTTAGTGTAGGAAAACTTACAAATACTTTCTTCTGTAGCGGAATCATGTTGGGCAAGGTATCCTAATTGATTTGAAATTGGCCTCCCCAGTTTTGCTTGCTATATTTCCCTTCAATTGTTCAAGTTAAGTTTTGGTAAATAAACATTCCTTGACTTCTGGTTTCTAACCCTACTAGCCGATTGACAGTAATGACTATTGACACACTTGTTGTGGAGGTTTGGCAGCGTTCCTGTCTCTCATTAAGGTGTGGTTTCCATTTGGCGGATGACGGAGCGGCATAAATCAGGCAGAGCGACGTAAGAGGAAAATTGGAATTTCGTAGCCCCGTTGGGAAAATTTTGTTAGTTTTCCATGTTTTAGTATCCGAGCAGTATCATTTTGCTATGGTATTGCGGAATTTCTATTTTGATAGAGTGAGGCTCCGCGTAGTTTGCACCAAGAGGCAGGGTCAGATCGTGTCGAAGAGAGAGAGTGACAAGTTCACTGCCAGTGTCCCTGTCACTGTCTGTCAGTTCCTTGTCCAGCCTGTAGCCATCCCCTTATCAGAAAGAACAGTCGACATTTTTGTGTTTTTAAGGAAAATTTAAATTCATCTTGCCGAGAATTCGGTTGAACGGAAAAATATTCCTCCCAAGTTTTGGGGTTTAATTTGATGAACCTCTAGTGGGAAGTTGTAGCCGAGAGGATTTCGGATTGACCTGATATTTTTGGATTTGGTCGGCTGCTCCCACACCATTTATGGGATTTTGAAATTTTCTAACCACAAAACGAGACTCTAGGCCTCGCTCACCACCTTAGGTATGTAGCAACATGTTGGTAATTGCCATAGAATTGATTGTGTGTTTATTTTACTGATTTTTTTGTCCTCTATTTTAGAGGTCTTTCCTTTTTCTTATTCTCTCCTCTATTCTCTGGTTTCTTCTGGTCATCCCAACACTGTTGGCAACCGGCTGAAGTGAGCCTCAACACAGCCTGAACTGAGCATTGTACTGTGGCTCTGCGATTTTGGATTGGAACTTGCCTGAAATCGACTTGCCCATGTGGTCGTTACCCTGGTTGTAGCTGACTGGTTCCAGAGCTGTCGAGTTAAGCTACCTTAGCCAAAATACACAAGAGATTAGAGGACACGCAAGTTTTTGCACATTTTATTTTATTTTTCTCTTATTGAACGGTTTGATTTGAGGTTGGGGGTTGATTTATTAATTTGAAATTTATGGGTTTATTTTCTTGTATGTAAAACAAAAACGTTAAGGGGTTCTTGCTAAGTCTATTAACATTAACCTGAGGGTTTTCATTTGAAACGAGCATCGACATAATTGATTTTGACATTGAGCCTGGATCACCTTGTAAGGGATCGGCTATTTGCTACAAATAACCTATTTAGTCATAATGTTGGTTGTTGGTTAACAGGTTGTATTGCACCAACATACCATTAATAGGCTTTTAAATTCGAACCTTACTATTTAAAATTTTTATTTAGATTAATGTGACTTGATTAGAGTTTGTAAAAGGTATTTTAGGGCCAGTGAGGTATTGTGAATTAGGCTCCAAACATATACTTCTTGTAAACAACACGTGATCACGTTTTGGATTTTCCCCTTGAACAGTAGTTCAGTGCGGATTTGTTTTTTTTTACTAATTCCTCGCCTTAAGCATACCTCAAGTAACTTTTAATTCTTTTATCAATTTTTTATTTATTTAAAATTACTACAGTATTACATTTTGAATAATTATCTAAATTTAAATATCTCAGTGGAATTTAATTTTTTTATACAAATGGAAGTGACTATGAGTTCTCTTATTGAGTCCCACCTTCGTTATGGCTTGCCTTTTTGGGGTTTAAGCAACAAGGGATTATTAAACATAATTTTTGTGATTCAAAAAAAGGCAGTTAGATACCTATGTTCCGCTGGGTTAAGAGATTCTTGTAAACCTCTCTTTATATCTCAAATGACTCGCCAGGTTAACGATTTTCCCTTACCAATCCCTACATCCCCCCTTACCAAGAACTCACTTATATACCTTAGCAAAAAAAATTTACAACCATGTTCCTCTATGTATCAGACAAATTTTAGAAGTTAAGAGATTCAAAAAGGAATTAAAATCACTTTTATTATCCAGGGCATATTATAGCCTTGACGATTTTTTTAATGATACCTTTTAACCTGTGCTCTGACATCATTTTAGTGTTTTAGTTTTGTTTCCTGTTAAATAATTTAATTTACTTCTTCTAAATTCTGTTTTATTGACAGCTTTACTTATTTTTTAATGAAATTTATCAAAAAGATGCTTTTTTTTCTCAATCTGTTTTGTTATGATTAATTTTGGTAATGTGTGTAAATTTTATGGTAGTGTTTTAGATGTTATGTTTGTTTGAAATTTGAAATTTAAAGTGAATTTGGAATTTTTTAGTTTTTAGGATGCTTGTACACAAGATTTTGTTGTCTTACGTAATATAGCACATTTTCTTTATTTCTTTCTTTCTATGTAAATTCTTGGATGATTATAACAATCTGGTGGACCTATGGATTGTTATTTGAGTTTTTCCCAAATTATTTTCAGGTTTTAGGATCTAGGTACAAGCATAAATATAGGTCATCATTTTCTTGATTAAGGGGGGCTTATATTACCATCATAATATATCAGGGTTTGGTGTAAAATATTTAAATCAAGTGGCGCTCTGATTAAAATTTCTCCCACTACCTTTTCCACTGTCTAAAAGCTGGCGACCACCAAATCTCTGAATCTTTTAAAACAAAATTTGCTTGTCTGGACTTGTTGTGGCTCTTTCTTAACAAAATCGACGAAGAATGTTTTTCCACACAGCCCCAAAAGTCCCTTTGCATATATTTTTTATGCTTTTACTGCCTGTCAATGAAGTTGTTCTGTGGATTTTCAGTCACTTTAAACACAAATATCTCAAAATTTGCTGGGAATATTCGCATGAAATAAAAACAAGACTATTCCTGGAAATATTTTTGACAAATGTTGTAATAGGTTCTGAAAATTATCTGAACAAAACTTTCACTTGCCAATAACAGATAGGTAGTCTTTTGCTTCTTACAGGCACTCCTAGAATAAGAATTCTAATATCTTGACTTTAAGTGTATCGATTTTAGTCATATCTTCAAACTGGTCTATAAATCAATAATTTGTTAAACTTTAAGTACAAGAACCCAAAATGATCGTTTTGGGTCCAAGACCGTTAGACTTCAAACCCCAATATCTCGAAAACCACTGGGAATATTTCAACCAAACAAAAAGCAAAATAGTCCAAAGAATATTCTCTACATGTGTCTGTAGGTCTGGTAACACAAATCTCCCAAGAGTTCTACGAACAATTGTCGGAACTACAAACGAAACTTTCGACAACGATCCGATCGGTGGGTCAAATAACGCATCAGTCGTGGCGGGCGTTTCACACCGACATCAAGACTGAACACAGCGAGGGATTCATCGACGGCGACTTGATCGAGAGTTTCCTGGACCTCAGCCCCGATAAAATGAAGGAAGTCGCTGACGGAATCGGGGTGAGTAACCCATCGTTTGTTTTTTCTTAATCATATTTCGATTTTTTTTTCTTTTTTTTAGGTTACAGTGGAACACTTAATAAAAACCGTCGAAGACCTGACGAGGATCCACTGAGGCGTTCTCTTGCATCGTGTGTGTCTGTACCATAATAATAATAATATTAGTAATATGCCCCCCTGTAAATACGTTTTGTTAGTTATTATAAACATTCGTAAAAAAGAAACATTTCAAGGTTTTATTTATTTACAACTCAATCAACAATTCCGGTTTCCATTTTGTACTCTTCATAAGCGAACTCTTCGACATGCTTGGGGTCGTACTCCAGCCCGATATAATCGATTTCCAGTTTGAAATCCCCGCCGTGTCTGTCCTGTGCAGTGATGCCAAACGAGGCAACTTTATCCAAAGTTATGGGGAATTGCTTGTCTTGAATTCGACCCTTAGCCGAAAAAAAGAATTTTGAAAAGGGAATCTGTAAGAAAATGCCAAAATCCCATTAATTACATTAATAAATATCTCAGTAACCCACCTTAGCAATTTGCCAATAAGGCCCTCCTCTAGTATACAACTGATAATTATAAACATCATTCCAAGTAATATCATAGAACCCTCGGGTGGAAATACTTAACAAATAAGTTCTGCCGTCCCCTTTGACCTTCATCACCATGGTGTTATACGGAATCCAGTTCAAATATGTTGCCCTTTTAAAAGATTTCTAAAAAAAACAGCAAATCATTAACCTCACTTCAATAAAATGCACTCCCTTACTCGAGCCCTCATTGTTTTAATATTACAATAACCGGCCCGCTTCACTTGACCATCTTTAGGCACTTGCAAACTAATATGTCCACTAAACACCGCGTTTCCATACATGTTTCTTTCTAAGGTGCAATGGCTGGAACCTTCGTTATGGTCAGAGTCGCTCGTAACAATCCATTTGTCTAAAGAATCCTCGGATTTAAAACGCCATGCTATATCAGTCTCTCCTGGGCGCCAAGCCCGTATTGGATCACCTAATTAGGCAATTGATTACAAGAAAATTGATTTTAGTGAAATATGTTACCATCCAAAAGTTCTTTTACTTCGCCACACCATATTTTTACTTCTTTCTTAAGCTCCGACCAGCCCAGGCTCATTCTTTCGTTAAAGGGGGGCAACGGTCTAGTCGGGTAGCCCCCTCGATCATCTTTTTCATGGAACAGATTCAGTTTATTTGTGGTGCAAATGGCCCTAGTTGGGGTTTGTTTTATTAGTGTTTTTGTGGGGCCAAACAGTCGAAACAGGTTCATAATGTGAGGTTATGTTTGTCTTATGTGACGTTTATCGTTATATCTATATGGTCTTAATGTTAATACAATGAAAAGTTTAAAATTAAAACTATCATAAAGATTAAAACATTGAAAGTCTTTTAATGTTCTAAGAAGAGAATTTTTTTAATTTTCATAACAATACACTTTGACATTTTACATAACCTTACTTTCATGTTGGACAACGTTGCCGGATTACCATTTTGTAAATGATAATAGAATTTACGTTTTATAGCATAATATAGATAATATACCATAAGAATCATCTATTTTGAATTATATGAGAGTAATTAATTAAATGTTTTTTAATAATTTATGATATTTGACATTTTAACAGCAGTTTCGATTTGATGCACTGGTGTGCACTAATCCCGGTTTTCGAATTCCAGTTGATTGCACCTTTTAAGTTTTTACATTCCATTTTAAAACCAATGCATGTAATATTACACTGAGTGCACGTTTTGTGTTTGCCAATGTACCAAATTATGATTCGGTAACTAGTAATAAAAATTAGTATTACTGAAAGTTTTTCAATATGCATTACGATAAGTTAATAATCAAAAATAAATGTTACAATACAAGAACAAGTTTCTTTGACAACTTGGCACCTCCGCCAGATTTAATTGCTTTCTCGATAATTCTATGACAAATGACACATTGACATTAATGGCAGTCAAAGTCGTCTGTCATTAGTGTCATCGGTGTGCAAAAACACAACACGTGTTGTACATCGCAAAAAAGCTTAAACAATAATTTAAGTGTTTTTTTACTGAATTTATTACCTAACCGAGTAAAATTCGCAACATTTAAATCCCTATACCCCAAAATTAGTTCCAAGAATAACCGGGGGAATGTCAGTGTTGCAACGGTTGGTGTAAGTTTATTGGCCCCCCAACGGGTAAGTACCCATAACCCTTATTTGAATTTTTCCGTATTTTTTTAGGAAACCCACCACGCACAAGGGCAAGAAAATCTTACTCAAAAAAGAGCCACAAATAATCGAGGGTACAAAAGCCCCGATATTCCTTAAAGGCCGAAAAACATCGGAAAAGGTACGGCGAGTGCTGAAAGACATTTACGATCTCAAAAAACCCGATGGCCAAATGCTACATAGAAAAAACGATATCACCATCTTCGAAGACGCCACTCCGGTCGAATCCTTGTGCAAAAAACATGATAGCAGCTTATTTATGCTGGGCAGTCACAGCAAAAAACGACCAGACAACTTGGTGGTGGGGCGCACATTCAACAATTCAATCCTGGATATGGTCGAACTGGAAATTAAAGACTACGAAGGCCTAAGGGAATTTGCAGCTTCAAAAGTCACCATGGGAATCAAACCGTGTCTTTTATTCAATGGTCCTCAATGGGAACAATCCGAGGAGTACAGACAATTAAAGTCAATATTTATAGACTTTTTCCATCGGGAGGAGGTGGAGGCTGTGAGACTGCAGGGTTTAGAACACACTATTAGTTTTAATGTTACTCCCGATGGAAGTATTTGCTTAAGGTCTTATAAGGTGTTGTTAAAGAAGTCTGGGCAGAGGACACCACGGGTGGAACTAGAAGAAATTGGTGAGTACTGCTATAATACACTCTAATTAAATTAAAGTAATTGGTTGATAATCATCAGTAATCACTTAAAAAATCAATCTGATTTATATGTCAGGTAATTGAGGGAATTTTATCTTATAAATTATTGCCTGAGTATTATTTTTAGAAGTTTATGTCCTACCTGAAATTATTTATATATTTATTATGTATGAATGCAAATGTGAACACAGTTTTTATGATTACATTTATTTATTTATTTACTTAGAAACAGGCGAAGTCCAATTACATTATTTGTGTAAAATTTTTAAATTCACAAAGTAAATGTAGTACCAGAAATTTTAATCATAGTGCCTTCATTAAAACATTATACTTTGACATTGTTACAACCCACTTGAAGTATGTCTCCTCTGTATGGATCTCAAACTATATATTTCATATCCATAAACTGGAAAAAATTCACTGTAAATTTTGCAGGTACAATAACTATAATAGGTTTTACAACAATCGAGAATTTCATTATAGGACTTTCTGATCAATACTTGATCTTAGACCTTATCAGCTAGAAGAAATCAGAAAAACTTCAAAATTCTCTGTAGGTCAGCCCATTCAACCATAGATTATCCATCTTGCAATACATGTACTGTCCATCTACCTTTTTAGAGGACAAATTATGTCAAGAATTCATTCTTTCCTGGAACATTAAAATGTAAGGAATGAGCTGCATATACTTGATTTTGAAGGCTTTTCTGGAAGCTTTATTTGGCCTTAATTTTATAAATTATGTTGATGGTCAATGAATCTTTGTATCTTTTTTTTGTTGTTTAATTTTGATTTTTGTTATTTGAGCTTGTATTTACTTACATATGTAATTTTGTATTGGGCTTGGCCCGTTAATAAATAAATAATTCAGAATCAAGAAAATTATTAGGTAATAATAAATTATAAGTTCTAATTAATGTTTAATAAAAGTTGACGCAGGAATTTGCTATAAAATGCAAAAAGGTGTTATAATATTGGTTTGCTAGTCTGATTGTTCTACTGAGGAAATTATTAAGACCATAGTTAGTATGGTGGATTAATTGGGTAATGAAAACTATCAGTAGCTCTGAAGCTCCAAATTTTCCATGTAGGATATTGTAAAAAGTGATAAGATCCCTTCTCTTATGGTGGATAGATAGATCAATATTGTTAGATTTTATGATATATAACTTAATATATATAAGCCAAAAACCTCTGCTCTGCATGAAAAAATGACAAAGTATGCTATTAACATATCATCACTTAACACATCAGCATGTATCTGCCGATACAAAGATTTCTGAGTACATACAGACCCTTGTTGAGTTTCTCTGCACGCCAAAAAATATGCTTAGCACACTGTAGCTTTGGGTCCAAAATGACTCCAAAGGTGAGAAAACTCACCTTTGATGTATTTTCTACATTAATCAATATTTTATAAGCAGTCTGTTTATGTAGAAGATGGGACATCTTCAACATCAGTTCCAGATAGATGAGGATTTTCTAGAGTCACAAGCTAGAGCAGAAAAATGGTTTGCTGCAAATAAACTTTTGCTAAACACTGACAAGACTGGAGTTGTATTTTCCGTAAAGGACCTTTTTTAATTTGAACAATGGTGTGGATGAAATTGGTATAAGGATCTTGGCTTTTAATTTGATATCTACAACTTCTTTGGAGCAAAAAACTTGTTCTTTGAAATTGTTTCTCTTCTTCACTGTCTATATTTCACTCTCATCTTTCCTATTCCATTCTAGCCAAAGATGTAGGACATTTTGTCCTTCAAAGACATTTGAATATTGGAGGATCTTGATTTTGGTGATAATTGTTGGCAAGGGTTTATAAATTTAAACATACTGACTGTCCTAGTCCAATACATTTTTCAAAGTCTCTTATATCAATGAACATTCTTATAGGTAGGAAATCAGACACAATAGGCATATTGGAGTCTAAAATGATGCCAAACTGGTCCAGGGTACTAGACCATGATAAGATCCATGGAACCATATCTTTTGTTGTCTAAAGATATTTTGTTTGAAAATTCTTATTTTTAAAGAATCTTTTAATTTACCTTTAGGTTTCATTTCACTCAAAATAAGTCAGACTTGTTTTAAATCTGTATCGCTTTAGTAGATTCTTTAATTTTAAGTGTGTCTTTATCTTTTATATTTATTTGATCTTAGAAATAAGTTCATATTTTATTGTACTTCTAAATTTTTTAAAAACATTTAATACTCAACACTCTTTACTCATGTTACTTCATGAAGTAACGTGAGTAAAGAGTGTTAAGTACTAATGCATACTTTTACTTGATCTAGTCAGAAGTTTAATTTTTTTTTTAGGTCCCAGAATAGATTTTGCCTTAAGACGTACCAAACTGCCGACCCCGGATCTAATGAAAGAAGCCTGTAAAAAACCAAAAGAACTTAAAATCACTAAAAAGAAGAATATTTCGACAGATAAACTGGGCTCGACCCACGGTCGTATCCACATGGGCAAACAGGAAATTAACAAGATTCAAACTCGTAAATTCAAGGGGCTTAAAAAGCAAAAAGTTAAGGGAGGCAGGGTTGAGAAAAAGAAAATTTCTGTTTAAAGTTTTTTTTTTAAATCTCCAGTGACAGCAAACAATTGTTTAATAAGAGGAGAAAATTGTTTATGATGAATTTATGTTTGTTATGTCATTTTTATAAGTGATTTTCTTGGTCTTCTCAAATTTTGTTTATCTAGGATTGTATGATATGGTTCAACATTATTATTGTACATAACAGTTATATAGTCCTATTTTAAGTAAGTAGGCTGTAAGTTTATTATTTACTTTTTTTGTAAATAGCTTTTTAGGTTTTAATTATTAGGATAATGTTGTCGATTTTTTTTTTTTTTTGGTGATTTTGCCCACTAGCGGTGTTAATCACTTATTTTTTTAATACAAGTTGGTTGTATGTTTAATATGAACCGATTTAAAAAAATTAATAATTTTTTTTTAAAAGCATACTGTTTTATGTTTATGAAATTGTTTGGAAAGAATTGCCTCTCGTCTTTGACCTTTTAAGAATATTCAAATTATTTTATGAAAATATTCTTAGAAATAGTTAAAATTTTTTAAAAAAATCAGCAAAAAAAGGCGCAAACTAAAACTGCTATAACTAATTAAATTATTAACCTAGCATCATGTTTTTACCCTCAAATCCGTTCTAAGGAATTATTTTACATTAATGTGAAAAAATATCTTAAATGATTCTAAAGTTATAGCTAAAAACTTTTTAAATTTTCAATTTAATCGCACCTGGACCTCGATGGACAACATTTTTCTGTACCTCGAGAATCTTTTCAGTTACAAGAATCGTCCGAGCAAGGAATAATGTTTTCAAGCACAGCCTAAAAACGTTACGAAAGAGGGAATATTGGGAAGCATTAAAAATTAACTAGTGACATTCCTAGACCTTGCAAGCCTAGACAATCTTATCTATTCTTTTGTCTAATGATACAGTCATAACGCAGTGTCTAATAAAGCTTTTTAGTTTTTAATAACACAATTTTAGATAGTATAGACAGATTTTGAATTGTATGTACTTCGTACCTTTTGTATTGTCACTTGTGTAAGTACAACTTTATGCGTTTACTTTAATAAAGAATTTGAAAGGTTTTAATGTTAACATAATATTTACTTATATAATGTACACAGTGGAGGATTTTTAAGAACTTTCATCCAAAAATTCCTAGGTGCTTCTTCTAATCTACTTAGTTCGAATTCGACAAAAAAAAATTTTGGTGAAAAAAATCGATACGGGGGGGTATACCCGAAAAGTGAAAAAACCCAAACTTTGAAGGTCGATATCTCGGCTTCTATGCGAGCTATCGGGAAAATTCCAACGGTTTTGTCTTAGTTTCGTCGTTCTGAATCCAACGAGACCATCCGCAAGGTCGTAGCTCATCTAATAGCTGAGATATGGCATTTTTGATGCCCATTTTTGGCCTCAAAAACGGACGTCGAAAACGACTTTTTCAGGATTTTCAAAGTGCTCTCATTCCCTTAGTTCTGCTCGGATCCTGTTATAACCCGGTGTTTTCGTGATCTAGGTGATCAGAATAAGACGTTGGTATACTTAGTTTGATTTCGAAAAAAATCAATTTTTGGTGAAAAAATTCGATACGGGGGGGTATACCCGAAAAGTGAAAAAACCCAAACTTTGAAGGTCGATATCTCGGCTTCTATGGGAGCTATCGGGAAAATTCCAACGGTTTTGTCTTAGTTTCGTCATTCTGAATCCAACGAGACCATCCGCAAGGTCGTAGCTCTTCTAATAGCTAAGATATGGCATTTTTGATGCCCATTTTTGGCCTCAAAAACGGACGTCGAAAACGACTTTTTCAGGATTTTCAAAGTGCTCTCATTCCCTTAGTTCTGCTCGGATCCTGTTATAACCCGGTGTTTTCGTGATCTAGGTGACCCAAATAAGACGCTGGTATACTTAGTTTGATTTCGAAAAAAATCAATTTTTGGTGAAAAAATTCGATACGGGGGGGTATACCCGAAAAGTGAAAAAACCCAAACTTTGAAGGTCGATATCTCGGCTTCTATGGGAGCTATCGGGAAAATTCCAACGGTTTTGTCTTAGTTTCGTCGTTCTGAATCCAACGAGACCATCCGCAAGGTCGTAGCTCCTCTAATAGCTGAGATATGGCATTTTTGATGCCCATATTTGCCTCAAAAACGGACGTCGAAAACGACTTTTTCAGGATTTTCAAAGTGCTCTCATTCCCTTAGTTCTGCTCGGATCCTGTTATAACCCGGTGTTTTCGTGATCTAGGTGACCCAAATAAGACGCTGGTATACTTAGTTTGATTTCGAAAAAAATCAATTTTTGGTGAAAAAATTCGATACGGGGGGGTATACCCGAAAAGTGAAAAAACCCAAACTTTGAAGGTCGATATCTCGGCTTCTATGGGAGCTATCGGGAAAATTCCAACGGTTTTGTCTTAGTTTCGTCGTTCTGAATCCAACGAGACCATCCGCAAGGTCGTAGCTCTTCTAATAGCTGAGATATGGCATTTTTGATGCCCATTTTTGGCCTCAAAAACGGACGTCGAAAACGACTTTTTCAGGATTTTCAAAGTGCTCTCATTCCCTTAGTTCTGCTCGGATCCTGTTATAACCCGGTGTTTTCGTGATCTAGGTGATCAGAATAAGACGTTGGTATACTTAGTTTGATTTCGAAAAAAATCAATTTTTGGTGAAAAAATTCGATACGGGGGGGTATACCCGAAAAGTGAAAAAACCCAAACTTTGAAGGTCGATATCTCGGCTTCTATGCGAGCTATCGGGAAAATTCCAACGGTTTTGTCTTAGTTTCGTCGTTCTGAATCCAACGAGACCATCCGCAAGGTCGTAGCTCTTCTAATAGCTGAGATATGGCATTTTTGATGCCCATTTTTGGCCTCAAAAACGGACGTCGAAAACGACTTTTTCAGGATTTTCAAAGTGCTCTCATTCCCTTAGTTCTGCTCGGATCCTGTTATAACCCGGTGTTTTCGTGATCTAGGTGATCAGAATAAGACGTTGGTATACTTAGTTTGATTTCGAAAAAAATCAATTTTTGGTGAAAAAATTCGATACGGGGGGGTATACCCGAAAAGTGAAAAAACCCAAACTTTGAAGGTCGATATCTCGGCTTCTATGCGAGCTATCGGGAAAATTCCAACGGTTTTGTCTTAGTTTCGTCGTTCTGAATCCAACGAGACCATCCGCAAGGTCGTAGCTCTTCTAATAGCTGAGATATGGCATTTTTGATGCCCATTTTTGGCCTCAAAAACGGACGTCGAAAACGACTTTTTCAGGATTTTCAAAGTGCTCTCATTCCCTTAGTTCTGCTCGGATCCTGTTATAACCCGGTGTTTTCGTGATCTAGGTGATCAGAATAAGACGTTGGTATACTTAGTTTGATTTCGAAAAAAATCAATTTTTGGTGAAAAAATTCGATACGGGGGGGTATACCCGAAAAGTGAAAAAACCCAAACTTTGAAGGTCGATATCTCGGCTTCTATGCGAGCTATCGGGAAAATTCCCACGGTTTTGTCTTAGTTTCGTCGTTCTGAATCCAACGAGACCATCCGCAAGGTCGTAGCTCTTCTAATAGCTGAGATATGGCATTTTTGATGCCCATTTTTGGCCTCAAAAACGGACGTCGAAAACGACTTTTTCAGGATTTTCAAAGTGCTCTCATTCCCTTAGTTCTGCTCGGATCCTGTTATAACCCGGTGTTTTCGTGATCTAGGTGACCCAAATAAGACGCTGGTATACTTAGTTTGATTTCGAAAAAAATCAATTTTTGGTGAAAAAATTCGATACGGGGGGGTATACCCGAAAAGTGAAAAAACCCAAACTTTGAAGGTCGATATCTCGGCTTCTATGGGAGCTATCGGGAAAATTCCAACGGTTTTGTCTTAGTTTCGTCGTTCTGAATCCAACGAGACCATCCGCAAGGTCGTAGCTCCTCTAATAGCTGAGATATGGCATTTTTGATGCCCATATTTGCCTCAAAAACGGACGTCGAAAACGACTTTTTCAGGATTTTCAAAGTGCTCTCATTCCCTTAGTTCTGCTCGGATCCTGTTATAACCCGGTGTTTTCGTGATCTAGGTGACCCAAATAAGACGCTGGTATACTTAGTTTGATTTCGAAAAAAATCAATTTTTGGTGAAAAAATTCGATACGGGGGGGTATACCCGAAAAGTGAAAAAACCCAAACTTTGAAGGTCGATATCTCGGCTTCTATGCGAGCTATCGGGAAAATTCCCACGGTTTTGTCTTAGTTTCGTCGTTCTGAATCCAACGAGACCATCCGCAAGGTCGTAGCTCTTCTAATAGCTGAGATATGGCATTTTTGATGCCCATTTTTGGCCTCAAAAACGGACGTCGAAAACGACTTATTCAGGATTTTCAAAGTGCTCTCATTCCCTTAGTTCTGCTCGGATCCTGTTATAACCCGGTGTTTTCGTGATCTAGGTGACCCAAATAAGACGCTGGTATACTTAGTTTGATTTCGAAAAAAATCAATTTTTGGTGAAAAAATTCGATACGGGGGGGTATACCCGAAAAGTGAAAAAACCCAAACTTTGAAGGTCGATATCTCGGCTTCTATGGGAGCTATCGGGAAAATTCCAACGGTTTTGTCTTAGTTTCGTCGTTCTGAATCCAACGAGACCATCCGCAAGGTCGTAGCTCTTCTAATAGCTGAGATATGGCATTTTTGATGCCCATTTTTGGCCTCAAAAACGGACGTCGAAAACGACTTTTTCAGGATTTTCAAAGTGCTCTCATTCCCTTAGTTCTGCTCGGATCCTGTTATAACCCGGTGTTTTCGTGATCTAGGTGATCAGAATAAGACGTTGGTATACTTAGTTTGATTTCGAAAAAAATCAATTTTTGGTGAAAAAATTCGATACGGGGGGGTATACCCGAAAAGTGAAAAAACCCAAACTTTGAAGGTCGATATCTCGGCTTCTATGCGAGCTATCGGGAAAATTCCAACGGTTTTGTCTTAGTTTCGTCGTTCTGAATCCAACGAGACCATCCGCAAGGTCGTAGCTCTTCTAATAGCTGAGATATGGCATTTTTGATGCCCATTTTTGGCCTCAAAAACGGACGTCGAAAACGACTTTTTCAGGATTTTCAAAGTGCTCTCATTCCCTTAGTTCTGCTCGGATCCTGTTATAACCCGGTGTTTTCGTGATCTAGGTGATCAGAATAAGACGTTGGTATACTTAGTTTGATTTCGAAAAAAATCAATTTTTGGTGAAAAAATTCGATACGGGGGGGTATACCCGAAAAGTGAAAAAACCCAAACTTTGAAGGTCGATATCTCGGCTTCTATGCGAGCTATCGGGAAAATTCCAACGGTTTTGTCTTAGTTTCGTCGTTCTGAATCCAACGAGACCATCCGCAAGGTCGTAGCTCTTCTAATAGCTGAGATATGGCATTTTTGATGCCCATTTTTGGCCTCAAAAACGGACGTCGAAAACGACTTTTTCAGGATTTTCAAAGTGCTCTCATTCCCTTAGTTCTGCTCGGATCCTGTTATAACCCGGTGTTTTCGTGATCTAGGTGATCAGAATAAGACGTTGGTATACTTAGTTTGATTTCGAAAAAAATCAATTTTTGGTGAAAAAATTCGATACGGGGGGGTATACCCGAAAAGTGAAAAAACCCAAACTTTGAAGGTCGATATCTCGGCTTCTATGCGAGCTATCGGGAAAATTCCCACGGTTTTGTCTTAGTTTCGTCGTTCTGAATCCAACGAGACCATCCGCAAGGTCGTAGCTCTTCTAATAGCTGAGATATGGCATTTTTGATGCCCATTTTTGGCCTCAAAAACGGACGTCGAAAACGACTTTTTCAGGATTTTCAAAGTGCTCTCATTCCCTTAGTTCTGCTCGGATCCTGTTATAACCCGGTGTTTTCGTGATCTAGGTGACCCAAATAAGACGCTGGTATACTTAGTTTGATTTCGAAAAAAATCAATTTTTGGTGAAAAAATTCGATACGGGGGGGTATACCCGAAAAGTGAAAAAACCCAAACTTTGAAGGTCGATATCTCGGCTTCTATGGGAGCTATCGGGAAAATTCCAACGGTTTTGTCTTAGTTTCGTCGTTCTGAATCCAACGAGACCATCCGCAAGGTCGTAGCTCTTCTAATAGCTGAGATATGGCATTTTTGATGCCCATTTTTGGCCTCAAAAACGGACGTCGAAAACGACTTTTTCAGGATTTTCAAAGTGCTCTCATTCCCTTAGTTCTGCTCGGATCCTGTTATAACCCGGTGTTTTCGTGATCTAGGTGACCCAAATAAGACGCTGGTATACTTAGTTTGATTTCGAAAAAAATCACTTTTTGGTGAAAAAATTCGATACGGGGGGGTATACCCGAAAAGTGAAAAAACCCAAACTTTGAAGGTCGATATCTCGGCTTCTATGAAAGCTATCGGGAAAATTCCAACGGTTTTGTCTTATTTTCGTCATTCTGAATCCAACGAGACCATCCGCAAGGTCGTAGCTCGTACGATAGCCGAGATATGGCATTTTTGATGCCCATTTTTGTCCTCAAAAACGGACGTCGAAAACGACTTTTTTAGGATTTTCAAAGTGCTCTCATTCCCTTAGTTCTGCTCGGATCCTGTTATAACCCGGTGTTTTCGTGATCTAGGTGACCCAAATAAGACGCTGGTATACTTAGTTTGATTTCGAAAAAAATCAATTTTTGGTGAAAAAATTCGATACGGGGGGGTATACCCGAAAAGTGAAAAAACCCAAACTTTGAAGGTCGATATCTCGGCTTCTATGCGAGCTATCGGGAAAGTTCCAACGGTTTTGTCTTAGTTTCGTCGTTCTGAATCCAACGAGACCATCCGCAAGGTCGTAGCTCTTCTAATAGCTGAGATATGGCATTTTTGATGCCCATTTTTGGCCTCAAAAACGGACGTCGAAAACGACTTTTTCAGGATTTTCAAAGTGCTCTCATTCCCTTAGTTCTGCTCGGATCCTGTTATAACCCGGTGTTTTCGTGATCTAGGTGATCAGAATAAGACGTTGGTATACTTAGTTTGATTTCGAAAAAAATCAATTTTTGGTGAAAAAATTCGATACGGGGGGGTATACCCGAAAAGTGAAAAAACCCAAACTTTGAAGGTCGATATCTCGGCTTCTATGCGAGCTATCGGGAAAATTCCAACGGTTTTGTCTTAGTTTCGTCGTTCTGAATCCAACGAGACCATCCGCAAGGTCGTAGCTCTTCTAATAGCTGAGATATGGCATTTTTGATGCCCATTTTTGGCCTCAAAAACGGACGTCGAAAACGACTTTTTCAGGATTTTCAAAGTGCTCTCATTCCCTTAGTTCTGCTCGGATCCTGTTATAACCCGGTGTTTTCGTGATCTAGGTGATCAGAATAAGACGTTGGTATACTTAGTTTGATTTCGAAAAAAATCAATTTTTGGTGAAAAAATTCGATACGGGGGGGTATACCCGAAAAGTGAAAAAACCCAAACTTTGAAGGTCGATATCTCGGCTTCTATGCGAGCTATCGGGAAAATTCCAACGGTTTTGTCTTAGTTTCGTCGTTCTGAATCCAACGAGACCATCCGCAAGGTCGTAGCTCTTCTAATAGCTGAGATATGGCATTTTTGATGCCCATTTTTGGCCTCAAAAACGGACGTCGAAAACGACTTTTTCAGGATTTTCAAAGTGCTCTCATTCCCTTAGTTCTGCTCGGATCCTGTTATAACCCGGTGTTTTCGTGATCTAGGTGATCAGAATAAGACGTTGGTATACTTAGTTTGATTTCGAAAAAAATCAATTTTTGGTGAAAAAATTCGATACGGGGGGGTATACCCGAAAAGTGAAAAAACCCAAACTTTGAAGGTCGATATCTCGGCTTCTATGCGAGCTATCGGGAAAATTCCCACGGTTTTGTCTTAGTTTCGTCGTTCTGAATCCAACGAGACCATCCGCAAGGTCGTAGCTCTTCTAATAGCTGAGATATGGCATTTTTGATGCCCATTTTTGGCCTCAAAAACGGACGTCGAAAACGACTTTTTCAGGATTTTCAAAGTGCTCTCATTCCCTTAGTTCTGCTCGGATCCTGTTATAACCCGGTGTTTTCGTGATCTAGGTGACCCAAATAAGACGCTGGTATACTTAGTTTGATTTCGAAAAAAATCAATTTTTGGTGAAAAAATTCGATACGGGGGGGTATACCCGAAAAGTGAAAAAACCCAAACTTTGAAGGTCGATATCTCGGCTTCTATGGGAGCTATCGGGAAAATTCCAACGGTTTTGTCTTAGTTTCGTCGTTCTGAATCCAACGAGACCATCCGCAAGGTCGTAGCTCTTCTAATAGCTGAGATATGGCATTTTTGATGCCCATTTTTGGCCTCAAAAACGGACGTCGAAAACGACTTTTTCAGGATTTTCAAAGTGCTCTCATTCCCTTAGTTCTGCTCGGATCCTGTTATAACCCGGTGTTTTCGTGATCTAGGTGACCCAAATAAGACGCTGGTATACTTAGTTTGATTTCGAAAAAAATCACTTTTTGGTGAAAAAATTCGATACGGGGGGGTATACCCGAAAAGTGAAAAAACCCAAACTTTGAAGGTCGATATCTCGGCTTCTATGAAAGCTATCGGGAAAATTCCAACGGTTTTGTCTTATTTTCGTCATTCTGAATCCAACGAGACCATCCGCAAGGTCGTAGCTCGTACGATAGCCGAGATATGGCATTTTTGATGCCCATTTTTGTCCTCAAAAACGGACGTCGAAAACGACTTTTTTAGGATTTTCAAAGTGCTCTCATTCCCTTAGTTCTGCTCGGATCCTGTTATAACCCGGTGTTTTCGTGATCTAGGTGACCCAAATAAGACGCTGGTATACTTAGTTTGATTTCGAAAAAAATCAATTTTTGGTGAAAAAATTCGATACGGGGGGGTATACCCGAAAAGTGAAAAAACCCAAACTTTGAAGGTCGATATCTCGGCTTCTATGCGAGCTATCGGGAAAGTTCCAACGGTTTTGTCTTAGTTTCGTCGTTCTGAATCCAACGAGACCATCCGCAAGGTCGTAGCTCTTCTAATAGCTGAGATATGGCATTTTTGATGCCCATTTTTGGCCTCAAAAACGGACGTCGAAAACGACTTTTTCAGGATTTTCAAAGTGCTCTCATTCCCTTAGTTCTGCTCGGATCCTGTTATAACCCGGTGTTTTCGTGATCTAGGTGATCAGAATAAGACGTTGGTATACTTAGTTTGATTTCGAAAAAAATCAATTTTTGGTGAAAAAATTCGATACGGGGGGGTATACCCGAAAAGTGAAAAAACCCAAACTTTGAAGGTCGATATCTCGGCTTCTATGCGAGCTATCGGGAAAATTCCAACGGTTTTGTCTTAGTTTCGTCGTTCTGAATCCAACGAGACCATCCGCAAGGTCGTAGCTCTTCTAATAGCTGAGATATGGCATTTTTGATGCCCATTTTTGGCCTCAAAAACGGACGTCGAAAACGACTTTTTCAGGATTTTCAAAGTGCTCTCATTCCCTTAGTTCTGCTCGGATCCTGTTATAACCCGGTGTTTTCGTAATCTAGATGACCCAAATAAGACGCTGGTATACTTAGTTTGATTTCGAAAAAAATCACTTTTTGGTGAAAAAATTCGATACGGGGGGGTATACCCGAAAAGTGAAAAAACCCAAACTTTGAAGGTCGATATCTCGGCTTCTATGAAAGCTATCGGGAAAATTCCAACGGTTTTGTCTTATTTTCGTCATTCTGAATCCAACGAGACCATCCGCAAGGTCGTAGCTCGTACGATAGCCGAGATATGGCATTTTTGATGCCCATTTTTGTCCTCAAAAACGGACGTCGAAAACGACTTTTTTAGGATTTTCAAAGTGCTCTCATTCCCTTAGTTCTGCTCGGATCCTGTTATAACCCGGTGTTTTCGTGATCTAGGTGACCCAAATAAGACGCTGGTATACTTAGTTTGATTTCGAAAAAAATCAATTTTTGGTGAAAAAATTCGATACGGGGGGGTATACCCGAAAAGTGAAAAAACCCAAACTTTGAAGGTCGATATCTCGGCTTCTATGCGAGCTATCGGGAAAATTCCAACGGTTTTGTCTTAGTTTCGTCGTTCTGAATCCAACGAGACCATCCGCAAGGTCGTAGCTCTTCTAATAGCTGAGATATGGCATTTTTGATGCCCATTTTTGGCCTCAAAAACGGACGTCGAAAACGACTTTTTCAGGATTTTCAAAGTGCTCTCATTCCCTTAGTTCTGCTCGGATCCTGTTATAACCCGGTGTTTTCGTGATCTAGGTGATCAGAATAAGACGTTGGTATACTTAGTTTGATTTCGAAAAAAATCAATTTTTGGTGAAAAAATTCGATACGGGGGGGTATACCCGAAAAGTGAAAAAACCCAAACTTTGAAGGTCGATATCTCGGCTTCTATGCGAGCTATCGGGAAAATTCCCACGGTTTTGTCTTAGTTTCGTCGTTCTGAATCCAACGAGACCATCCGCAAGGTCGTAGCTCTTCTAATAGCTGAGATATGGCATTTTTGATGCCCATTTTTGGCCTCAAAAACGGACGTCGAAAACGACTTTTTCAGGATTTTCAAAGTGCTCTCATTCCCTTAGTTCTGCTCGGATCCTGTTATAACCCGGTGTTTTCGTGATCTAGGTGACCCAAATAAGACGCTGGTATACTTAGTTTGATTTCGAAAAAAATCAATTTTTGGTGAAAAAATTCGATACGGGGGGGTATACCCGAAAAGTGAAAAAACCCAAACTTTGAAGGTCGATATCTCGGCTTCTATGGGAGCTATCGGGAAAATTCCAACGGTTTTGTCTTAGTTTCGTCGTTCTGAATCCAACGAGACCATCCGCAAGGTCGTAGCTCTTCTAATAGCTGAGATATGGCATTTTTGATGCCCATTTTTGGCCTCAAAAACGGACGTCGAAAACGACTTTTTCAGGATTTTCAAAGTGCTCTCATTCCCTTAGTTCTGCTCGGATCCTGTTATAACCCGGTGTTTTCGTGATCTAGGTGACCCAAATAAGACGCTGGTATACTTAGTTTGATTTCGAAAAAAATCACTTTTTGGTGAAAAAATTCGATACGGGGGGGTATACCCGAAAAGTGAAAAAACCCAAACTTTGAAGGTCGATATCTCGGCTTCTATGAAAGCTATCGGGAAAATTCCAACGGTTTTGTCTTATTTTCGTCATTCTGAATCCAACGAGACCATCCGCAAGGTCGTAGCTCGTACGATAGCCGAGATATGGCATTTTTGATGCCCATTTTTGTCCTCAAAAACGGACGTCGAAAACGACTTTTTTAGGATTTTCAAAGTGCTCTCATTCCCTTAGTTCTGCTCGGATCCTGTTATAACCCGGTGTTTTCGTGATCTAGGTGACCCAAATAAGACGCTGGTATACTTAGTTTGATTTCGAAAAAAATCAATTTTTGGTGAAAAAATTCGATACGGGGGGGTATACCCGAAAAGTGAAAAAACCCAAACTTTGAAGGTCGATATCTCGGCTTCTATGCGAGCTATCGGGAAAATTCCCACGGTTTTGTCTTAGTTTCGTCGTTCTGAATCCAACGAGACCATCCGCAAGGTCGTAGCTCTTCTAATAGCTGAGATATGGCATTTTTGATGCCCATTTTTTGCCTCAAAAACGGACGTCGAAAACGACTTTTTCAGGATTTTCAAAGTGCTCTCATTCCCTTAGTTCTGCTCGGATCCTGTTATAACCCGGTGTTTTCGTGATCTAGGTGATCAGAATAAGACGCTGGTATACTTAGTTTGATTTCGAAAAAAATCACTTTTTGGTGAACAAATTCGATATGGGGGGGTATACCCGAAAAATGAAGAAACCCAAACTTTGAAGGTCGATATCTCGGCTTCTATGAAAGCTATCGGGAAAATTCCAACGGTTTTGTCTTAGTTTCGTCGTTCTGAATCCAACGAGACCATCCGCAAGGTCGTAGCTCTTTTAATAGCTGAGATATGGCATTTTTGATGCCCATTTTTGGCCTCAAAAACGAGGTCGAAAAATAACTTTTTCCGAATTTTCAAAGTGCTGTCATTCAGTTAGTTCTGCTCGAATCTCGTTATAACCCGGTATTTTCGTAATGTAGGTGGTCTAAAGAAGACGCTGGTATACTTAGTTCGATTTCGAAAAAAAAACTGTTTGATGTGATGCTATATAAAGAGGTTATAAGATGGAGAAGCAATATTTTAGAAAAAGGGTAGTTATTTCATTTGGGTTTCACCCTTTGTTGGGGTCAATAGAAGTTAATCATCTTATGTCAAATATTTTATAAGAAAAGTTTTAACTTTACCCGAAATCCTTTTAAGAATATTTCAATTATATTGTGTATAATATTTCTGGACCATTATTTAAACGCAGGAAACATTTAAACCTTTTTTCTAGAATGCTCCATGTACCCATCTGGACCCCCTAAAGGGTATCACAAAGAAAAATAAAATACACAATTTAAACGTTAATTATATATTTTATATTTATTTCCATTTTAATTACATAATATATAAAAAAATATGTACAAAATTTTCTACTAAACTAATTATTAGCTTATAACATATATACCCGAGAACCCCCAAACATTTTTATAGGACCAATATGGTCCAACAGAGATTACCTCCCACTCCGCCCCTGGCGATAACGTGTCACTTTGACCTGTAAACTATCGCTTGCATGTCAAACTGCCACCAGGGCCGGAGTAAAAAATAATTAAATATTATTATTGATGATACATTTTTTCATCGCCTGGATAAGCGGCGATAAAGTACGGTTGTACGTTATAAGGATCCCTGCCCATAGTCGAATAGGCTGCAGTGGGGGGCATTCGCATCGGCACTGAAAATGATTATCATAAAATTAATAAAACGAAAAAAATCACTATTACGTCATAAAAAGAGCAATATATGATAAATTTTATAACTCAAACAAAACCTAGTAATAATATCATTTAAAAAAAAGCGAAAAACAATTTATAACAATTGTGAATAAAATTTTCCTCATATGTATAAAAGGCATTTTCTACTAGTAAGTTCTTTACTGTATTCTTAAAGCTAGCAAAAGATTCATTTGTTACTATATATGCCATAATATACGGGGTGTTTTGTTTTGATCCCGCCAGGGGGTGAATAACTCTTTAAATGTAAATGAGGGAATAAATAATGGTGACCTTGAAAATTGAACCTGTGATGAGAGTCAAGGTGATTTTTTGACATGGAACTTCAGGAAAAACATAAATATTTTACGTGGAAAATGGTTGTTTTGTGCCCTTGACAAGGTCAAATAAATTATGAGTGAAAAGACCTTTGTATAAGTG
This sequence comes from Anthonomus grandis grandis, assembly GCF_022605725.1. Taxonomy (NCBI): domain Eukaryota; kingdom Metazoa; phylum Arthropoda; class Insecta; order Coleoptera; family Curculionidae; genus Anthonomus; species Anthonomus grandis. Next base: position 474,429 of record NC_065548.1, on the reverse strand, counting down.
ACCGACGTTAACAACGCATGTGTTGACGTTAAGATCATTTTTCAAGGTTATTATCATTCCTCACGGTTATATCAAACCCATCACGTAAATAATATATAATAAAATAATTAATATCAAAAGTTAAAGGAATTTTTAAAACAGTTTTGTTATAACGGTACTTTAACAAAAAAATATTGACGCGCCTATATTTTTAGAGATATATTTATTTTACGTTATATACATATGAGTTAAAAACGTAGCGTCCATGGTATTATTTCAAACGTTATTAACTGAAATATCTCGGATATGTTGCGTCGTAAACGGATCACCACCGCTAAAAAAAAGGAGAAACTTTGTTTCACTTTACTACACAAAAATGTGGATATTTCCTAAACTATTAATTGGACTGGTTTGGACCTTGAACAACATTGGTAGCACATACTCTAGTGAACATTATGCTTTTTGTTTCATATGAATACTCTTAGTAGTTTTCCAAATATCAGACTTTGAAGTGGGTCAACAGTTTGAAGTATACACCTGCTTCTCGGACATCACTACACAAAAATGTGAATATTTCCAAAAGTCTTAATGAGATTGGTTTGGACCTTAAACAACATTGGTAGCACATACTCTAGTGAACATAATGCTTTTTGTTTCATGGGAATAATCCGAGTAGTTTTCCAAATATCAGACTTTGAAGTGGGTCAACCGTTTGAAGTATACACCTGCTTCTCGGACATTACTACACAAAATTGTGAATATTTCCAAAAGTCTTAATAGGATTGCTTTGGACCTTGAGCAACATTGGTAGCACATAATGTAGTGAACATTATGCTTTTCATTTCATAAGAATACTCCTAGTAGTTTTCCAAATATTAGACTTTAAAGTGAGTCAACAGTTGGAATTACAGACCTGCTTATTGGACATCACAACAACAATAACGTACAACTTTAAACATAACATAGAGGTTTCTTACATATCACATCTATGTAATTTAGAAAAATCGCACCTATTAGTATTAGTTTTATTATTGACCTATTATTGTCCTAATTATGTAGTTTAGAGTTTTTGTAAATCCAAGTTTTGTCCCATTCTCATGTATCTTAATATGCCATTTGTAGTCATTTTTAACCTTGTCTGAGGCATAGAACTATAAGATGTATTACAGATATACAGAACCCCTTAATTTGTTATCCTTGATGATGGACATGTTATATGTACGAAACATGTCGCATTAATATTTTTTTAAATAAATTTAATAGAGGATGACCGAAATACTTTTAGTTACCCATTGATCTATTAAACTCCACTGCAATAATGGACTACTTCTTCAACTCATATTTTAATCTATTTACGTAGTTTACTTTTCTGCGTTTTAGGCTTATTTTAATTAGTAAATTAAAGAGACTGTATTGTGTTTTTTTGATTTATTTTATGCTTTGTTTATGACATCTTATGGGTGTTAAAACAATAAAGCAATATTTAATTTGATTTGGTGTGAATTCTTCTTTTCAAAGTGATTATTTCTGTTTGAAGCTTTTAGTCCTGTGGGATTTTATCTTGATATCCTTTTGTTGGCAATAAAATTTAATATTTTATACTTAGAAAATAAATAAGAAAAAGCCAAAGACATCCAATTTTTTCATGGATTTCTTCTAAAATCAAAGTTTTGGTCTCTTAGTGCAGGCATTTAAATTAAAATACTTAGAAAATGTTTAAAAAAAATACTTTTGAACAAAATTTATGTCAAAATAATCAAATTTCTTTAAAGTTTCAAACTCAAAAAAATTAGAAATTTCTTCCAGATATTTGCCTCGAAAGTAATCAAATATCTCATAATTTTCGAGCTTCAAAACTTCAAACTTGCGAGGCAAGAACTGTACCAAGTTTCATTTTTTCCCTTACTTTCGATTAACTATTAAAACGTAATCACTTAGAACATTGAAAGAAGTTTAATTACCTTGTGTGGTCATTTTACTATGCGGCAACGTCGCGGTATAACTGCGCGGCACCGCGTACAACGGCGGCGCCCCCTTCACGCTACAGGCGCAACTACTTCCGGACCCGATCATGTGACCGGGGGCGACAATCGAACCGGAAGTAACCGCCCCACCCCTGTACTGATTGCTGCTCATTTTAAACCTAAAAAACGCACAATTTTCACTCGAGACATTTTTAATTCGCTATAAATTTACCTGATGATGCAAATAACGATGATGAGGATGGCTATGAAGGCCACCACGCCGCCCACGATTCCTATAATGAGGGTGTCGTCGTTATTGAAGGGTTGATGGGAATTGCCCCCGGCGTTGCCGCCTCCAATCGAGGCGGTTTTTGTGATCACTTGGGATTTTTCGGTGACGGGCGGCATTGACCAAATAATGTCGGGTTCCGTCGATTTCTTTTTCGGTCTGGTCACGTGGGAGGTCGAGGAGGGTTCCGTGGTGAATCTTGTGATTTTTTTTGGGTCGCAAGTCAATTCGTCATCGCCGATTTCCGACAGGAGTTTACCTTAAAATCAAACAAGAATTTCCAAAGCCATTCCGTTGAGTAAAATAGTAAGTTGGGGTATTTTCACACATATTCCCTATCTGTTCCTATGAGCGTATTAAACTTCACATAATTATTTGTGAAAATAAATGTTTTCCGATAAAAACCTTAAAAACGAAAACAAAAAAAAATTGGATTACCAAGGGTCTTAAGGTGTCTGCTAGAAATCTTATAGATCACTGCACTATATTCGGAAATGTTATATAAATAACATTGCTTTTATTAACTATTTTAACAAATATAGAGCACTGTACAGACTAACAATTAAGACTGCAAAGCAAAAATACTTTAAGAGTCGCTTAGGTAATTCAAATAATGTTCAGGGGGAGGCTTGGAAGATAGTAAATGAACTAAGAGGTAAACGGGACAATATTGTAAAGGTAAATATTGAACCTGATAGGCCGAATAACTTCTACTGTACCATAGGTAGTAACATAGCAAGTCAAATTCAGGGTTTTTCCAACTATGAACAGTTTTTTGAGTATAGGGCTGGACCAGATTCTTTCTTCTTTTTGCCAACTGATCTAGTTGAGCTTAAGTCTACTCTAAAGGAGATAAAGAAGAAAAATACGTCTGGCTATGATGAACTTAATTTTCAATTCACCTGATTCGGCACTGGAGGTACTTGTATCTGCAATTAATCATTCTTTCAATAATGGCAATTTCCCAATTGTCTTAAAGTAGCCAGATTCATGCCTTTGTTTAAGGGGGGAGCTTCAGAATCACCCTCTTCTTACAGACCAATAGCATTGATTTCCACCCTCTCAAAAATCATCGAGAAATTGGTTAAAAAGCGACTTATGTCATATTTAGCTGAAAAGCAAATTATAAGATCGGAGCAATTTGGGTTTCAAAGTGCCAAGGGAACATCAGATGCAATCTTTTTATTCTTTGAGTCTTTGTTTTTGAGCTTGAACGGTGGTGATATTGCTGCAGCAGTGTTTTGTGACTTGACCAAAGCATTTGACTGTGTTTGTCACGCAATACTGCTGTGGAAGCTTGAGCGGTATGGATTCAGAGGTCTGGCTCTTCAGTGGTTTGGGTCTTATTTGCATACTAGAATGCAGAGTGTTTCTGTGGATGGTGCCTTTTCAAGGGAGCAGCTTGTGACTCATGGTATTCTTCAGGGTTCAGTTCTTGGGCCACTTCTATTCCTCATTTATATTAATGACATGGCCAATCTTAGGATCTCAGGTAAATTCATTCAGTTTGCGGATGATTCAACAATTTTATGGCATGACACGAGTGTGATGAATCTAAATACCACAGTCAACAGAGATATTGTTGAAATCAAGAAATGGTGTGATTCCAACAAACTGTGTTTAAATATTTCAAAAACTAGTGTTATGAATTTTAAATGCAATTTAAATAATGTGTTTTTGGAGAATTACATTCTAAACAACTTAGACGAAAATAAATTTTTAGGTTTATTTACTGATAATAAACTAATATTTGAGAATGGTCTTTCTTGAGAACTCCAGATTTTTAATAAATGTACACACAAACCTTCAAAATAAGACGGTCCAGAACAGCGAATCATGACCATGTGACTGGGTAGCCACCTCCTCAAAGCCCTCGAATTACAATCGCAAATAATCGGGTTCGTTTCTAAGCCGAGAATCTTCAAATCGCCCCGTCTGTCCTCCAAAGTGGTCAAAAACTGCACTGACAAAGTGGTCAACTGGTTATCCGACAAGTCCAAGGTGGTCTTGGAGGATCTGGGCATCGGGAAAAAGAGCGCGGGCGGTAAGGAGGTGAGGGAGGTGTTCACAAACCTTATTAAGATCTCCGGAGCTAACAGAGAAATACTTTAGTAAAACAACGTAATTACATAATTATACCCAAAATACCTTTTAATCCCGATAAGGTTCCCGAAGAAATGCTCTTCAACCTCAGCCCTCTGACGGTGAGTTCCCGTAACCGCGGGTGTAACATGGAATGCAACTGGTCCTTGCCTATGGCGGCGTCTTTCGTTTCGATGTTCACCGTTTCCAGGAGCGGCACATTCTGAAGCACTCCGTCCAGATCCAGGTAGCCCACCTTGGGGTATCCGTAGGCTTCCAGGTGGGATAAATTCGGGACCGATTTGAAGGCGCTTTTCTCGATTTTGGTGCATTTATCCAGAGAGTGAATGCTGAGATACCTGAGGAAGATGGTGGAACTTAACGAATGAATGATCAAAAGCAATAATGACATTGTTCTTGCAAAAATAGTTAAAATTACTTGAGAAAGAAATACTTTTGAAGTTTGAAGCTAATTATACAAAGTCCAGTGTTTCCTGAAGCCAGACAGGAGAACCAATGGACTGAGAAAAACAGCATCATCTTAAGGTAAAGGCCTTACAAAAAGAGATATCTTAATATTAATGTTGTTAAATGGTTTTGTTCTTCATTTGATATTTTATAGAATTGCGTAATAATAGTATAATTCTGCTACAAGATTTAGTATATGAATTTCGAATTGAGACGAATATCAATTACAGTTTTCTTTGTTTTGCATATCATGCCTTGAACATCACCCTTAACCACCTCCAATTAAAAGTTGGACTTTTGTGAGAATGTTTAAAATTATTAATAATTGAATAAAACTCTCTCATCATAATAATAATTAGTCACTTAAATATTTTGTCTTTGATTAACATAATCGATACAGAAAGACAGTTCGGCTTTAATTGTCTTTCTGTATCGATTATGGTATTCCTGATGATAAAAAATAATGTATTGATTAGTAGTATCTTTGCACGATTTATTAGTCATGAAACGAAGGTTTTGACCAAAAATCAGAAATCCTAAGACCTTCCAAATATCATATATTATTGTCTGTAGAATATACGTATATCATATACTGTACTGTTTACAAATGGGAGAAAATTTCGGCATTTAAAAAAATTGACACGGAATTTACATATCTAGTTTTTAAATTCGATTACTAACCCTCAAATATTCGTCTAATATATAATAAAAATAATAAAATTCGTCTGAAAAATCACTGTTTTTCGTCAATAATATCCAATCCAATAGCACTGCTTTTGTATTAAATGTTTATTAATATACACATAATATAATTATATGAAATTTAAATAAACAAACTGTGTTATTAGATTGGATATTAACAATTAAACCAGCTGTTAGTTATTCATGGGTATTATTTTGGAGGACAATGATTTTTGAAAACAATATTAATAGTCTTGATGAATTTATCAATGATGATACCTTTTGACCTATGTACTAACATCATTTTCATATTTTGTAATACCTTTTTGTTTTATTCTTTTTGTTTAATTTACATCTTCTAACCTTTGTTTTTCGCAGCAGTTTTACTTACTTCTAAGCCTCTTTTGTTATTTTTTGTCTTACGTGATATAGCACATTTTCATTCTTTCTTTGCTTAAGAAAAATGTCTATTAGAGAAAAATGCTCCAACTAATCTACCCTAACTACAAAAATCCTTAACTCAAAATTTCGTTTTCCCTCTAAAAATCATCCACAGATATCCCTTATTTTAGAGTAAACAAATTATTAAAATTTCTTAAGTGGTTCCCAAATTACGACCAAAAAGATCAAGTAAAAAAAAAAAATCTTATTTTGAATTTTAAAAACTTCAAATTCGATTACTCTTGGACCCCAATGGATATAGCTGCCTCTAACTCAAAAACTTTTTAAGGCACAAAAATCGTTCTGATATGAAATTCTTAAGGAAAAAGCGCTCTTTTTTTCAGTAAAGCCCTTTTAAAAATATTTTAATTAGTTCATAAAATATTGAACAAGTATAATGATAACTTGCAAGGGAAATTAGCAAAAAAAAATGCCACAACCAAAACTGTCCTAAAAAACCAAATCCTTAATCTAAAATCACGTTTATACCCTCGCATTCATCCTCAGACGCCAACGCCTCTAACCTCTAACCTAACAACAACAGATCTACTTTTCTTACCTCAATTTACTCAATCCATAAAAATCGTCATGCTCAATAGCCTCAATGGGGTTCAAAGACAAGTTCAGCACTCGCAAATTCTTCAAATGTTGCCAAGGCATGTTCCCCCCAATGGAATTATTGGACAAATCCAGACTTTCCAGTAGAGTGGTGCGTTCGAACGCGTCCTCACTTATCCTCGAGATATTATTACTTGTCAAGTTCAGCCGTTTTAAAAAGGGGGTTTCCAGGCGAGGAAGAAAAGCGATCCCGGTTCCAGCCAAATTCAAGCTCCTTACAGTCTTTGGTTCGTTAAAAATGTTGGAAACGGCTTTGGGCGTTAAGGGATTATAAGACAGATCCAGCTGCTTAATGTTCACCATCATCTGATCCTCTTTTGGCACCTCTTCGATCCCGTTAAAAGACAGATCAAGGGTGTTTAGGAAGAAGTACTGCCTCTGTAAGGATTTCAAGGGGGGAATGGTGAATCTGTTCCTGGATAAGTTGATGTTTTCGAGCATTTGCAGGCGGATTCGTTCGAAAATGTTGTCCGGCAGATCAGCGAGGAGGTTTCCCTCCAAATTGAGCAGCTTTAGTCTTAGCAGGCTTTCGAAAGTGCGCTCACCAAGACGCTCCAACTTATTGTAACTGAGATCCAAAATCTGTGAAAGATTTATAGTTTATGAATGTTAATTTATCTTAAACCTCTCTAATCATAAAACAGAGACAAACAAACATCCAACTTCTTACCTGTAGTTGTGTGCTATTATGAAAAGCCATCTCGCTCACTCCTTCTAACTCATTGTGACTAAGCAATAAAGTGTGCAAACGTGGCAACCGTGCATAATCCAGCTCATCAACGTTCTTCAACTGATTGAAACTCAAATCGACCACCTCCAGAAACTGTAGATTGCTGATCAGCTCCGCAGGGAAGAAATTAAACTTGTTTCCTTTGGCGATGATTCGTTTTAGTCTCGGGTGGATTTTGAAGGATGAGGGAAACAGATAACTCAACTGGTTGTCGGATATGTCCAGGATTTCCAGGCTAGTGCCCGTGTTGAAATATTCGCCTTTAAAGGAGCTCAACTGGTTCCCTTTGAGGTTCAGTTGTTTAATGTTCATTATAAAGGCGAATGAGTGTGGTTTGATTGTCCCGATGTTGTTGTAGGATAAATCCAAGATGGTCAGGTTGGGCATGTTCACGAAGGTGTTTTCCAGGATTTCAGTCAGATTGTTGCTTCTGAGGTGGATCTGCTTGAGGGCTGTTGTGGTGAGAAAGAGATCAGGTGGTAAGGTACTGAGACCGCATCGGCTGAGATCCACGATTTCCAGTTTGGATGATTCCCTAAAAATCAATAAGAATTTGTAATTTTTTTTCTAACATTAATTAAATATTGTTGGGGATCTGCCTCTGGGATATTATGATGCGAAACAATGAACACATATCAAGCAGTATAAGAAAAACCCTTTTTTATACCTTTTCCACTAAATATACAAAAATTCGAAATTCACCTGAAACTTAGGCTGTGACTCCAAATTGACGAATATTAGCCTCAAAAACATTTTTTTTAATTAATTCTTTTGTTTTCGAATTGTCACAGTCAAAGAGCATAAGACTAAAAAAGAAATTTTTCAAAAGAAGCAACTTGAAATGCATGTTGCTTAGACTGTGACTAGAAAAATAAAAATCTTAATTGTGGAGTTAAAAATGGAATTTTTCCAAAAATTCTTTTACTTTTGAGTTGTCACTGTCCAAAGGCATAAAACTAAAAAAGAAAATTTTCAAAAGAAGCAACTTGAAATGCATGTTGCTTAGACTGTGACTTGAAAAATAAAAATCTTAATTGTGGAGTTAAAAATGGAATTTTTTCAAAAATTCTTTTAGTTTTGAGTTGTCACTGTCCAAGGGCATAAGACTAAAAAAGAAATTTTTCAAAAGAACCAACTTGAAATGCATGTTGTTTAGACTGTGACTTGAAAAATAAAACTTTTAATTGTGGAGTTAAAAATGGAATTTTTTCAAAAATTCTTTTACTTTTAAGTTGTCACTGTCCAAGGGCATAAGATTAAAAAAGAAATTTTTCAAAAGAACCAACATGAACTGCATGTTGCTTAGACTGTGACTTGAAAAATAAAACTCTTAATTGTGGAGCAAGAAATGGAATTTTTTCAAAAATTCTTTTACTTTTGAGTTGTCACTGTCCAAGGGCAAAAGATAAAGAAAGAAATTTTTCAAAAGAACCAACTTGAAATGCATGTTGCTTAGACTGTGACTTGAAAAATAAAACTCTTAATTGTGGAGCAAGAAATGGAATTTTTTCAAAAATTCTTTTACTTTTGAGTTGTCACTGTCCAAGGGCAAAAGATAAAGAAAGAAATTTTTCAAAAGAAGCAACTTGAAATGCATGTTGCTTAGACTGTAACTTGAAAAATAAAACTCTTAATTGTGGAGTTAAAAATGGAATTTTTTAAAAAATTCTTTTACTTTTGAGTTGTCACTGTCCAAGGGCATAAGACTAAAAAAGAAATTTTTCAAAAAAACCAAATTGAACTGCATGTTGTTTAGACTGTGACTTGAAAAATAAAACTCTTAATTGTGGAGCTAGAAATGGAATTTTTTCAAAAATTCTTTTACTTTTGAGTTGTCACTGTCCAAGGGCATAAGACTAAAAAAGAAATTTTTCAAAAGAACCAACTTGAACTGCATGTTGCTTAGACTGTGACTTGAAAAATAAAACTCTTAATTGTGGAATTAAAAATAGATTTTTTTCAAAATTTCTTTTACTTTTGAGTTGTCACTGTCCAAGGGCATAAGACTAAAAAAGAAATTTTTCAAAAGAAGCAACTTGAAATACATGTTGCTTAGACTGTGACTTGAAAAATAAAATTCTTGATTGTGGAGTTAAAAATGGAATTTTTCCAGAAATTCTTTTACTTTTGAGTTGTCACTGTCCAAAGGCATAAGACTAAAAAAGAAATTTTTCAAAAGAACCATCTTGAACTGCATGTTGTTTAGACTGTGACTTAAAAAATAAAACTCTTAATTTTGGAGCTAGAAATGGAATTTTTTTAAAAATTCTTTTACTTTCGAGTTGTCACAGTACAAGGGCATAAGACTAAAAAAGAAATTTTTCAAAAGAACCAACTTGAACTGCATGTTGCTTAGACTGTGACTTGAAAAATAAAATTCTTGATTGTGGAGTTAAAAATGGAATTTTTCCAGAAATTCTTTTACTTTTGAGTTGTCACTGTCCAAAGGCATAAGACTAAAAAAGAAATTTTTCAAAAGAAGCAACTTGAAATACATGTTGCTTAGACTGTGACTTGAAAAATAAAATTCTTGATTGTGGAGTTAAAAATGGAATTTTTCCAGAAATTCTTTTACTTTTGAGTTGTCACTGTCCAAAGGCATAAGACTAAAAAAGAAATTTTTCAAAAGGACCATCTTGAACTGCATGTTGTTTAGACTGTGACTTGAAAAATAAAACTCTTAATTGTGGTGCAAGAAATGGAATTTTTTCAAAAATTCTTTTACTTTTGAGTTGTCACTGTCCAAGGGCATAAGATTAAAAAAGACATTTTTCAAAAGAACCAACTTGAACGGCATGTTGCTTAGACTGTGACTTGAAAAATAAAACTCTTAATTTTGGAGCTAGAAATGGAATTTTTTTAAAAATTCTTTTACTTTTGAGTTGTCACTGTCCAAGGGCATAAGACTAAAAAAGAAATTTTTCAAAAGAAGCAACTTGAAATACATGTTGCTTAGACTGTGACTTGAAAAATAAAACTCTTGATTGTGGAGTTAAAAATGGAATTTTTCCAAAAATTCTTTTACTTTTGAGTTGTCACTGTCCAAGGGCATAAGACTAAAAAAGAAATTTTTCAAAAGAACCAACTTGAACTGCATGTTGTTTAGACTGTGACTTACTCTTAATTGTGGAGCAAGAAATGGAATTTTTTCAAAAATTCTTTTACTTTTGAGTTGTCACTGTCCAAGGGCAAAAGATAAAGAAAGAAATTTTTCAAAAGAACCAACTTGAACTCCATGTTGTTTAGACTGTGACTTGAAAAATAAAACTCTTAATTTTGGAGTTAAAAAGGAATTTTTTCAAAAATTCTTTTACTTTCGAGTTGTCACAGTCTAAACGCATAAGCGTGTAAAATGAATTTCTCAAAAGAATAAACTCGAGCGGCATGCTGTTTAGACTGTGACTTCAAATCAATATTTTCAGAGCTAAAAATTGGTATTTCTTTAGCTTCGATGTCGCAGTCCAAACGTTTGCGGTAAAATTATTTTTATTGGGAAAGGACATAGGAGTAGACTGTGACGTCAAATATTGTAGATGAATTTTTTTAATTAAAAACACATATAGCTCATAATATATAACAGAAATAAGAATAAAATGAGGAATTTATAAGTATTCTTCATTCTTTTTAGTAATATAAAGTCGCGTCATTGTTGAAGAATTTCTGAAACCTAACCTAACTTTTCTCACCGACAGAAATGAAGTGTAAATCCGGCCGGTAATGGCCATAATCCAAGAAATAAGGAACGAAATCCATGAATTCTCGTCGAAACTAGCACTAATTCGCACTTTACACAAACACATAATTGCCCTTTCATATTTTAAATCACTACATTACACTATAAGAAGACGAAATTCGCGCGTCACGTCAACTATACAAGCGTTCGATTATACCGATCCCGTAGCACTAACTTGTTCTGACTTGCAATTACATAAATTCCTAAATATTTGGCCCTTCATTTGTAACTCGTGAAATAATTATACGGCGTAAAATAGAGCGATGCAATGTTGCCAAAGCGCTCGGTTCGCTATCACTGACGTTATTTTATTTAATTATTTGTTTGTTATACCTTGTATATACAATGAAATTATGACGTCATATCGTTTATTTTTTTATATTGGGGCCATTGGTGGATGCTTTTAAAAATCTCTAAACAATTTTTTATTTTTCAAGGTCATTGTTGACGTCATCCCGGTTAACTAGAATAATAAGGAACCCTGATTGGTCAAATCTTTACAGTGGGTGGGAGGTCGATTCGCGCGTAATTTAAATTACTTATTAACATATATTGTCAAATTGAAGTTAAAAATGACAAAATAAGTGTTTGATTTTATACAGTGGTATAAAAAAAAAATTGTTGTTTACCTTAAAAGCTCTCCAGGAACTTTAGTCAGATGCACGTTATCGCTCAAGTTCAGACGTTTTAATGCTGGCAAAAACTGCATTGATCCCACCGGCAAATCCGTCAAATGGTTACTACTCAAATCCAGACTCTCCAGAACTTTCAAGCTAATAGGGGGCTGCGGCAACGTCATTATCCGATTCTCCCCCAAATCCAACTGTAACAAACTGTTTTCCAGCCCTAGAAAAGCGTCGCTACTCAAACTGGTGATCCAGTTCCTCCTCAAATCGACCCGATCCAGACGAGTGAAAAACTGGAAAGTTCCCCCTGGCAATTCGCGCACCACGTTCGTAGACAAAACGAATTTCTGCACTTTATCAGCGATCGAGTGTAAAATGTCGCTGGATAGCGCAGCGATGCGATTGTAATCCAGCTGCAACGAGGTGAGGCGAGGCAATCGTCCCAAAGCTGAAGCCGGAATTAGGAGGATGTTGTTGTCTTTTAGGTTGAGGTGTTCCAGGCTATCCAGACCCTCGAAGGCATCGTCCTCTACCTGGAATTAAGTTTGTACTAACGTGTTCTTGGGTTAGTTGTATGCCCGATTTTACAGGAAGTTTGATGGGTAACATGTTGTTTTTTGAGACGCTTTCAGTTCCAGGAACAATCTTGTATTTTTACTTTGATAAACAAATTTATAGTCTTATACCAGGAACTTGAATCACTTTTGAGTGTCTTACACCTCTTTCAAGAAATTGAAGTCATGAGTCTAGGAATCAAATTGTTTGCTTAATTTTTTGGTTCCGATAACCTTGATACCTAAATAATTTGAAAGTCTTAGTCCAGGAATCTGAGACACTTCAAGTACCTGGAATAATGTTTCAAATGCTTTTGCTCTTTAACCTTTACAAACAAGTTGATCCTGAATCTCTTTGGAGGTCCTGGAATAATTGTTTAATCAGTCTTAGACTTCTTCCAGGAAATTGAAGCTAAATTATGAGTCTTAGATTACCATTATTAGCTCTAGTATCGGTTTTTGGCTCTAATAACATTGATAAGTAATTTGAAAGTTTTGAGTTTTTGAGAAAATTTTTCTTTGGTCAGAGGTTTAACACTTTTATTTGGATTACTAGATTTTATTGGGCATAACTTAAGAACCACTGGAAATATTTTCATATTTTTTTTACATTCGTATTAAGGAATTTCTGAGTAAGGATTTGACGTAAAAGCGCAGTTCTAGGCAAAGATATATTAGGATGGTTAGGGCAAGTTTGCTTGGGGACATTATTTTAACTAGTTTTCTTAACAAAATTTTCAGAATAAATAATTGAAATAATCTTAAAAGTTATTTACTAGAAAGTAGAAAGAGCAAATCATTCTCAAGAATTTAATATATGAACATTTCTTGTACCTCAAAAACTTCTTGAGTTAAAAACAATTATGTCAACCAAGGTCCGAGAACCATCAAATTTGAGGTTATTTATACTCAAATTGCAATATCAATATTTTTGTTTATTACCAGACATATTTGGATATAACTTCGAAACTGCTTATGATATTCTCATAATTTGTTCACATTATTATATAGGAATTCCTGAGGAAGGATTTGAGGGTAAAAACATGGTTCAAGGCCAAGAAATTGGATAGTTAGAGCAAGTTTGCTTGGGGAATTTTTTTTAACTAGTTTTCTTTAAAAATTTCTCTTAGAAAATTTATTAAATATTTTCAAAAAACCTTACTCAAAAAAAGAGCATATCTTTCACAAGAATTTCATATACGAATGATTCTTGTATCTCAAAAACTTTTTGAGTTAGAGGCAATTTTGTCAACAAGGATCCGAGAACTAACAAATATGAAGTTTTTGACACATAAATTGCAACTTTCATATTTTTGTTTATTAGCAGACATTTTAGTGCATAATTTGGAAACCACTTATGATATGTTTGTAATTTTTTTACATTAGTATATAGAAGTTCCAGAGGACGGATATACCCTCATATCGTACCCTCATATACCCTATATAAAACATGGTTCTAGGCAAAGGAATTAAATTGTTAGAAAAATTTTGCTTCGGGTTTTTTTTTAACTAGTTTTCTTATCAAATTTGTTCCAGAATATTTTCAAAGAATTATTAATATATTTCTAAAAAGGTTTTACTCTATAAGAAAAGGCATTTATTTCCAAAGAATTTGATATATGAATCATTCTTTTACCTCCAGAACTTTTTGAGTTAAATAGAATTAAGTCAATCAAGGTCCGAGAATCATCAAATTTGAAATTTTTGAAACACAAATTGCCACTTTAATATGTTTATTTATTATTAAACATTTTTAGGCATAACTTCAAAACTACTTATATGATATTCTCATAATTTTTTCTGGTGGAAAAGGGTGGATTTAAAGATAAAAGCATGACCTCGAGTACAAAAAAAAAAGACTTTCAACTGTTTACAAGTCAAAAACCGTTTGATCAAAAACAATCCATTTGATCCATCAAATTTCTCAAATATTCACAAAGAACACACGGAAGTTACATTTAAAATTAGTTCAAATTCGATTACCAAAATCCTTCCCTACTTACCGTCCTCAAAGAATTTACACTGATGTCAAGTTTCTTCAGATTCCTCAAGCCCAAGAAAGTACCTGGCACAATATTAGTCAGGCTATTCCTACTCAAATCCAGCTCGTAAAGGGATGATAAAAAGGCCAGATTTTTATTATCCAGACCCTAAAAACGGCAATAAGTCACATTAATACACTCACACCTTCATTAATATACTTGCCCCGATCAAATTAGATGACAAATTCAAGTATCGTAGACCCTCGAAAACCTTAAGGGCAACCGAAGGGAATTCCGGCATAAAATTCTCCGACAAATCCAAATAAGTCAACGATTCCGCCCCAATAAAAACGTCACTGTTGAACTTTGAGAGTCGATTATGGGCCAACTTAATGGTTTTGATCCTTTTTAAATTGGAAAATGAACCGCTTTCTATAGTGGATATCAAATTGTTTGTTAAAATGAGGGTCTCTAGGTGGGGTTGCGAGTTAAAACATCCAGTTTTTAAACTCTCTAAAAGAAAATGTTACTATGTGTAATTTTGCACCTTGAAACATGCTAAACTTACCGATATTGTTGTTTTGAAGAGAGATTAACTTTAAGGAGCCTGGGCCGTTTAGGGACGAATTAGGAATAATCCCCAAATCGTTATTATCCAAATACAGTTCCTAAAATCCAAGTTTTGTCTAATGTTAAGAAGGAAGAAAGCATTATTGTTTCAACAAACAACATTTTAATAAACAAAGCACAAACTAGGTATAAACTAGCATAAATATAACAAAAGCATAAATTATTAAAAAAAAAATACAAGGTGTAATAAAATATAAAATATTATTAGTATTAGTACAGTGACTGAAAATATTTAGTCACTGTACAGGTTTGGATTTTTGATATGTTACTCTTCACACCTTGGACTAACTTTTTCTTTATTAGATAATTTTTATAAATGTACAGGGTGTCCCAGGAAATCGGGACAAAGTTACCACAAGAAAAAACATGATAACTCCCATAAAACCACTTTACAAAAATTAACAATAAAAATATTTAGAGCCACTGTACAGGGTTGGATTTTTGATATGTTACTCTTCACACCTTGGACTAACTTTTCCTTTATTACATAATTTTTCATAAATATACAGGGTGTCCCAGGAAATCCGGACAAAATTACTACAAGAAAAACATGAAAATTCCCATAAAACCATTTTACAAAAATTAAAAATTGAAATATTTATAGCCACTGTACAGGATTGGATTTTTGATATGTTACTCTTCACACCTTGGACTAACTTTTCCTTTATTACATAATTTTTCATAAATATACAGGGTGTCCCAGAAAATCCGGACAAAATTACTACAAGAAAAACATGAAAATTCTCATAAAACCATTTTACAAAAAATAAAAATTGAAATATTTAGAGCCACTGTACAGGGTTGGATTTTTGATATGTTACTCTTCACACCTTGGACTAACTTTTCCTTTATTACATAATTTTTCATAAATATACAGGGTGTCCCAGGAAATCCGGACAAAATTACTACAAGAAAAACATGAAAATTCCCATAAAACCATTTTACAAAAATTAAAAATTGAAATATTTATAGCCACTGTACAGGATTGGATTTTTGATATGTTACTCTTCACTCCTTGGACTAACTTTTTCTTTATTACATAATTTTTCATAAATATACAGGGTGTCCCAGGAAATCCGGACAAAATTACTACAAGAAAAACATGAAAATTCCCATAAAACCATTTTACAAAAATTAAAAATTGAAATATTTATAGCCACTGTACAGGATTGGATTTTTGATATGTTACTCTTCACTCCTTGGACTAACTTTTTCTTTATTACATAATTTTTCATAAATATACAGGGTGTCCCAGGAAATCCGGACAAAATTACTACAAGAAAAACATGAAAATTCCCATAAAACCATTTTACAAAAATTAAAAATTGAAATATTTATAGCCACTGTACAGGATTGGATTTTTGATATGTTACTCTTCACTCCTTGGACTAACTTTTTCTTTATTACATAATTTTTCATAAATATACAGGATGTCCCAGGAAATCCGGACAAAATTACTACAAGAAAAACATGAAAATTCCCATAAAACCATTTTACAAAAATTAAAAATTGAAATAGTTAGAGCCACTGTACAGGGTTGGACTTTTGATATGTTACTCTTCACACCTTGGACTAACTTTTTCTTTATTACATAATTTTTTATAAATGTACAGAATGTCCCTGGAAGAAGGTATAAAGTTACCACAAGAAAAAACATGAAAATTCCCATAAAACCATTTTACAAAAATTAAAAATTGAAATATTTAGAGCCACTGTACAGGGTTGGACTTTTGATATGTTACTCTTCACACCTTGGACTAACTTTTTCTTTATTACATAATTTTCTATAAATGACAAAATTGTTCACTTTTCTTAAAACACTAAACCTTGGCCAATTTAAGACTACTAGGAAACACACCCAGATTAAAACTTTGATTTATGGTTTCTGTCGCAGCAGTATTAAGAAGTGCTTGCAGAATTTTAATGGAAATACCATCCTATCCGGAAGAACTTTTATTTTGAATCCTTTACATTACACTTTCCGTTGTATCAGTGGGAAAGAGAAAAAAAAGATTGCGAGTTAAGGTTATCCATAAAATTTAACGGGTCAACAGTGCCTGAAGATTATAACATAGAGTTTCTCACATAAGCAGCAATGGAGATGTAAAAATCATTAAATGAGCCTTTAAATTTGTATATGGACAATATCCATTGTCACCCGTTAAATTTCCTACAATACACCAGCTTTCATGCTGTTTAATTTTAGCCCCACTCAAAGGGTCATTAAAATATCTTGGCAAACTTAATGGTTCGTCTTCATCTATAATATAATTTTTATAATATGCCATAAAAGTCAAGGAGGAAATACATAAAGTACTTTCTAAATGTGTGCAAACATCTCTTATTAGGAGAAGATGCTTTTAAACCTCAAGTTAACCATTCTTTACCTACAATGCTCTTGTAAGATCTGTGTGGAAATGCTTCCTCGAAAGCGTGAGTCAGCATTTGATGAAAATGACCTAAAGAAGAATAGAAGGGCAGAATTCCATGTAGTAACATTGCAAATGCTGGCAAACGTTTGAAAATTAGCCTTTGTAAACATTCTTTGTTTAATCCTTCTGATGATGTTTTGAGGCAATATTAATATTTGCAATAAGAGTCTCATGAGCCGGGAGACCTGAATTTGCAATGTTGGTGTCCCTAAATGACGTTATTTTTTTTTACCTTAAGGTTATCGCATCCCTCAAAAATGCCCTCCTCAATGGCCCTTATCCCGTTCCCGCTCAAATCGAGCAAACTCAAATTTTTCAACCCTCTAAACTCGCTCGTGGAAAATATCGGGTTCAAGGTGTCCCCCAATAAATTATTTGCCAGCAGCAGTTCCGTTAACGTTCCCTGGATATTTTGCAAAATCCTCTCGTTCAATTTATGCAACGAGTTATAAGAAAAGTCGACTTTTCTCAAGGGTAGACTGGAAGTGAAAATCTACACGAAAAAATATTTCTTATATTATTAGATTATTTTCTTTTTGTAGTAAACTTACGTGGCTAGGAAGCGATTGATGTCCAACATGTCTTTGTACGAAAGACACCACTGGGGCCCCATAAGGTATCACGGGGGTCTCCAATGGTAACACTATGCCGTCACAATCGACGGACAAAGCGGGATTTCCATCTAGGGCTTCTTCTACTGGCCCCAGGGTGCACGCACACGGAAATTGTAGCTCTGAGGAGATTTCTTGGCATGGCACATAGTTTGATCTTGCGTATGTGATGAGCGTGATCAATAAATATAACTATAAATAAGAAATAAAAAATTCTTATAAAGGGACATTTATTTATATAGAAGTTTATCTAGGTATAATAATAATAATAATAATAATAATAAGAGTCAACCCAAGAGTCAATCATTTGCCCTATATGGACGATCTAAAGCTAATGGGTGCCACTAGTAATCAACTGGATCAGATGCTGAACATCGTGGAGGAATTCTCTGCTGATATCGGAATGAGGTTTGGGCTGGATAAGTGTCGTATTAACAACATTGTACGAGGTAAGATGCAGCCGGGATCCTTCGAGATGCAGGATGGCCAAACTATAGATGCCATGGAAGAGGGTGATAAATACTAAATACCTGGGAATGATGCAGGCAGCGCGAATAGACCACCGAACAATGAAAGATAAACTCACTGCTGAGTTTACAACAAGAGTAAAGCACATAGTGAAAACGAGCCTCAACAGTAAGAATCTGTATCTGCCTGTACAGCACTAACATATTCCTTTGGAATTGTGGGATGGAGCAAGACGGACATCCAGAACTTGCAACGGAAGGCACGAACATTATTGACTAAGGCTCGAAGTGCCACAGAAAGAACTACGCTACCAAGACATCAGAGAGGTCTGAGAGGATTGGCAGACATTGGCAAACAGTTAGACCGACAAATTTCAGTTCTGAGAAATTTCTTTCATGAAAAGGCTAGATCGTCCGCTCTGCACCGTGCTATATGCGAGGTCGATGACTCTACACCTCTGAAACTGAAGAATCGCGAAATCGAAAGTCACCACGTCACTGATGAAGAAAAACATCGATCATGGGCACAAAAACCACTGCACGGGAGACACGTCAACGAGGTTGGCCACTGGTTAACTTCGGGATAACTGTTTCCCGAAACGGAAGGTTTCCTCTTGGCCATACAAGACCAAGTTATTCCAACTAGAAACTACTTGAAGTGCATTATCTCGGATCCTTCAGTACAGAGTGACAAATGTCGATATGGATGCCAAGTGACAGAATCCATCCAACACATAACGGGAGGATGTCAAACGTTTGCCCAAACTGAGTATAAGGCACGTCATGACGGCGTGGGAAAAATACTGCACCAAGAACTTGCAGTTAAACTGAACCTCTTGAGGACGGACAAAGTTCCATATTACAATTATACTCCAGAGCCAGTTCTTGAAAATGGCGAGTATAAATTCTACTGGGACCGAACTGTTCTCACCGACCAAAGAACTGTCAACAATAGACCAGATCTTATCCTGGTGGATGAGCGACTAAGGAGAACCACGCTGATTGACGTTGCTATACCTAATAACAATAACCTCCAAGGAAAATACAACGAAAAGATCATCAAATATCGAGATCTTGAAGGGCAAATCAGACGGCAATGGGAGATGGAGCATGTTCAAACAATTCCGATAATAATCTCGTCAACTCGACTTATATATACCAAAAACCCTTGTAGAGAACCTCAAACAACTGGGACTAAGTGAGCACCTCTACAAAAACATGCAAAAAGCGGTGCTACTGGGGACAGCACGGGTCGCCAGAAAGTTTATAGGTACAGAAGACCGAACACCATCCAGGGCCCGACAACCTGGAAAGGGTCCCCTCAAAGCTTAATCCTTTTGATATCTTAGATATCTGGGATAAGTGAATGTTCCCCGTAAGACGGGAGTGTGATTGCCGCAAGGCAAAAATCATAATAATAATAATAATAAAATGTCTTTACTCAGCAAATGTTACAATAATGCATATTTGCTTACAAAGACGAAGATTAGCTGGAAGCTATTCTTAAACTTTTAACCTTTATTAAATTAACTAAAAATTAATTAATTAATTCAATAAATAAATAGTAACTGCAACTGTACTTATACATTATAGTTCACTACAAGTACAACAACCAATTTCCATACTGGCAGTCTTCCAATAAACAATAATTGATTCTTCCAAAAATAAATGTATACAAACTGTCATTAAACATAGGTTTTTGACCATTATAAAAAAGAACAATATTATACGTAAAAGAACGGGTAAACAGAGCAGTTGAATGGTGTGGCATAGTAAAGGTATTATGTCTAATATTTCGACCATGTACTCGATTTCTAGGTAAAAGTTTTTCATACAGATATTGGAGGCTTCGGGTATTATACAGGGTGATTCATTAAAAATGGGCAATTTCTAAACTGGAGATACTACACACCAAAATATGGCGATTGAGCTTAAAATGTTTTATACAAATGTTGCAGGTTACCGAGATACAGGGTATTTAAAGTTGGAATTTTAATTTGAAATTTCTTAATAATTTTGTGATTTTAAGCAGTATCGTCTTGAAAATTGCTGACTTTATATGTGTTTTGACATCAAAAATTACGATTTTTGTGGTGAATTTAGCATTATTTATACAGGGCGTTAGTAACACCCTGTTACTTACGTAAATTACGACATAACTTTTTTACCTAATCAGTTATGGCTAAAACGACTAGAAAATCTAAAAGGCAGTTCAATTTTAAATAAAAAACGTACTCTTGTTTGTAACTCTATCAGTTTTTAAGTTATTTGCATTTTAAACATTCAGTGTAAAAAATCCTAAGCCACCGTTATTACATTGGCTTAATAGGAATTTATTCTTTATTATGTAAACGCTCAAAATGCCCGCTTTCCACTTCAATACACTTTGTAAGTCGTCTCCTTAAAGATCTTTAAATATTAAATATCATTTGTCGATTATTTTTGATAATATTAGCAACTTCTTGAATTTTCTGTCGTAATTCTTCGATGTAATTAATTGTATCTTTGTAAACTATGTCCTTCATGTGTGAGAAGTCTAGAGGGTTTAGGTCTGAACTTCTAGCTGGCCAAACAAATTTACTGCCACGCCCAATCCACCGGTGAGGAAAATGTTCATTCAGGTATCGTCGTACTGGCAGAGAAAAATGTGGCCGGTCCCCGTCTTGCATAAACCACATGTTCCGCCTTATTGTTATAATAATAAAATAATTATTATATTATATAATATTAATAATATAATTATAGTGGTACAACTTCTAGTAGTGGATTTAACTGTTGTTCAAGGAAGTTTAAATAGAGGGGCCCGTTCAGATTAGGAGGAAGTTCAAAAGGACCAATAAAAAAATCAGATATCACACCAAATATTTACCTTGAATTTATGCTGAAAATGTCGTTCCTTTAGAGCATGTGGATTTTCGGAGTCCCACAAATGATTGTTTTTTCCAATTAAAAACTTCTCGTCTAGGCAACGTCGCCTTATCGGTGAAAAGAAGGTCATTAAGAAATTCCTAGTTTTCAGATTGTTTATCTAGCATAAATTGAGCAAACTGTAGACGAACTGGTAAATCTTGAGGTAGCAAATTTTGGACAGGAGTATAGTGATATGGACGGAGATTCTCCTTCTTTAAAATTTTCAAGATAGACGATTGGCTTATTCCTGTTGCCGTACTTAGCCGACGAGTACTGAGATCTGGATTTTCCGAAATACGAGCTAAAACCTCTTCTTCATCATCGATGTTGATATTTTTTGGAGCACCATTTAAGATTTTTCGACCAAAACAGCCTGTTTCGCCTAGGCGGGTATAAATACGTCTGAACAGTTTATGATTGGGTTGTCTTCGATTTGGATATAATTCTAAGAACCTTCTGGCTGCACCAAGTCCACTATAATTTGACTGAGCAAAAACGCACTGTTGGAATATTCATTATGCGTGGCATTTTAGAATTTGTACTAAAAATAATACACTCTTACTAATTAGTGACAGTAAAATTGTCATATAATTTCTGTACACAAAAAACTGGTAAGTGCTGGCACAAGTCTACTTGAAAAAGTCAATGTAATAACGGTGGTTTAGGATTCTTTACGCTGAATGTTTAAAATGCAAATAACTTAAAAACTAATGGAGTTACATGAAATAAACAAGAGTACCTCTTTTATTTAAAATTGAACCGCCTTTTAGATTTTCTAGTCGTTTTAGCCATAACTGATTAGGCAAAAAAGATATGTCGTAATTTACCTAAATAACAGGGTGTAACTAACGCCCTGTATAAGTAATGCTAAATTCACCACAAAATTCGTAATTTTCATATCAAAACACATAGAGTCGCCAATTTTCAAGCCGATACTGCTTAAAATCACAAAATTATTAAGAAATTTCAAATTAGAATTCCAACTTTAAATACCCTGTATCTCGTTAACCTGCAACATTTGTATAAAACATTTTAAGCTCAATCGCCATATTTTGGTGTGTAGTATCTCCAGTTTAGAGATTGCCCATTCTTAATGAATCACCCTGTATAAACGGTATACAATTGTAGACAATAAAAACTTAAATAAATTCAATATTTTATGCGATTTTAAATGCCTTGACACGATCAAACCTTAAATTAAAAATAAATCGGCAACTGGTGTTTTGAACACGTTGTAAACGGTACTGTGCATCAGTATCAAACAATACTGGATAATGGATAAAACAAAAGCTTCAGTAAGTTTTTTCCTAGTCTTATAACTTAAAATTAATTCGTTAGCATGAAACATACGCATTTTCAAATAACACCTTTTTAGCAGAATACTGATATGTTCTCTGAGCCGCAAAGAGCTATCTAAAGTCAATCCAAGAACCTTCATATTATCAGAAAAAGGAATTGATGTGTTATTCAGTTGAACTTTAACGGATGAAACAATATTTTTATGAGCAATTTTATTTGAAAATAGTAGATATCATTTTAGTTCTGGTTGGATTAATAACTAAGTTATGCTCCTTTGAGTAGATTGAAATTGAATTAAGTTCATTTTCATTTAAATTATATTCAACTACATTATCATTGGGATCGAAGTAGTGGAGAACGTGCGTATCGTCGGCATACTGGTAAATTTCTGATAAATTTAAAACCTCCGGATGTATGCGTACTTTTTGTGTACGATTCCACAGAATGTTTTAAAAAAAGATAAAACTATATCGTTGCACCCATAATACTTTTGGCAATAAGTAAGTCATGGTATATTACGTTAAAAGCCTTTGAGTAATCAAGAGACACCCTAATAACAGAAAGTTTCTTGAAAAAGTTTACTCAGTTTACACTTGATAACGGTTGGAGATACTTACCAACCGAAACGTCGTGTTACATTAAATAAATAAGACAATGCAAGTTCGACAAGATGTTTTCACTGTACCATTGTCTACCACCTTCAAAAAACAGAAAGTTTCTTGTCAAGCTCTTGAATTATATTATCAGTAACATTTAAGAGTGCACTAGGAGGAAGTATATTATTGGCTGTCAGGTAAGTAGCAAACTGTATATAGACCACTCTTTTCAGGACTTTAGAAACTACACTCAATAAACTGACTGGATATAAATCTTGTAGACTTTTAGGATTGGAACTTTAGTAATAGGAATGATAGTCGACTCCCTCCATGTTTTAGGGAAATAACCCGTTAACCATTGAAAGAGTAATATTGTCCGGTCCAACAGCATTAGATTTAATGGTGTTAATTATCTTTTTCACTGAATATTGATCAACAAGAAAAAGGTCAAAACTAATATTACTAAAAGCTTGTTATGCTAAACTTGTAAAGCACTTATTTGACTTATTAAATACACTAACGAAGAATTCATTAATTACATTTGGGTCAATTAAATTCGATGGAAGTTCAGAATCATTTCCAGAGAATCTAATATTAAGGTGTCTTAAACAACGCTAAAGCAATTTACCAGACCACTTTCAGCATCTTCTAGATAAGTAGCTTTTTCTCTTCTAAACGAGGCAAGTGCAAAATTTCGGCACTCCTTATAATAAGCTCGATAAATGTCTGGTGGATACTTACAAACAATTAGCAAAAATGCAAATACGTATTAATACTAGTACTATAAACAGAAAGAATAGCGGATTTACTATTTAGCACAAAACAAGTATAGTAGTATAACTATTATCACAAATTAAAAACCAAACACTTCCATTATATTGGTTTATTTTCTCAGGACCTTAGACCTCAGGATATTCATAACCCTAATCTATCTTTTTTTTCTTAAGAATTAAGATTATTGTACGGGCCACAACAATTACGTTGTTGTCAAACTGTAAACCTTCTGTTACTTAACAACAGGTTAAAATTTGGTTCATAATCCCTCCTACAACTACCGGTAAGTTTATCGAGAGGATAAAATTTATCTGCCTGATAACACACGGGAACTTTACCAACAGATCCGTAATTTGGCCCTTAGTGACAAAACAACTGCATCCATAATTTAATTTGGGAGAGGTAAAATAACCATAAAAACAAGCTGCTTGTCATGTTTGGTCTGTCTATCATGAACATGAAGTCCAATTTTATGTGGAATAGATCCAGAGATGAATTATTGGAATGGAGAACGTCATAGACGACGGTAAAATCATGATGTTTTTGACGAGTTACTGTTGAAATATTGTTCACTTTGAATAAATTAAACTTGTGCTGGACTTGGTCAATTATTTGTGTGAGGTTGTTATAATGTGATGACCATCCTCATCAGGATCCATATTCAAGGTGAAGACAAACCAAAGTATAGTAAAGGAGTTTTATGGAATTTAAATCTTGAAAGCACTCTGGTGCTTCTCTTGATGAATCCGAACATTTGTAGATCCTTGGACACTCCTGACCTATATAACATGGGAGGAAAAATTGATCTGGGAGTCTAATATAATACCCAGATCCTTCACACTAGTGACTATAAATAATAGATTGACATTTCTTAATATTTAGGTCCATACAGATAATTTTATACCATGCAACTTCAACTTGAGATCGTCAGCAAACAATAGAAACATACAGTATTTAAAGCTATAGCAATGTCATTTATAATGAATAATAATAATTGAGCAAATAACTACAATATGACATTTATTAATAAAATATTTGCTCTTCGACAATAGTTCGTAACCGTTGAAAGTCTTTCTTTCTGCAGGTTCTTATTTCGTAGAACAAGTTACGGTCACTTACATAACAGAAGCAAATAATATACACCGTATGATGCGTACATGTGCAAGTTTTTCTTAAATATTGCAAGACCGAAGGCGCAAATCGTTTACAAAAAGAAAGATTTTTTTAACCTAATTTTAAATGCGACGTTTTCAATATAGTACATATAACAACGCGTTAATTGGCTGGTTATTGGTCAAAAAAATTAATTTGCATATATGTCCATCTCGTACGTCGGCACTGCCCAAACCACATTCTTTCCTATGGTATCATATATAATGGTTCTTTTTACCTTTGACATTTTTTTCTTGCCAATGAATGATTCAATTATAACCTTCAGTTTTTCTGAATCCTTAAGATTTAGTTACTAAATATAAATATGACGAATTATCAGCATTATGCCGGGTCCACACCAAACCAACAAAACAAAAACGCCAACAAATCAGCAACAAAACAAAATTGCAAGTTTTCGAAAATAGGAACAAACTGGCAACTGCCGTCCACATAGGAAAACGTTAACTTGTCAATTTGTGATCTCCGACAGAAAATGTGGCGTGCTCGAAATTTTGAATTACAAAGGAACAATGACTTATTTACTATGGCATGTGGTTTTCTATTCCTAAACCGAAAAAAGAAAAAACGTTTTCGGGTTAAGCCGAGCTTAAAGAACCGACAAAAAAAATACGTTGAGGAATTATTGGAAGATTTACGAAAAGATGATATAGGTATTACTGGAGAAATGCGATCTAGCTTTAAAAATTTTTTAAGAATGACTAGTACTGATCTTGAAAATCTAATACAAATCATTGGACCTACGATACAGAAGAAAAATACAAATTTTCGAAATGCTATTAGTGTATCAGAACGTTTAGTGATTATTTTAAGATTTTTGGCAACTGGGGAGTATTATCAGAGTCTGATGTATCTTTTCAAAGTATCCAAACAGGCAATATCATTAATAATTCCAGAAACCTGCGATGCTCTCACAAGTGCACTAAATACATATGTCAAGGTAAAATGTTTGTTTTTTTTTTATAATCTTTATTTTGAATGTGTATGAAAACTACATGAATGACTGAGCCGATGCATTTGTTGTAATCTGCGAAGCTGACCAGGACTCATTAATCTGGGTGGTGTGTGGATTCGATGAGCAGGACGGACTAGTGAGAATCTCGTACGTTGGAGCACTAGGTGGATTTGAGTAAGGCAGAACGCTGGGTGGGTTTGAGTAAGTTTCAACGCTAGAGGGATTTGAGTAAGTTTCAATGCGAGGGGCACCTGTGGAGGACCGAATGCTATGTGGACTCATATAACTGTGGTTGTTTGTATCCATAGAACTATTGTGAACTGAATTTGCAGATCGAAAATGAAGGAACGGAGTCAGTTGCTCTTGAGCTTCTATGTTTTTTGGTTTGTCATACTCTCCAATTTCTGCTTTGTAGAGAAGATCATTGATTAAATGCTGCACAGTAGCTTGTGCATACGGAGTGGGAATATATATATCCAGGCTTAAAACGACTATTAAGAACTGAGATGAGGATGTATAAATGAGAATCCGACTTTTCCACCAATTTTCTATATCATGGTTTCATTTCAATAATAGTGTTTGGATCGTCTGGAATTAGTGTTTTTCTGACGTATTTTAATTAATTACACCAGAAAAATATCATTTTGTTCCTATACTCTTCTATTTCTCAAACTAACGTAATTTCCTATTTTTTTTTTTTTTTAGATTTCTTTGTGTATGATATTCCATTATACTTATACTATAAACTATGCCTTGTCAGTTATTTTAAATTCTGAAATTTTCTACTTTGTGTAAATAGAATCGTATCTGATATACGTATATTATATAGTTTCATAAATATAACTTGACCATATACGGTTGATAAATATACCAGTAGTTTTAATTTAAAAACTGTATTTTTGAACCTAGATAATGTGAAGTTGTCTCAAAACCGTTTTTCATTAACCCTAATGTCGTGTCAATTTTTTTTTAATGTCGAAATTTTCTGCTTTTTGTAAACAGAATAGTATATGATATACGTAGGTATATTCTCTAATTTATTAAACATACTTAACGATCATAATATATGTTGTTAATTGCTTGAAATGTTATAACCCTTGCAAGGGTGATAACCACAACAATAAAAGTTGTTTTCTTCGGCAGACTTTCCCATTGAAGATTTACGGCGAGCGAAAGCGTAAATACACCACGACATTAAAAATAGACAATTCATGCATTTAACACCGCACCATAAAAGAATTACTTCTCTCGTTATTTACTTACTTTCTTAATACCATAATTCATTTTCTCGAGGTCCGTTATGATTAAGGTGCGCCCCGCTAAAACACATACATATACACAGGAAAAAACCCCACTTTAGAATAAATTTAAATTCTTAATCGTACTGGCGCGTTATATTTTAAAATCTAAACGAAAAATTATATGCGGAAGGTCACGCGAAAAGAATCGAGGGACGTTTGAGCGGTCGCGTTCTCAATTCGATACTGACATTATTATTCCGCGGATTCTGGGTAAAAGAAGAGATAGATCTCAATTTTGGTCAAAGACATACGTACGGGACGTAGCGTGTACAGTGAGACCAGTCTCTGACCCCAAAGAATGTCTTTGATTAACAGTAAAAGTTCCCCGTTCAGTTATTGTTTTGTAGTACCGCAGTACCTTTCTCTTTGGTGCGTATGAAACTTAAGACCTGTTATTATATTAATGAACATGTTTTGAATTAGGAAAAAATTTGATTTTTGGATTTATAGTTGAATTTCCACAAATTAATGAGTGAGATCCACGGTTCCAGTTCCTCAATTGTTAGAGGCATGTTAGCAAATAGTTGCATTTTCACGAAGGAAGCTTGATAGCGTATACGCCGTAGTCGTCTACACATAGTAAATTGACTACACTGTCATTTCATTTAATTTATTTAAAACTTACAATCACCAGGTAACAGATATATAAAAATACTAACTAAGAATAACACCAAACGAAAATGAAGATGAAGAATAATTTTTTTTCTTATAATTAAATAATACAAAGTGTTCTTAACTCAAAAACTAGAATAGATACACTCTTGAAAATTTGTATACAAATTATATAAATAAATTCATTAGACACCTATTTCAGCGTTTTTCAATAAATGTACAGGGTGTTGAAAAAAATTGAATTATGTGTGAGGGATAATTTTTTTTCTATAAATACCACAAAGTGTTCATAACTCAGGAACTAGAACAGATGCACTCTTGAAAATTTGTACACAAATTAAATAAATAAATTCATTAGACACCTATTTCAGCGTTTTTCAATAAATGTACAGGGTGTTGAAAAAATGGAATTATGTGTAAAGGATCATTTATTTTTTCTATAAATACCACAAAGTGTTCATAACTCAGGAACTAGAATAGATACACTCTTGAAAATTTGTATACAAATTATATAAATAAATTCATTAGACACCTATTTCAGCGTTTTTCAATAAATGTACAGGGTGTTGAAAAAAATTGAATTATGTGTAAAGGATCATTTTTTTTCTATAAATACCACAAAGTGTTCATAACTCAGGAACTAGAATAGACACACTCTTGAAAATTTGTATACAAATTATATAAATAAATTCATTAGACACATATTTCAGCGTTTTTCAATAAATGTACAGGGTGTTGAAAAAAATTGAATTATGTGTAAAGGATAATTTATTTTTTCTATAAATACCACAAAGTGTTCATAACTCAGGAACTAGAATAGATGCACTCTTGAAAATTTGTACAGAAATTATATAAATAAATTCATTAGACACCTATTTCAGCGTTTTTCGATTGATATACAGAGTGCTGAGAAAAATGGAATTATATGTGAAAAATAATTTTTTTTCTTAAAATACCACAAAGTGTTCATAACTCAGGAACTAGAATAGACACACTCTTGAAAATTTGTATACAAATTATATAAATAAATTCATTAGACACATATTTCAGCGTTTTTCAATAAATGTACAGGGTGTTGAAAAAAATTGAATTATGTGTAAAGGATAATTTATTTTTTCTATAAATACCACAAAGTGTTCATAACTCAGGAACTAGAATAGATGCACTCTTGAAAATTTGTACACAAATTAAATAAATAAATTTATTAGACACCTATTTCAGCATTTTTCAATAAATATACAGGGTGTTGTGAAAAATAGAATTATGTGTGAAGGATCTTTTTGTTTTCTATAAATACCACAAAGTGTTCATAACTCAAAAACTAGAAGAGATGCGCTCTTGAAAATTTGTACACAAATTAAGTAAATAAATTCATTAGACACCTATTTCAGCGTTTTTCAATAAATGTACAGGGTGTTGAAAAAAATTGAATTATGTGTAAAGGATAATTTATTTTTTCTATAAATACCACAAAGTGTTCATAACTCAGGAACTAGAATAGATGCACTCTTGAAAATTTGTACAGAAATTATATAAATAAATTCATTAGACACCTATTTCAGCGTTTTTCGATTGATATACAGAGTGCTGAGAAAAATGGAATTATATGTGAAAAATAATTTTTTTTCTTAAAATACCACAAAGTGTTCATAACTCAGGAACTAGAATAGACACACTCTTGAAAATTTATACACAAATTAAATAAATAAATTCATTAGACACCTATTTCAGCGTTTTTCAATAAATGTACAGGGTGTTGAAAAAAATGGAATTATGTGTAAAGGATAATTTATTTTTTCTATAAATACCACAAAGTGTTCATAACTCAGGAACTAGAATAGATGCACTCTTGAAAATTTGTACACAAATTAAATAAATAAATTCATTAGACACCTATTTCAGCGTTTTTCAATAAATATACAGGGTGTTGTGAAAAATAGAATTATGTGTGAAGGATCTTTTTGTTTTCTATAAATACCACAAAGTGTTCATAACTCAAAAACTAGAAGAGATGCGCTCTTGAAAATTTGTACACAAATTAAGTAAATAAATTCATTAGACACCTATTTCAGCGTTTTTCAATAAATGTACAGGGTGTTGAAAAAAATGGAATTATGTGTAAAGGATAATTTATTTTTTCTATAAATACCACAAAGTGTTCATAACTCAGGAACTAGAATAGATGCACTCTTGAAAATTTGTACACAAATTAAATAAATAAATTTATTAGACACCTATTTCAGCATTTTTCAATAAATATACAGGGTGTTGTGAAAAATAGAATTATGTGTGAAGGATCATTTTTTTTTCTATAAATACCACAAAGTGTTCATAACTCAGGAACTAGAACAGATGTACTCTTGAAAATTTGTACACAAATTAAATAAATAAATTCATTAGACACCTATTTCAGCGTTTTTCGATTGATATACAGAGTGCTGAGAAAAATGGAATTATATGTGAAAAATAATTTTTTTTCTTAAAATACCACAAAGTGTTCATAACTCAAAAACTAGAAGAGATGCACTCTTGAAAATTTGTACACAAATTAAGTAAATAAATTCATTAGACACCTATTTCAGCGTTTTTCAATAAATGTACAGGGTGTTGTGAAAAATAGAATTATGTGTGAAGGATCATTTTTTTTTCTATAAATACCGCAATACGTTCATAACAATTTGTACAATTATTGCTCGTTTAAATTCATTAGACACCTATTTCAGCATTTTTCAATAAATATACAGGGTGTTGTGAAAAATGGAATTATGTGTGACTCTGTTGAGGCATTTTAGGTGCACAAGATTATAACTGTGTGCATACCTTAGCATATTGTGAAAATATAATAATGGAATGTTTTAACAATAACACGACAGTTTTTAGCAATTCTTCATTGTTATTAGGACAATTCAAAAATTAATTTCACCATAATACAGCTGAAGAAAAACCATACACATAGTGAAAATGAACATGTACTTTTATCTAGTGTAAAAAAAAATCCTCTTGTAAAGTAAAACACTTTATTATTCAATGGGTTAAACAAGTCCTTTCTCTTACTAAATCTATTAAAAAAAAAAACTAATTGTTAATTAAATCCATCATCAATCCTTTCAACACATGTTTCATCCAACCTCAATCATCATCGGAGTCCCCCTCTTTTTTGTCAGCAGTCTCCCCATCTGGTTTTTGATAATGTCTGTACTCAGGCTTCAGTTCCCACATGTTCTTGTGCGGGTTTTTCAAGTTATAGTTACAAACTTCCTTTAAAATTTCTTTTAAGTATGTTATCGGTTGCTTGGTGATTTTGACGAGGTCCTTGATGTTGTAATACTGATGCTTTTCAAAGGCAGAAAATAGCATTTCCAAGACGGCGTCTTTGTCGTCCCTCGCCTTTTTCCCTTCGGCCTTTTTACGCTCCAGATATTCGATCTACAACATGATATAAAAATAAATTAAATGAAATATTTAAAAAAAAGACATTTTTACATTATTTTTGTGATCTGAAACTGGTTTGTAGCTCTGCACGACCCTCTCTAATTGTTTCACTTTTCTCACGGGCATAGAAGCTTTTCTGATGGACTCTAGTTTGAGTTTCATATAGCAATTATCTGCATATGGCCTGCATTCTAGTTTTTGCACTATTTTACCCTCCATGTACAGCTTCTCAGTTTCAGGTACTACTGAGTCAGTTTTTTCAGCTAAAACAAGTTATTTTTGCACCAATTTTTGTCGTTTATAGCTAAACTTACGTATAACGTGTGAAAAGACCCCTAAAGTCTGCTGTGTAACGGTAGAAACGTCCAGTCTGTGGTCCTTCGGTATGCTTTCTTCGCCTGCCTCATTTAAGTTTAAGATAGCATTGGATAAAGTTAAAGATACCTGAGGTTTTTGTCCCTGTTGCCTATAAAATTTACCAAATTACGTTTTTCTTGAAATATTAAATTGAAACTTTACTTTGTTATTTTTAATTTGCCCACCTCCATGTCATTTGGGGCTTTTTCCCATCGGTTGGCCACATATTTTGGCACTTTTACCAACCAGACGCCGCGATTCGCATTACTCAGGTCCAGATCACGGTCTATGTGAGTGTCTTTGGACATTTTCACTTTAAGAAATAAGGAAATGAAATTACAAGAGTTAAAAAATAAACATTTATAATTGTAAAAATTATTTGAGGTTAGGTTTGTTTTGACAGTATTAATTACGTTGTCTTGACAGTTGACATTTGATTAAAGACGTTGGACCATTGAGGGGATAGGAGAAGTAGTTTTAATTTGTTTTGGGGTTTTGGTTATTATTATAATTATGATCCTTATTCTATTTTTTTTATAAGGAAAGCAGAAAAACAGGAATAATTTTCCCAATTTCCAATGAAATTTTCATGAAAGTTGTATTTATAGAAAGGGTTCTTAATTTAGAACAATAAGTGTATCTGTAATTTTGAAAAACTGAAAAGTTTTAGAGTAAAAAATTAAATATTAAGAAAATGTGTAAAATTAATAAGACTTAAGTAGAAAAACAGGAATAATTCCTCCAATTTCCAACCGATTTTTATGAATGATGGATTTATCAAAAGGGTTTTAAGTGCAGAACAATAAGTGTATCCTTTTTTATAAGACCAAATTCAAATAAATAGGAAACTTGAGAAAGCCTGTGATTTTAAATTTATTTCTCTACTCTAAAGCCTTTCATAGTCCAATATTTTGTAAGAAACGTCAAACGTGTTGACAGCTGTCAACGTTTTGTTTTGACTTAAGGCGCATGTCCGTTACAACGATAACAAACAATTTTTTTTTTAATTTTTTTTTTATTACAAAATGATTCAACAAAACACCCTTTTTTACGACTTACAATAAAACTGAGTAATTTAAGTTTTAAAGTGCATACGTAAATCACTTGACCCGTAACTAAAAAAAAATCCTAGGTAAAATAAAACAAACAAAAAATCCCCGGGTGGACATATAAAACTTATTGACCATAAGAAAAAAACCGATAATAATATGGCGGACGAGCACAGTAGCGACGAATCGGATTTGGAAAATCAGGCGGAATTCGGGGCGGTTTTGAGCAAATGGACGAATTACATCCACGGGTGGCAGGACCGTTTTATCGTGCTGAAAAATGGCACTTTGTCTTATTATAAAAGTGAACACGAACGGGGTTACGGTTGCAGGGGAGCCCTGTCACTTGCCAAAGCCGTTATCAAGGTGAGGGATCTTTAAATTCGTTAATAAAAATATAGGTCAGAGGGGTGATATTTTTAGCCTCACGAGTTCGACGAGTGCAGGTTCGATGTGGCGGTGAACGATTGCGTTTGGTACCTTAGGGCCGATAATGTTGA
This sequence comes from Anthonomus grandis grandis, assembly GCF_022605725.1. Lineage (NCBI taxonomy): Eukaryota > Metazoa > Arthropoda > Insecta > Coleoptera > Curculionidae > Anthonomus > Anthonomus grandis. The sequence continues at coordinate 441,187 of NC_065548.1, read as the reverse complement.
CATCAAACAAAGATGGATAGAGGCCCTGGAGTCTTGTAAGGTATGTTGAAACTTTTCAATCACACCCTCTCTATTTATTAAGTGTTATTTTAAGGTGGAATCTGGTTATGGTACTGGATCGGAAACAAGCCTAAAAAGGCATGACTCTTCCGCCAGTTTACAATCGCACAATTATAGCACAGCTTCGGGCAGCAGTTTTAAAAGGGGGTCGAGAACGTTGCGGGAAAAACTGGCCGAAATTGAAACTTATAAGGACATTTTAACACAACAAATTGACACTTTACAGAAATATTTTGACTCTTGTGTACAGACAGAATCTCCTAATAATAAAGGTAAGGTCAGAATTACATTTTACATTTTTGTCTTTATTAGGCATTTCTGAGAATTTTTATTTTTTATGAGCAATATAATCTTAGTTGTTATGGTATGATAATTTTGGGAGAATGTTTCCAATTAGGAGGAGCCCTTTATTACCTTCTGGGATTTACTACTTATTATAATTTTTGAATTAATTTGATTAAACTGATCACTACTCGATTTTTTTTAAATATAAATTCTGAAACATGCATATGAAGATAACCCTGTCATTGTTGTTTTGACCGAACATTGGCTCAAACAGGGTGAACCTTTTTTTATAGAAAGTTATGCTCTCGCATCCATCTATTCCCGTATACTCAGTATAATCATGGTGGAACTTTGATATTAATAGAGAATAAGTTTTTAGAAAGATATAATTTTGTTGATAGTTGAGATAGTAGAATTTTGTTGTTTGTTGATAGTTAATAGTAGCTCAAAGTTGGTTAACTTTGAGTATCTCCTGGAAGAAAAAACTTTTGAATCTTGAATTGTTTATTCTAAAGAATTAAACTTGTACATTTTAGGCCTTCCTCGAGTAATTTTAGTAGTTTTATTGATAAATTATATAACATTTTAAGCCAAATATCGGTAAATGCATCACTAATATTGACAGGTGACAATAATGTAAATTTTTTAGACTGCAATAACTCTAACAATCATTTGTCAATACATAGAGTGCTGAAATCTTTTAATTTAAGTTTGCATGTTGATCAACCTACTCGCATCACTGCTAATTCAGCATCACTTTTAGATTATGTTGTTGCATGTAGAATTGTAAATGCCGGGTTGTCTGATCATGAGGCCATATTATGTTCCTTTCTTCTAAGTGAAAAAAAGTGTACCTCAAGAAAAAAAAAGTGTGGAAGGTTGTTCACTAGAAAAAATTTCTGTAAGTTTAAAGAATGTTGTAATTCAATAGACTGGAATGGTATCATACTTAACAACGGTGATCCTTTTGAGAGTTTCCATTCAACTTTAATGGATGTTTTTGGGTCAACTTTCCCCATGGTGACAATTAGGGAAAAAAGGAGAAGACCCTTGTATAGCAGGGGTCTATTAGTTTCTGGTAAAAATCTTCGGTGTTTGCACTTCATAAGAAAGTTTGGCCTGGACAACTCCAAATTCATATCCTACTTTAATAGATATCGCAAAATTTACCGCAATACAGTGAAATTGGCAAAAAACTTATACTACTCAAGTAAAATAAACCAATCAAGAAATAAGTCTAGAGAGTCTTGGAAAATTGTTAATGACTTACGAGGCGAACGTGGGAACCCTTCTGTTTCTAATAGCACGGTGTCGGCCGAAACACTCAATCATATTTTCCAGGGCGTTGCTTTGGGTCTATCAATATTATTGCCTCAGTGTGTTAGAGATCCGCGCTCATACTTACACAACATTAAGGTGCCTGAAACATTTTTCTTTAAACCAACAGATTCTAGTGAAATAATGGAAGCTCTATCCTCAATGAAAAATAAGAACTCCTCTGGATGGGATGGGCTGTCACTAAAGGTCCTAACATCAGCGCTACCGCTACCAACTTTTGATTCTTTGGCTGAGGTGTTAAATGTGTGTCACTTTTAAGTGGGTCCTTTCCACATTTACTCAAGGATGCCTTGATTATACCATTATTTAAGGGTGGAAACTATGATGACCCATCAAATTTCAGACCCATAGCCCTGCTTCCCACGCTTGGCAAACCTTGTAGAAAGATTGGTAAAAACTAGGATGATGGAATGTTCTTAACCATTAGCAATTTGAATTCCGGACGAAACTGGGTACATCTGATGCTATTTTCAATTTTTTGGAGAGTCTGTACATGGGGTTGAACGCTGGGAAGAGTGCGGCGGCGGTGTTCTGTGACTTATCTAAGGCGTTTGACTGTGTAAGTCACAGAATACTGCTGCAGAAGCTAGAAACCTATGGATTCAGAGGAGTTGCTCTCGACTGGTTTCGTTCTTACCTATCTGGAAGAACACAAAGGGTATTCTTTGCACTGAAAAAAGGATACTTTGCTATTAATGCGCACGGCATTATCTCAAAGCCGGCGCGGACTTGATATATGCCAAATGAATGGCCGATTTGCGGCAAGGATGCACTTTCCTTGATATAATTCAGAAACTTCTTTTACTCTAAATACATATGAACTTGATATAAAATATAAATCATTTTTTTTTAAGATCATCTGGTTTGTTGACGAAAATAAATGGTTTTTGTATAATTCTCTAAATACTTGTCTTAAAACCTAAATATTTTATGCGATTGAAGTCGTTTCTTCTTATAAGAACTTAAATATATTATTGAAAAAAAATAATTAGAATCTTGCAGTAAGTCCCCGATACTTTTAGCAAAAGTATGAGAGCATTTCTTACAAACTCCAAGAGACTTGTTCCAAAGTTCAAGAATCTTATCTCAAAAGCCCCATTCTTTTCGCCCAGTAACTGTGAGTTTGATATAAGGCTTCTAATATTTTGAGTCAAAAGCACTAGAATCTTGTTTTAATACTATGGCATTTTGGCAATAGTTGCCAAAATAAGAAATAGGTATACAGGGTGTCTGGAAAGTATCGAGACACGTCTATATCTTTTTTTAGGTTAATTTGTTTTTAAGTTATGGTCATTTTCGTAGTAGCTTTTGGCATTGCATCTATTGGTGTCATGCGTTTGACCTTATCAATGACATTTAAGATTATTTCAAGGTCATATTCGATTTTTTAACTGTACATATTTTTTATTATTTTTTTAATTTAGCATAAAATTACAAGAATTTTAATGTTTCACATGCCATACTTTTATTTAAGTGTTTTTAAGATACAGGGAATTGAAAATTGCACTTTTAATGACTTTAAGAGGCTCCAGAGCCAATTCTATTAAAGATAGAGAAAAACGAATTTCGCTTTCCTATCTTAACTTTCCAATATCTATCTTTTAATATACATGTCAAATATGACACCCGTCAAAAATATCTGTCAAAGATTTTGACAGGTGTCATGCATCTCAAAAGATGGGTGTTAAAAAGTTAAGATAGCAAAGTGAACTTCGTTTTTTCTCTATCATTAATACTATTGGCTTTAGAGCCTCTTCAAGTCATTAAAAGTGCAATTGCCTGTATCTTAAAAACAGTTCAATAAAACTATGGCATATGGTACATCCAAATTCTTGTAATTTTATGCTAAATTCAAAAAAATAATAAAAAATATGGCGTTCCACTTAAAAAATCGAATATGGCCTTGAAATAACCTTAAATGTCATCAATAAGGTAAAACGCATGACACCATTAGATGCAACGCCAAAAGCTACTACGAAAATTACCTTAACCAAAAAAAAATTAACCTAAAAAAAGTTATAGACGCGTTTCGATATTGGAACTGTCACTTTGCAAAATGAAACAATAAGTCCTTCTGAAACATGCAAATTTTTGGGCCTGACGATCGATAAGCAATTAAAGTTTGAAAATCATATCTCCTCTTTAATAGGGAAGTTATCATCTAACTGTTATGCTATTAGAGTAATAACACATTCTCTGGGACTTGATGTGGCCAAAATTGCTTACCATGCTTTTATTGAGTCTCATTTGAGATACGGTATTGTGTTTTGGGGTGTGTGCTCTCAGTATTTGTTCAGCTCTCTATTTATTTTGCAAAAAAGAGCCATACGCTACATATGTGCAGCTCCCTTTGGTAGCCCCTGTAGGCCATTATTTTTAAAACACTCTGTCCTGATATTGCCTGAGATTGTTTGTCTTATCCACAAAAAATATCGCCATCAGCTTGGCCGCCCCTCCTTGGGTTACAATCTCCGAACAACCTTCTCTTTACCTCTGCCTATCCCAAAAAGTGAGCAGATGAAGTCCTCTTTTGTGTACGGGGGCAGAAGGCTTTTTAACCACTTACCCCTTTATATAAGGCTAATAAATTGTGAAAAACGTTTTAGGAAAAATATAAAGAAACTTTTGCTTGCTAAAGCATTTTATTCTCTAGACGAGTTTTTAAATACAATTTTTTGATAGTGAAGAGTTTTGCGCAGCGTAATGTGAATTCTTACTACCCTTTCTTTGGGTGTGTTCTATATTCTATGTATGTAAGAATTGTTAAAATTTTTATATTTTTGTAAAAGATTATGTTGTCAACTATCTTTAAGGTTTTATATAATGCTTTGTAAACAACAGATGATGTTACATAACAATAAAGCTATTTTTGACTTTTGACTTTGAAAAATCAAGTAAGTAAGATCAAAAGTACATACAGGTACACAAGCTATCTACATATAAGTATATTCCAAAAAAATTTTTTTTTACTTACACACGTTGTAAATTGACAAATACTTTTTTTGTAAACATTTTTTTGAATTTATAGATAATAAGTTGCCGATAGTGGATTTTAAAGGGGAAGCGATCACATTTAAAACCACAACGGCCGCGGTTATAGATACTTTGGCACATTGTGCCGATTTGGTCTCTCAAAGGGAGGAATCTTGGAGGAAGAGGTTGGAAAGGGAAAAGGAGAGGAGGAGGCACACGGAAATTTTGACTCAGAAATATTTCGAACAGTTACAAAAGTCCAGGAATATGCATCCGGGGCCCGATATGGAGGTGAGTGTTTGTGAGTTTCTGAACAAAGTGAGGATTGTCAAATGTTTTGTCATTTTTGGTCTTTAACTCAAAATTTGCTCAACAAAAAAATTCTACAAAAAGGGGATTTTAATTTTTGAAAAATCATACAGTCATAATGGTGTCGAAGAGTAGCAAAGTGAGGTGGATGTTGGCGTTGAAATCGAAATTTTTTGAGGTGAGCTGTAAATTTGATTAAGTCGTTTGATAATCTGTGACTTTTTTGGAAAATACTGTTCAATGTTCCAAATCAGTTTAAAATTACACAACAAGATACATAAAAACATTTTAAAGGCCAATAGCATTGAACGAACAAATGCAACTCATTAATAAAACAATTGAATAGCCACTTATGTAAGCTGCCTTAACCGGTGAAGGGTACCTACTAACATACTAATTTGTTCTTCATTTATTTCTTATTAAATAATACAAAATTATTAGAGCACAAAAGTGTTGGGTTATAATCATTATTTATTATATAAACCCCATTAAAAACAGGTGACAGAATATTGGTATTTCAAGAATGTTCTATAAAAAGGCCCCAAAAAAGACATTATTAGGAGTTTTTAAATAGAAAGAATGATTGTCTTTCTTAGCATGTGCGATTTCGACTGTTTTAACAGAAAACTCGTATCTTCCGAACAGATAGAAAAAAATTGACTTAGATGTCATGAGCTCAAGTTTTGTAAAAAAAAATTTTAATTTATCAAAATTTTACTATGTCAAACTGTTTGGCCGCTAGGAGGCGTTTCTTGAATTTGGTCGATTTCGGTAATTAGCCATAACTTTTTTGCTATTAAAGATAATTGACTTCTGAAAACACTTTCTCAAAGTACTTTTTAATGATAAATATTTTTATGTTATATATTTCTATATAGGGTGTTTCACAGTGTTGTAGAATGCTCGAAAATTTATTTTTCGAGAACGTTCCTCAAGCATGAACGAGAATTTTCAGTACATACGAGCATAAATGAAAAAAATGCAAAGGAAACATATTAGGAAAATATCTGAAATTTAAAATGTTTGTGTTTATTTATGTTCTATTTGTTAAGTTAAACTTTTAAACAACCTATTTAGGAACTCTCCTCCGAACTATCCTCTCCCTTTTCGCGCTCGCTTGATTTTAAATCATTCAGAATTTCCGTTAAATCAAATTCAGACTCGTCAGACTCAGAAGAATCATCTTCAATGGTATTAATTCCACCACAAGATTTGGTAGTGAGTTTTATTTTTTTTTTATTTCGGTTCCATTAAATTGGTAGAGATGTTTGGCTGGCCGGTATTTGAGCTTATACTTTGACTCTTTAACGCTATGGGAACGTTCACATTTTTGGGGAACGTTCGGAGTCATGTTCATTCGTGCTCTTGAGAATAAACGTCACGAAAAAAGTCGTGAACGGTCGCGAACGTTCTTCGAGAATAAACGGGAACGTTCCATTGCTCACAACACTAGTGTTTCATAAAGTTGATATTCAAAAAAAAAATTTTTTTCTTATGGAACACATTATTTTTTTATAAATTCTTAAAGCCCTTGAAATCCTCTTTTCGAAAATATATAACGCCATATATCTCATTTTAGCTGTTTCCGATATTACATTGTCATTTTTCCATTTTCCAAGTCTTTTAATTTTTATAGAAGTAGGCTATGGAAAAATTTACTTCACTTAGATTATAAATTTAATATTTTTCGACATATTATAAAAAAATAAAGCAATTAACAATAATTTCTAGCCATATTTACAGAGTTTAATAATAATTATAAACTAATATTACTAGAACCATTTTTTTCACTTTCTCGAATACATAATAAACACCTTTTTCTAACTGATTTACAAGCGTTTATAAGCTCAAGAGGTCTAATAGCACGAAAAGTTTGCCTAGTCGCTACTTGCAACTCTTCCCGTGTTTCGATAGTTCTTCCTTTAAAAACCAAATCCTTCAATCTCCCCCATAAAAAAAAATATATAACGGCGTTAGGTCGCAAGACCAAGCAGGCCACAATATAGGTCCCCTAAGTACCAATCCAATGATCCCGAAATTCCTGATTTAACACGTTCACTGCCAATGACTCAACATATGAGTCACGGCGGTACCCCTCCTATGGCCAGTGGCTCAACTGTTGAGTCATGTGCATGGCTTTAGTATATGAGTTTAGTATTGTTTCGGCTTCCGCAGGGGATACGTCTCGTTTCACCGGTCGCAAGTGTACTTATAAACACGTGTTTTTTCGAAATCGGTTTTTGTTGGTGATAAGTAGTTTTCCTGACATGGATGAAGAAAATCCAGGTCCTTCTCGGCCTAAACGGAGGCATACAGATTTCAAAATGATGAGACCCCTGACATTATCTGAACAAGAAGAACTTTTGTATTTATCAGAAAGTGAGGAGGACCCGTTCGTCGACAGTGGCAGTGAATACGAGCCTACTGATCATGAGAGTTCAAGCGACGAAGACGAATTGCCCGATGTTGCCGCTTTAGAGGATGCAAGCCTTACCGACATTGAGAATAATGAGACGATTAGTGTTCAAAACAGTAACAGTGATATTCCGACCTGGACTGATGTGCCTAATCAAAATGACTTTTTATTTTCGGATGTGCCTGGACTTAGAGTAAATTTAACCTCGGACAACCCCATCGATTTTTTTCAATTGTTTATCACAGACGATTTTCTGGAACATATTGCTACCGAAACTAACAACTATGCCGAACAACTCTTTTTAAGTAAAGAAACAAAAGAGAAATCAAGAATCACTGAATGGAAGCTGTTGACAGTGCCAACACTGAAAACTTTTTTGGGTCTGTGGCTTCACATGGGCAATATTCAGCTAAACCGTTTGCAGGACTACTGGAAGACCGATGAATTGTATAATCTGTCTTGTTTCAGAAATAACATGAGTCGAAATCGATTTCTAGTCATTCTAAGATGTTTACATTTTTCTAAAAATCCCGAAAGAGGTGACCCAGATTATGGTGACCGTTTGTGCAGGATAAGATGGCTTCAAAATTTCTTCAATGACAGAATTGACAAGATCTATTACCCAAACAAGGAGCTATCACTAGATGAGTCCATGGTGCTATGGAGAGGAAGACTGGTTTTTCGCCAGTATATTAAAAATAAAAAGCACAAGTTTGGGGTGAAACTGTATATTTTGTCAGAACCTGATGGGCTTGTGTTAAAAGCTAGGATATATACTGGAGAAGAAAAAGATATGAAGGGAGAATTAGGGCATGCAGCAAACGTTGTTTTAAGTTTGACAAAGAATTATCTTGATAAGGGCCATTCCTTATACATGGATAATTACTATAACTCGATTGCACTATGTAAAGAGCTAATTTTAAAAAAAACCTATGCTACTGGAACCTTAAGGCTGAACAGGAAAGGAAATCCTCCCGAAGTGAGTTCTAAAAAACTTAAAAAAGGTGAATCTATTACAAAGTACTCTAAAGGCATTGCAGTGGGTAAATGGCGTGACAAAAGGGAGGTTTTATTTATATCTACAGAGTTTAGTGGGGAACTGATCAAGCAACCAAATAGACGAAACGAGGAAAAAGAAAAGCCAAATGCTATCACTAATTATAATAAAAACATGTCAGGAATCGACAGGCAAGATCAGATGCTTGCTTATTATGCCAGCGAAAGAAAAACCATCAGATGGTATAAGAAGCTTGCTATTCATCTGATATCAATGATGCTGCTTAATAGTTATCACCTTTATAACAAATATTCTACTCAGCAAAAGTTAAGCTACTATGATTATAGGCATAATATTATAAAGAATTTGTTGTCTGAAGCCAAAGAAAAACCACCTGAGCCTCCTAAAGTCAAACAAAACCAGCCTAGTCATTTGCCTGAAAAATGTGAAATGGATAATAAAGGTCGTCAAATGAGAAAGAGATGCAGGGTTTGTTATACACAGAAAATGCGCAAGAACACGCCATTTTTCTGCCCGGTTTGTCCAGATAAGCCAGGTCTTTGCCTCGGAAATTGCTTTCGAATCTACCACGATGAAAAATAGGTCTTTTTTTCATTTGTTCTTTAAAAAATGTTAATTTTGTTATTATTTTTTGTGATTTACTCCTAAGAAAAATTAATTATTTATGTTTTTTTTCGCTACGTTATGTGTTTGCAAAGTTTTAGTGATAAGAATTACACGTGCAATACATAATATAAAATATACCTGTTAAAAGTTCTTTGTATTTTATTTTGATTCTGACTTTAAAATTTGACTCAAATGTTGAGTCACCGGCATATTCTAGGAGAAATATACCTCAGGGGCCGGTGACTCAGCTATTGAGTCAAAGTAGATTTAGGCCCAAAAAGCAAAAAAAAACACAATATTAATCATACAAAGTATTAAAAATCCTATTTTCGAACGGCTTCTGAACAAGGGCACAAAATACTTATAGGCAGTCAACGTGTTAAAAAATCAGTCGTAATTCGTGCGTTGTGCGAAGGACAACCGTCTTGCTGATAATACGTGTTTCGATCTCTCGCTAATGGTAAATTTTCCAAAAATGGTGCAACATATATAAAAAAAAAATGTGTTGCGGTTTTTATGGATCTAGCAAACGCCTTTGACACTGTACCCCATTCTAAGTTACTTCATGTTTTTGAAAGATATGGAATTAGGGGTGTAGTGTTGGAGCTCTTTAGCAACTATCTACAAGAAAGAAAGCAAATGGTAAAAATTAGAGATTCCCTGAGTGCCCCAAGGCATAGTGCTGGGACTAAACAAGTATAAATTGTTCCTAAATATCTTAAAAACTGTTTATGTCGCCTTTTCTCTATAACAGATGCAAATCGGCTAAATTTTAAGGAAATAGTTATTGATGAACAACAAAACTTTATTATAAAAGAAGTAGAAAACACTAAACATCTAGGTATAATAATAGACAAAAAATTAAAATGGACACCACACATTCAAAACTTAACATCTAAACTCAAAAGCTTAATTCATAAATTTTTCCTTATTGGATAAAAAAACTTTAATAATGTTGTACCAATCATTTGTGGAATCTCTGATATGCTATGGTATAGTGACCTGGGGTGGACTCTACAATAATGCTCTTGAATCCTTAAAAACTGTTCAAAATTATATTATCAAAATAATCTATAAAAAAGACAGATTGTACCCCACCTCGCTCTTGTATGATACCAAAATACTTAATATTAGATCCTTATATCTATACTCTAGTTGTGTATTCTGGTATAAACCTAAAGATAAAAACTACATAAGTCACCAACATGAAACCAGACAACTAACTGAAAGACATCTTAATGTACCATTTCACAGATTCGAGGGAAGCAGAACTTTGTAAAAGATTTATCTATGAAAATTATGATGCCTTACTTGACCTTCTATAAATAACTATTAACGTTTTCCTCTTCTTCTGAAATTTTTAATATTTGTGTCTTATAGCTGTATTACCTGTATTTTAAATGCACTACCCTCAGGTTATGTATAATTAGTGGTATGGGGCCCCTAGTAAATATAATTATGTTTTATAGTAATATAATTAATTTTAAGTTATACACATACAGGTGCTTGCACCTAGGTGTACTTTATTGTATTGGTACTATAGATTATTTTGTTTACATCTATCCTGTATTAAGCATGTATTTCTTATGTTGAATAAATTTTCAAATATGTTTGTAAAATATTTACATAATCTTGGCAGTCAAAATTTCATTAAAAAAATGAGGACCCAAATATTGAAGCCCAGCCGTCCCTGCCTGTTCGCGCGTACTACAACATGTGGGTTTTCTGTAGTCCAGTAATAAGAATTATACCTACTATATATTCTTGAAGTGTCTATTCGGCTTTCATCTGTCCAAATAATGTTATTATGGAAGTTCTCGTCCAATCTGCACTTATTGACATACCAATCACAAAATGCAATTCTTCTCTGAAAGTCGCCATCATGAAGATGATGAAATTTCCTAACCCTGTAGGGTTTAAATTTGTGCTTTTTAAGCGTTTTTAAAACTCTGGTTTTCTCAACACCTATTTCCTCAGCTGCTACTGCTCGATGAGATTTGTTAGGATGATCTAAAATAGGTCATTATATTAATAAGTTCCTGAATTTCAGCTTCAACATCAACAGCATAAGTTTTGGGCCTTGGCTTCACAAGATTTCATTTTAACACTGGAAATATTCTTTTATCTGGTTGACGGCGTTCAGGAAAGGTATTTAAATATAATTCACTGGCTGCCTCGGAATTTTCATTAGACAGAAAATAGCACTTTAACATGTCAACTTTTTCGTAATTTTCATACATTTTTGTTTAAATTCTCTAAATATTTGAGCACTATATAGCTCTAAATACAGCAAATTCAAATATGTTACTGACAGGAGAAATAAACAATTTTCTATCTGACTGTCACATATGACATGTGCAGTTTTTTACCAAAGCCTATTTCTATAAAAATTAAAAGACTTGGAAAATGGAAAAATGACAATGTAATATCGGAAACAGCTAAAATGAGATATATGGTGTCATTGATGTGAGATGGCGCTGATAGAGTAGCGTACCCGCAAAGCACTGGCCGTGAATTTTTTACTAAATTTGTCAGTTTGTAGTAATAAATATAAGGGTTCTACATGTTCTGTGAATGACTAATGTTGAGCAGCAGTGAGTGCTATTACAGTTTGCTCCAATAGTGCCATAATAACATAGAAAAAGCAATTTAAACTAAAAGTAATAAACGTCCTAAACTGACATCTGTCAGGATGGTGTTCAAGAAGGCGGAACTGGATCAACTAAGGTGTTTAATTACAGAAATATTAAACGAGAAGCTTAGCGACGATTTTCGAAAGACTATCTCTCGAACGGTCGTTGAAACTGTTCGAGATATGTTTAACGACAAATTTAAAGAAATTAAGGAAAATATTTCTACCCTTAATGACGAAGTCTCCAAAATAAAAAAAGAAAACAATCGCCTGCGCAAGGCACTCGATGACCAGGAACAGTTTTCTCGCAATAAAAACATCCGAATATTTGGACTTCAGTACACAGAAGGCGAAAATATTAACACGCAAGTTTCTAATTTCTTTACCAAAAAAATGAATATAAACATTGCTCCGTCCGACATAAAAAATTCCTACCGAGTTTTTGCCAAAAATCGATCGCGAGAGGATCAGCCGCCGGCAGTACTAGTCTCATTCCGCGATATTAACAAACGGCTGCAAATCTTAAAACAGCGAAAATGTTTAAAAAACTCGGGAGTTGTAGTGAAAGAAGATTTAACTAAGGCAAGACTGACACTTCTAAGTGCGGCAGTTTCTAAGTTTGGGGACAAAAGTGCATGGTGTCATTTTGGAGTTGTGTATGTGAAGGCTGGTGGTGAAGTACATAGGGCTGATGACGAAGGAGACCTAATAACAATAAGGGAACAATGCAAGTAGGTGACTTTTATGTTTTATTCATATATTATATCTTTTTTTTATTTTTATGTTTTTTTTTTCTATTGGGTTCATTCGCAGAAGTAGTTAATACCTGAGTTTTGTAAATTTTTATTGATAATGGTAGCATTACGTATTATGCTTAGCTGATAGCAGTTAAGTAAGTTGATATAAATTAACCATAAACAGGGTTTTATTAAGTAAATAAGTTTTATTATTCTACCTTCGTTTGTTATTTCAAAAAAATTCACCTATTGATTTATCTGTCATTTATTGCTCTATTACTAAACCCTTAGGATTTTTTTCTCATTTTGTAATGTTAGCAAATAACAAAATTTTTCTTCTTTTTTTTTCTGTTACTACAAACTTATTTTTGTATTTAACTAAATAAACATAAATTTAATGTTTTATATAAAAGCCTTAATTAAAATAACTACAATTGTGAAAAATATAAATTTGGCTAGAAATTATTTGGATATTGTTTAGTTTAATGTGATTGGTCAGTGTTTGGTTTTGATGCACTTAAGTAGGATTATCGTTTACTACACTACAGTGGTTTTAGATTATTTTTTTCTCCTAGGAGGCTTTCCTTTGTTTTAATATTATATATCCCATCCGATCCTTTTCTTACCACTCCCTTATAACTTATATTATAATTTGTTGAATTTATGTTGTGTGCTCATGTTAATGTCAGATCACTTCTTAATAACTTTGATATTCTTAAGAATCATGTGGCGGGCCAGGACTACGGTGTTATTGGCATAACGGAGAGCTGGTTGTTTCAGGGCATTGACGATCAGGCTACTTTCATTGAAAACTACAACTTTGAAAGGCAAGATCGATATACTAGAGGTGGTGGGGTTGGTCTATATATCCACAACACATTAAATTACTCAATTATATATCGCGAGTGTGCTGATGCAATCGAGCATTTATGGGTTAAAGTAAAGATTGAGAATGAAATAATTATAGTTGGAGTTATTTATAGGCCGCCAAGGGGAAATTATAGTGAATTTTTGTCAATGTTTGAGGACACTTTAATAAATCTTAACACATTATGTGATAAAATTTTATGTTTTGGGGACTTTAACGTAGACATGCTTAAGTTGGAGTCGAGTAGGGTTGATGACTTAAATGGGATTCTTGATACTTTTGATTTAAAACAGTATATTTCTGAACCAACGAGAGTCTCTAATGGTTCGTTAACTCTCCTCGATCTAATATGCTATAATTCGGATAATTTAGTTGACTCTGGTATTATAAATATACATATATCGGATCATTTTTTAACATACTGTAATCTACAACTAAATAAATTAAATAAGGAAAACAATATGTTTTCTTACAGACCTTTGACACGAATTAACTTTGATAATTTTCAGATTGATCTAGAAGGTGCACCCTGGCATCAAATTTATGATACTGAAGATATTGATGAAAAGGTGTTTATACTTACTAATCATATGCTTAATATACTAGATATTCACGCACCTCTTACTGTTAAAACTTGTAAAAATAGACCTTACTGTCCATGGATTACTGATAATATAAAAATAATGAAGCAACACAGAAATCGGGCTTTAATGCGCTTTCGAAAAACAAAAAATTTGGAACATTGGAACTATTATAAGCAGATAAGAAATTTTACCACCACCGCCGTACGTAATGAAAAAAAGGCTTATTTAAATAACAAATTTCAAAACTGCACTACTCGAGACAAATGGAAGGAGCTTTATAAACTGAATATAATAAATTACAAATCTAGACAAATTCCCGAACATCTAAAAAAAGTCGATGAACTTAACGACTGGTTCAGTCATTTAACTTCTAATATTACTCCTCCGACAAAAGAAACCTTCAATTTCTATAAATCTAATCAGAAGTTTCCACCATTATTTTCTTTTACACCAGTGGATGAAAATTTAGTATCAAATTTAATTATTAAACTTAAATCTAAGGCGTTTGGGCCTGATAATTTAAACACAACATTAATAATTCTTTTTTGTCCATTTATAATACCATTTATTACCCATATTATAAATAGTTGTTTGTTAAACTCGTACTTTCCAAAATCTTGGAAATCTGCTTTTATTTTGCCACTTCCTAAAAAAAATAATCCCTTAAATTATGGCGAACTTAGATCAATTTCAATTTTACCAGCCCTTTCAAAAATCTTGGAAAAAGTAATGGAAAAACAAATTACCGCCTATGTTACTGATAAGAATATTATATTACAAAAACAGTCGGGATTTCGAAAGGGATTTAGCTGTGTTACCGCTCTTACTGACGTCACTGATGAGGTTGTCGCCAGTTTGGACAGGGGTGATGCAATGATTTTAATACAGCTTGATTACTCTAAAGCATTTGATATGCTAAATCATGAACTTTTGATTAATATTTTACATTACTTCGGTTTTAATACTGCAGCTACTAAATTAATTTTATCTTTTTTAAGTGATAGAATACAACGAGTTTTAATTGGAGAAGATAAGTCTAGGGTGGCAATAGTAAGGTCTGGCGTCCCACAGGGTAGCATTCTGGGTCCTTTGTTGTATAGCATTTTTACGTCGGCTTTTATGGATAAATTGCAATTCTGTAAATACCATCTCTACGCCGACGACACACAATTATATTTGTCATTTAATGCTAGTAATATTGAAAGAGCTAATTTTTGTTTGAATGCTGACCTTGCTCTAGTAAATAGAGTCTCGACAGATCATTCTCTTAAATTGAATCCAGCCAAGAGCGTGGCAATGTTATTTTGTGGTGATAATAGCAGAAGGGCGGTTTTGGATCATATCCAGCTAATTCTTAATGGAGAACTTATCCCTTTTCATGTCTCAACTAAAACTCTAGGCCTAATCATAGATGTCAAGCTAAAGTTCACAGATCACATTACAAGTTGTCTTAAGAAAGGATTTTCAATGCTAAAAAAACTTTACAAGCATAGATCTTATTTGTCAAAAGAAACAAAAAAAATTTTATGCGACTCATTAATTCTATCCCATTTTAATTATGCAGATACAGTATATGGACCATTTTTAGACTGCGCTAACTCTGCAAGAATTCAAAAATTACAGAACTCGTGCATAAGGTTTATTTGTGGAATTAGACGTAGGGAAAGGGTATCACATAAATTAGTCGATCTTAAATGGCTTAATATGTTAAATCGCCGAGAGTTGCACTCCATATGTTTTTTTTATAAAATAATAAAATTTAAAGCACCACCATATCTCTATAATAAGCTCAGATACCGCACTGACGTTCACAATATAAATATTCGCAGACATGACCTTTTGTCTATACCTTTACATAAGAAAGAAATCTTTAAAAAGTCATTTTCTTACAATATTGTGTCCAAAATTAATAAATACAAAATTTGGGATTTTTCTAAATCTACATCGGCTTTTAAAAAATCAATAAAAATGGTTCTTTCATCTAAACAAAATAATATTTAATGCATTAAAATAATTTATGTTATTTCTTTTTAATACTGACATCTCTGGTAAATCAGTCGCCCTGGTTTTGCTCTTTTGTGTCGGGATTCCGTGTTTGGATCTGGCGCGCGTTTGGAAATATAAATTTTTATATGTATATTTTTCTCTACTATAAGAGTCTACAACAGAAATATAGTTAATATACCTGTACCCCTCGTTCCTCCTTTCCTGCCTCCTATTAGTAAATAATAAGTAAGCTAGGATAATTTAGATTTCTTTTCTTTTCGGTTAGTTATGGATGTAGGGTATGCATGCTACTCGTACAGTTTATAATGCGGTTCGCGATATTTTTTTTTAAATTATAAGTGTAATATTCAAGGTCTTAACAGCTCCTTCTTCTGAGGGTAGCTGAAACATGACCTTTATTTCCTCTTTACATTTACATGTTGAATTAATATACACTGATGGATTTCTTTTTCTTTGTATTTATATTGTAAACTTATTTATATCTATGAGTGAGCATATGTAATATCTTATGAGGAAATATAAACTGTCTATTATTATTATTATTATTATATATTTTTGAAAAGAGGATTTCAAGGGCTTTAAGAATTTATAAAAAAATAATATGTGTTCCATAAGAAAATAAACATTTTTGGAATATCAACATTATGAAACACCCTGTATAAAAATATATATCATTAAAAAGTACTTTGAGAAAGTGTTTTCAAAAGTCAATTATCTTTAATAGCAAAAAAGTTATGGCTAATTACCGAAATCGACCAAATTCAAGAGACGCCCCTAGCGGCCAAACAGTTTCACATAGTAAAATTTTGATAACTTTAAATTTTTTTTACTAAATTTGAGCTCATGACATCCAAGTCAATTTTTTTCTATTTGTTCGAAAAATACGAGTTTTCTGTTATAACAGTGGAAATCGCACCACCCTGTACATATAGAAGAAGCTGTGAATCCTCTCAGTAGTTTCTCTTCATAGAACTAAATCAAGATACCTAGTTATGAAAATGTCATAAGGGTTTAATAAGTGATTGCGACTTTTTAGTTATAGTATTACCGTTATGTTTTATAATAAACTTAATTAAAATAAAAAGAACCCATAGAGAATTTAACACATTCTATCTAGATTTACAACCAATGGCTAAAAAAAGCTTATTGATACTACAAAATAGTTTGTTAGTTATACGTAAAAGTTAAAAAAAAATATATTATTACAGGAAATCTTTGAAATGGCCCTGAAAAAGTTTTGGAATTTAATTTCCATTGGTTTTTGGGTTATGGAAATTTCGTAAATATTTTGAAAAAAAAATTAATATCTCCAAAATTTTGTTTTTTCTTAAAAGTGTGTAAATTTTTTAAAAAACGCTAAAACACGTATCTAGTCAAATTATTCCAGGAATTTGTGTAAAAATTTTCAGAATTTTGTTGCCACTGGTTTTTGGTTTATGGGCATTTTATGAATAGAAAAATAAAAACTGACCTCATTCCTTTTTTTTTATCTGAAAGTCTGTACATTTTTTGAAAAATGCTAAAATATAAGGGGCCTACTTAAAAATTGACTTTTCCAAAAATAATTTTTTTTCTCCAAATTCTGTATATTTATTTATTTATTTATTGTTTATTGTTCAACAGTACAAAACCATTTACAGAACAAAGCTAGCGCACCAAGTAACAGATCGCACAAAGCAGAGATGCTGTTAAAATTTGTGGTCATAACAAAAATTGGTGACTTCTTACCAATGTTAGTTCTCGAATGAGGACAATAAAATGTTTTGTTAAGCCGTGAGTTACATCTTGGTACTCTAACATTGATAAAAGATCAATGTTAGAGGGCGAATCAATAAGATATACAAAGTTATTAGAAACAAGCATCCTTCTAAAATTAAGAGAATCGATATTAAACTGAGACAGTAAAAGAGCATTATCAAATCCTCTTTGAGGATAGACACCAGTTTCCTTCAAATGCAAAAATTTGAGGAATTTTCTTTGAACATTCTCTAGAGCCATAACATGAATCTGATATATTGGATACCACACTAAGCAGCAAAATTCAAGTCTTGATCGAACTAGTGAGTAAAACAGTGTTTAGTGAATTGTTTACAGTTTCTCATTATGAAACCTAAAACTCTATTTGCGGATGAAAGGACTGACTGAGTGTGGGGAATAAATGTTAGTTGGGTATCAAATGTAACCCCCAAATCATGTATATTTTCACAATGCTCTAATTCTTCAGAACTGATACTGTATACGTAATTTAATGGTTTACGTTTCCGAGTGAATGTCACCACTTTACATTAGATATATTTACTTTAAGTTTATTCTTTATACACCAGGTGTGTAAAATATTAAGTTGATGTTGGAGAAATACACAGTCGTCAATACTATTGATTCTGCTATATATTTTTATATCGTCGGCAAACAGTAAATTTTCACAAGTTAAGGCGCGGGAAAGGTCATTGATGAAAAGTAAGAACAGTAAAGGCTCCAAATTCGTGTGATGGACTAAATCCAAAAGAGCATAGTTTTTTAAGTACAGTAAAATGATCAATGCAGTCAAAAGCCTTTGAGAAGTCTGTGTAAACTACATCAATCTGGCCGACGTCATCAATAGCATTACTTAAAAATTGAGTAAATTGAAGCAGATTAGACATTGTATAACGTTGGGGCATAAATCCATGTTGCTGAGTGGCGATGAGTCTATGAACTGCTGGAAACCTACGGTTTCCTTTCCAAAACTACTGAGAACTGCAATTCAACTCACATTCTTTAGTTTTTAAATTTGTTAATTCAATTTTAAGTTCATCATTAAGTTTGTGTAGATTACTATTAGTATTACATTGTCATTTTTCCATTTTCCAAGTCTTTTAATTTTTATAGAAGTAGGGTTTGGTAAAAAACAGCACATGTCATATGTGACAGCCAGATAGAAAATTGTTTATTTCTCCTGTCAAAAACATATTTGAATTTGCTATATTTAGAGCTATATAGTGCTCAAATATTTAGAGAATTTAATCAAAAATGTATGAAAATTACGAAAAGGTTGACAAGTTAAAGTGCTATTTTCTGTCTAATGAAAATTCCGAGACAGCCAGTGAATTATATTTAAATACATTTCCATCTACGTTCTACCATCGGTCGTCAATCACCATATATTTGGAATTTATTGGGTGGATATTTATCAAAGTTTAAATGAAATAAAAACCATACAATTTATATAGGTTAAGTGAACGTATTACATTAAAATAATAATATGTGCTTTCCGTAGTACATATCACCTGTAAGGAATTTATTTACAAATTCGGTTGATCGTTGGTCGGATCGGATTTTTTTATAGTTTAGTCGCGTCTTATCCGTGGTATGGTACTGTCGCGTCGGTCACCTCGCGATTTAAATTAGAAGTGTTTTGGTTTAAATTTAAGGTGCATTTATATAACAATAATGAAATTTCGACATTTTAAGAGGGTATGTACCATTAGGTTTTTTTTTTGCGTAATTTTGGTACATAATATAATACTATTATTGATGATGACAGAAGTTGATATGTGTATACTTGTGTAAATTGGACTTTAGTGCGAGCATACATTTTACTTCTTTGACAGAAAATTTTGAAATTATTTTATTATTTAAATAGCAATTTATTGTGTAATGTAAACGGCACTCTAGATTAAACTTTAGGAATTTAAATAATTTTCAGGTTGTGTGTTATTGTCAAAGTGGGGTCAAAAGGGGGCATTTTTTATCAACATAAATAAAAATTTTAATATCTCGAAACAGAAAAAGAAACAATTGAATATCAGATTCATTATTAAATTATTAATACATCTCCTGTATACTAAATCTATTCACTGTGACTCATTCCATTCTGCTCGGAATATCGTAACGGTTCTTTAAATTTTTTTTTTTTTAATTGTCGTTCGCCGTTGTGTTTATAGTTTATACGGACTAAACTCGATGGAATGTTCGCTGGTTTATCTGTGTTTTTAGTGCTCCAAATATTTGCCGCTTTTGTTGCATATTTATTTCCCTCAAAAGTTAAACAAATTTGTATAAGATAAATCTGACGCGATCGGTGTTTATATGTGCGGCCTTCGTACGTGCGAAACTTTTAGTTTAGCGCGACTCTCTTTACTTAATTGACTTTTGTGTACCTTTATGTAGTAAAAATGTTTCGGAGATCGAAGGTACATCGACGAAAACACCGAAAACATGTGAGTTTATGTGGAGGTATTCTTCTAAGTATCGGGTTTTTTTTGTTTTATCAAGATATTTCCGCTAATTTTTAAGACCCTCCTAATAAGCTATTTTGCACCTAAAACAACATTATTCTGCTTTTTATTTATCCAATTCAGTAGTTTTCGGAATTTTGGACTTTTAAATAAGTAATCAAACAAATTGGATTTTATTAATATTTTTTAATTTTTTGCTACGTACAACAAAGGGACATAAAATACACATTATTTAATGATAAAAAGTTTCATATTATCGCACTGTGACCCCAAATCGCCGCCTGATTCTTTATCACAAGTTCATTAATGATGTATTGAAATAGTACATTTATAAGACATTTTACAAGATATAGTACATTTTATAAGATATTAAATAGAATTTATTATTGCCTAATACTTTGAGAAATGTACGATTTAATAATATCAATAATAGATGTCAGAATCTTGCTATATTCCGTTTGCCTTTTCATGCTTCCAATTAAGGTTTCTTTTCTTTAATCTCCAGAATGATGAGAGCATTTAATGAACATAACTTTGATCCCTTCATAAATAACTTTTTCACTCATTTTAAATTAAAACTTCAGCAACTGAAATTGTCTATACGATTACGTTTCAGTATTTTTTTATTTTTTTTGCTATAGTTCTGTTCATGTCCATATTATTGATTATTTATTTGACTCTTTCATACTTATTATCATTTCTGTACTTAATAAAATACTCCACTTTAATGAAGATTGAAATATTATATTTAAACATTTTTTTTGTTTATTAATTTATTAAATGTCGAAACAAATGAATTACAGGAGGGGCCGCACAGCGTCTTGGCAGATGATGAATTCTACGACGCCGTGGAGTCCGGCCTGGACAAAATGGAGGAGGAGCAGGAATTACGGGAAAAATTGAAAAGTGGCCAAATGATTCCCGTTACGCCGTCACCGACTTCCTCTTCCGCGGTACAGCACCGACTATGGCCAGAGGTAAGTCGTACAATTTTTTTTTTATTGAAGTCGAATCAATTATTAATTTTTACTTTTGTCTGCTAACAGACCTAAAATATTAAAAAATTAAATGAATAATACGCCTGTGTAAAACAGTTAGCTTAAACTATGTCAATAATAAAAAAAATTACATTCAGAACAGATGTTAATACACTTAATTTTCCGATTCAATGGGATCATATACCTAGACATCAATCCGCAAATTCGAGATCTTTTACATATGACCTGGCTAAAGTCTTTAATAGTCTTACCTCTGCCCTACAAGTCTGTTCTATTTTAGCTTTCGCTAACCATATTAAAAACTATGTCTCTTCCTTGCCCCAATCTCCTTGATTTAATAGATAATTCTACCAATAATCATATGTTATTTTATAATAAATTATAGACAATTTTTTTTTGCTTTATTGAAACAATGTATGTCTACTTCTTTTTAAGAATAAGTGTGTAAATCAGCTGAACAAATTTTATATGAATATATTTACACTTAATAATAATAATAATACGTTTATTTGCCAAAACTTTACAATTTTTCACAAATAAGTATATTATTACAAGTTTATTTCTACAATTTAGATTTTTCGGCAGGTTAATCTCCCATATTTTAAGGGGCTCGATATTTACAACATTGTTTTTATATTTTAATGAGTTTTTTATTAAAAACAACAACTCCCATATGGTTAAATTACCCTCGTTGTAAATAGTGTTATATAATAGTTGTTAATAGTGTTATACCCGTTTTTATAAAAGAATCGAATATTGTCCATTTGATGAGTTTCAGTCAAATCTATTTGAATAAAGATTATTATTATATTATTTAAAAAAAAAATGGTGAAAATGACTTTAATTATCCTTAAAAGTTAAATATGCCATTAACCTTTTGTGCATATTATGCCAGTATGTTTTTTATAGAAATAACTGAACTAATCCTGTTTTATTGTTAAGATCGAGCGAGTGGTAAAACAGCAGGTGACGATGGCGAAAATGGGCATCGGCGAGTGCGGCACCGGTTGGCAATTGTTCGCCGAAGACGGCGAAATGAAAATGTACCGTAGGGAGGAGGAGGTAAACGGGATGGTGGTGGATCCCCTGAAAGCCGTCCACGTGGTCAAAGGAATCACCGGACACGAAGTCTGCCACTATTTCTTCAGTCCCAAATATCGTTACGACTGGGAGAGTATGTGCTAAAATTCTCTTTTATTTTATTTTTTTCACTTATTAAAACTAAGGAAGAATTTATTTTTAGCGACTCTGGAGCACATGAACGTGGTGGAAACGATATCGGACGACACCTTAATATTTTTACAGATGCACAAGCGCATTTGGCCGTTTAATCAGCGCGACGTGCTGTTTTGGTCGCACATGCGGAAACTCCCCAACGATCAGGACAGGGACGGACCCGACATGTGGACGGTCGTCAATAATTCGACTGAACTTCCGGAGTATCCGGTGAGTTTCTGAATTTCGTGCTTGAGCAATCTAAGACCCAATGATTTTCCGACAACAGTTTATTGAATAAAAGTAAAAAGGTATCTACATATATAGATTTTGTTCTATATAGAACCTTTTAAAACAAAAAAGGCTTTTTTTTCAAATTCAAAATTCTTTATTTGCACTATATTTTAGGAATAAAATAACATTGAGATACACCCTTACAGATACACATACCTTGCCTGCCCAATTATAAATTATATATATATATTTATAGCAATTTTTCGACGCGACAATGTTGCAAATTGCAACGCAACGTTGCATTGTTACGTTGTCTTAACCGTAGAAATAACCCCGTTTATACAAATTTAAAAGGGATTTTTTTGGTAGTCTCAACGCTACGCAGCGACTATCCATTAACTTTTTAAACGTTTTTGTAACGGGTAAAATAGCCATTTTGAAGGTTTACTGTGAAAAGATGCCAAAAAAAAAGGATTTAAAAAAAAAGAAGTAATTTTTTTTATTGGGTACATAGAAAACATAAGTAAATACAAACCTTTTCACTGCCATCTTCCGCCACTTCCATTAATAATAATAATAATAATAATAATAATAATAATGTTTATTTTCAAATGCAATATAACAAAAGAAATACAAGTAAATTTAATAAACATCGGCAATAAATACATAATGCCCCCAGCCCTCAGGAGCTAGTACGCTGTGCGAGGACTTGCTCGTATTTTTTTTCGCCTTAATATAAACCTAAATTGCAACAACAACAAAACTAAACTAAGTTACAAAACAAACAATCTAAACTATGAATCTATTGCAATTGCAAACGACGATCATAAAATAAAATTTGCTAGAACAAAAAAAGCTTAATCAATCTCGTCAGTATTGTCAGAGTCAGAACTGAAATCAGAGATATTGTCTTCGTCATCGTCGTCTTCGTCAGTTGTAATCACAAGTGGCAGAATGTCATAGGCATCACACACTGCTGTATTGCCTCCCAAGCCTTTTCAATTACCTTTTCTGTATGAAAAACATATTTTTGCCAATGATCTACAGAAATTTCGTTTATTACCCTTTCCCATGTAGTCAGAACTTCTGAAGATGACCCCTTAAAATTGGAAATATATTGATCATATTTTCGTTTACATTCCTACCATACCATTTCAATTGCATTAAACTGGCTAAACGTTGCAATTAAATTTTGTGTCCTAAAGGTTTAACATATTCATCAAGGAAGTACTTTTTTTCACTAGGGCAGTTTCTGCGTGCAATACTCCATATTTTGTCTTTCATGGCTTTTTCTGGAAAGCCAATATTCTTTTTCTTCAACCATTCGGTCAGTCTCTGCTTTGTCCAAGATTTTCTCGGGATTTCTTCTAATAAACCAGAATGGTAACTTGCATTGTTCATGAGTATAAATGACTTTGGGGGAAGATTTGGAACCAGCTGAGTTTTAAACCAGTTTTTGAAGTTTTTCCTGTTCATATTGTCATGATAATCTCCCGTCTTTAATCCACTCTTGAATATTAAATTTGCACCCTTGATGAAGCCATCTTTGGTTCCGGCGTGGACCACGATATAACGATAAAAGATAATTCAATTCTCTTCTTTTAGAAATCATTCTTCCAGAACATAAATTTAATATAATTAATAAGTAATGTTCCAGGCACATACGAGTGGTGTATGGAGTTAAATTCCCTCATATTTTCTTAGAGAGAAATTATATGAAACTATGAAACAGATGAATTTATGAAGTTAGAGGGCCTTTATAAGGGCAAAAGTTTTTATTCAAAAAAAAATCTAAAGAGATAACCAGATAATTTTTACCTTCACTGTTTTTCCTTGAATCCGTGTGCTTGGTGTCATCTTGCCAGCTACTACGAAATGATCCCTTGCTAAAAATCCACATCTCGCCAATGAAAACTGGAGTATAACCTTCCGAACCTACATTTCTATTTTTGATATACTCCCTTAAAAAATTGATTCTTTTATGAACAATATCTGGCAAGTCCATCAAATATTTTCTGTTATTTGATTTTTTCCACTTGAATCCTATACTATTGATCCATCCTCTTAAGGAGTCAATGGAAAACTCAAAATATTCAATTTCTTCCCTGAACTTTTCTCTTATTGTTGCCAATATTACATATTCTTTTCTGGCGTACATAGAATAAATTGAGTAAAAGAATTTTGAATAAGACGATTATTATTATTATTATTATAAGATAAGCTTCATAAACATACCAAGAAAAGTCTAAAAACCGTTGGGTCGTAAATTGCTCAATCACCATGATTTTTTTGCGAAAAAACAACAACTTTTTTACCTTAAATAACCATATTTCAGGAAAACGTAGGTAAAATAGTTAGGATATTTTTAAATGTTTGCTTGTTATGTCAAACGCGGGTCCATCCGCCGAAAGATGGCGCGCCAATCACTAGAGATAACGTGTCTTGTAAAATCACATATTGTTCAGTCGGTAAGTTATTTACGCGTTTAAGTTAGTTAGAAAATGTTAGTGTAATTAATTAATGTTTTTTTTTTTAGTGAATCCTGGAGGTTGGGCTCCCGCCTCAGTTTTAAGGGCCTTATACAAGCGAGAATATCCGAAATTCTTAAAACGGTTTACGGGGTACGTCATCAATCAGACCAAAGACAAGCCGCTTATGTTTTAAGTTTCCCTCCTCTTTCTCTCTCTGTTTCTCTATTGTCGTCCCCTGCTGTTTTATCTCTTTAATATTATTATTTATAGATATACAATTTACTATTAAAAAAAAGTGTTATTTTACGTTATAAAACTGTTTTTTATTACATATTTTACCCAATGGCGAGTTAAGTTATTAAAGTTTAAAAAAAAATTTTTTAATTAAAAAGAAAAAAGTTATTTGATGGTCACAGGTGTCGAAGCTGAGCGATATTAGCCTCATCAAACCATTTTTTACTAGTTGGTGCAATCCCAAGAGTTGCTCCTATTTAATTTTTTTTATTTCTTGTTTCTTTTCTTTAAAAAAGTACATTCTTTTTTTTAATTGGAAAAACAAAAATTGCAAGAATTAAATAAAAAAACTGATTAGTGGTCACGGGATTTGAACTATGTGCTTTGAGGTGCCAAGAGATCATTTTTTCATTCCATTCATTTATACTTATTTCTTTCTATATGTATCACTTACTGATTACTGATTTATTTGGTACTACATATACAATAGAATAAGACAAGTCAGGAGAAAGAAACTGATAATCCTAATTAACTTATTTAAAAAAGTAAAACTATTATCAAAAAAAACCTAATTACACACATCTAAAACTTAAAAACTATAATAACCACAAAAGTACCAACAAACAATACAGAGTACAGACACTGACTAGGCAGGAGTGACTTTTCGTTGATATCATAGACAACAGAACTTATAATAAGACGTTTTAGTCTATTTTTAAATATATTGAAGTTATCTATTTGTTTTAACGAAGCAGGGAGTTGATTAAATAAGCTAATTCCATCATAAAAGGGAGTCTTTTTAAAATAAACAAAGTTAAATTTTGGCAAATAAAGAGCATCCTTACATCTAACATTATATTTATTAAAATCACTTACGTTTTATATTTGCATATCCTGATCAGCAAGTCCCTACTGCTAAAACAATTTATAATATCTGGCATAAGTTTGAGCAGTCGGGATGTGTAAATCGGTGTGCAAAATGTTCTAGTGGCGATCAGGAACCTCGTCAAACGCCTGACGCTAGGATTGAAAAGGAGGCCAAGGTGTGTGCTTTTGTGGAAGTAAGTGAACCTTGTTCTAGCTCCCAAATTTCTGAAGAACTTGATATTCCAAGTCGTAAAGTGCGTGATATTTTGAAAAGAAATAAGTACAAAGCCTATAAAATTAAAAACACTCAAGAAATTTTTCCAGAAGATCAAATAAAACGCTTGGAGTCATCTCTTTCTCTTCTAGGTCGACATAATTCTTCAGTCGTGAGATATTGGTCTCTGGAAAATCTACATTTGAGTGTACCATTACGAACTCAACCCGCAAAAGCTAAATGTTTGGGATGGTATTTTAGCCAATCACATTGTAGGGCCTTATTTTTATTGATGGTACCATAAACTCTGAGAGATATTTACTTTTATTGCAACAAAATATTATACCCGCTGTACGAAACTTGGATGTTAATTTTGAGGAAATTTGGTTTCAACAAGACAGATGTCCCGATCACAACGCTAGACAAGTGCAGGACTATTTAACAAACACTTTTCCTGAACGGCTTATTTCCACAAGAGGTTCCATACCATGGCCATCTGGCCAAGGCATGGAAGGCATCTGGAGATCGCGGACTCCAGATGCCTTGCGGCTACTTCTTATGGGGCTATTTGACGGAAATTCATTAGCAACACCGACATGAAAGAGCTGTTAATTTGGACGAATTGCGACTTAGAATTATTAATATTTCTAGGTCCATTACACCTGAAATGTTAGCTAATGTACGTAGAGAATTTTACGACAGGTTGGGATACTGTGAAGCCCAACAAGGAGGTGTATTTGAACACTCCTTCAAAATATTAAATAATCCATTTAATTAGAATTATTATTTTGTTTAAGAGTTATTTCTCATTTTATTTTAGAATATTGTATTTAGTTTTTACCAAAGGTTTTTAAGATTTGGGCATATTAAAGTTGTTTTTTTGACTTGCGATTATGAATACGTTAAAAACAACATAAATTTTTATCTTTCGTGTGCGCGTAAAATTCCAATACAGTAGAACCCCGATTATCCATGCGCGCGTTATCCGTGCGCGGATTATCCGTGACTGACGGCTCGAGATTGAAAGCGCCGGCGCCGCCTGAATGCTGAAACCGTGCAAACGCTCGTCTCGGGGAATCCCCAAGTTTCTTTCGGGGAATCCTTCGTTTATGTGGTTCAAGTGGTTCTTGCAGAAAAGATCAGTGGGGGTTCCGATATCTGGACCTATGTGTACTAGGCAAGCTGAAAAGTTTCACAAGCAGTTGAAAATTAAAGGCAACTTCTCGGCATCTTCTGGTTGGCTTTACAGATTTAAAAAACGTCATGGAATACGAGAATTAGCTGTTCAAGGGGAGAAATTAAGTGCTAATGATGTAGCTATGGTAGAATTTTGCTATGATTTGGAAAATCTCATAATAGAGCATGACCTAAAACCTGAGCAGGTGTACAACGGAGATGAAACTGGACTCTATTGGAAAGCAATGCCGAGAAGCCTCAGAAACTAGTGCACCAGGTTAGCGTTACATACATATTTTTTTACGTATAAAATATTTCTCAAAGTTGTATTTTTTTTAGGTTTCAAAGTAAGCAAAGGCCGTTTAACAGTTTTATGCTGTGCTAATGCCTCAGGAACCCATAAGCTTAGGTTAGCCGTCATTGGAAAATCCAAAAATCCTAGAGCTTTTAAAAATATAAAAAGATTGCCTGTGGATTATTATAATCAAAAGGCAGCTTGGATGGATCGAGTAATTTTTAAAAAGTGGTTTTTCGAAAAATTTATACCTCAAGTTAAAGCTTATCTCAAAGAAAATAATCTTCCACCAAAGGCTGTACTGTTACTGAAAAATGCGCCATCGCATCCTGATGTAGAGCAACTAAAGTCAACAGATGGGAACATATTTGTAGCATATTTTCCTCCGAATGTAACATCTATTGCCCAGCCAATGGACCACGGTGTTATAGAGACCATGAAGAGACTTTACAGAAAAGACCTCATGCTGCAACTGTTGGGAGAAGATGACATTGTGGGATTTTGGAATTTTTTTATATATGTACATGTGTATGTATATACATATAATATGTAATATAATTTGTATAACCTACATAATATTTTTTATAATGTATGTATACGTTTATAAATAGCAAATACATTATGTCTAAATAGGTAATAAAACATTTTTTTTTTGTTGCATTATGTTTTATCACGTTGTTTCTTTTCGTCTGGCACATGTATTTGTTTAAATAAATTATGTATTAAAAAAATAAAAATGAGTCTTTGGATTATCCGGCGAAGGCTCGGTCCCGGCTGGCCCGGATAATCGAGGTTCTACTGTACTTGATTCGAGGCTAACCTACCCATCTCCAAGTGCTTGCTAAATATCACTGCGAGCAAGCCGAAGCCGAAATTAAATTCACATTGCGAGCGGTACGGAGAATCGACGTCGCTATCGGCAAAGTTTACCGAATAAAATATATTTATGTATTTTATTCAGTAAACTTTGCTATCGGTGGGAGGTTACCGATGCAGTCGTTCCCTGTATATCGCCTATATCGAGTAATAGTAATTACATGTAAAGCCTATAACAGGAGAAAAAAAAATAAACAAAAAAACATATTAAAATAATTTCACAACAATAACACTAAACCTAAAAGAAAAAAAAAAGATAAGAAGAAAAAAGTAAAACATGAGTCCTAAACTATGTCCCGATGCTCAAGCAACCTCCTAATTTTCTTAACCCTGATATTAAATATATCTACATCTTCGAAGCCATTTAAAACATCCTTACAAATCCTTAACTTATTATTGATTGGAGATGTAGTATTAAAATTATTTATATAAAAAAGCTCTTTATTAGTTATTCTTAATCTAGTCTTTGGTATCTTAAAAGAAATGTATTCAATTAGATCACAGCTCAAGTACCTATTTAACATTATTTACAATGAAATATATAAAAATGACTGCCTGATTCTGCCTTCTGGTACAGAACATCTGGAAGTCAAACGTTTTTAACATTGCCCTGTATGACACCATATATGGGAATTCTTTGTTCTTTCTGACATACAGAAATCTTTTCTGTACCTTCTCAATCATGTCTGAATGTGATGATGCTTCAGGTGACCAGATAGAGGCATACTCCATATGTGGCCTAACAAGGGCATTATAAAGTCTAATGATAGTACTGACTTTAAAATTTCTACTGTTTCTTGTTACAAAACCTAAAGAACGGTAAGCCTTATTAACTATTTCACTATATTGACAATTATTATTTCATATTGGTCTGAAAAGTTACTCCCAAATCTCTAATAAAGTTTTTTTTAAGAATTTTGGTACTATCAATATAGTAGTCTTCAAGAAAATAGTTATCTTTACGAGTGAAAGTGACCACAGCACATTTTTGACCATTAAGGGACATCTTATTAATCTTGAACCAATCAACCACAGAACATAGGTCATTTTCTAATTTTACAGCATCTTCCTTGACAGCAATAGTTTTAAATCATCAGACTTACAGATGAGGAGACACAATCAGGCAGGTCATTAATAAAAAGAACAAAAAGCAAGGGACCAAGCTTGCTACCCTGGGGAACACCTGAGGTAGACATATATGGATCTGATAGACAATTACCAATCTTAACCACGTTATTTCTCCCAGGTAAATAAGATTTCATGAAATTACAAGCTTTTTTAGAATAACCAAAGGCAACCAGTTTATTTAAAAGCACACAGTGATCTACCTTGTCAAATGCCTTCTCACAATCGATGTATAGCACATCTAACTGCTCCTTAGACTCAATTGCCTTAAAAATTTGTTCTGAGAGGATACACAGATTTGTCACTGTGGATTTATCATTAACAAAACCATGCTGACACTTTTTAATTTTATGTTTAACATTTTCATATAAATTATCATAGAGAATATTTTCAAAAATTTAAGTTGAATAGGCCTATAATTTGATATATCATTTTTCTTGTCTTTTTTATGAATTGGTGAGATCATTGATAACTTTAAAATATCTGGAAAGGATTCCTGTTCAATTGACATGTTGAAAAGATACACTAGGGGTTTTGTTAAAAGCTCAGCACAACCTTTATAGATAAAAAAAGGAATTTCATCTGGGCCGGTAGATTTTCTAGGTTTAAGTTTCTTAATAGCATTTATTACATCACTTTCATAAATTTTTTTGAAAAGAAAAGTTGCCCAATTCTTTATTATTTATGTGATGATCGGAACAGCCAGCTGACAACACCATTTAAAAAGGCATAAAGGGTAAAATAAAACACCCAAAAAAAATCAAATATACTCTATAATTAAACTTAAAAAGCATATAAACATAATATTAATAGACATTCGCTTAAAAAAACTTAACTCCTGGATCCCCATCCGACCAAATCAGTTCACACTTTCTTGTTTCTTCTAGTACTTGCAGTACCTTGATAAGTACCTCTTGTTGCATCTCAAAAAACTCTTCGTTGCGTACCTCATCACCCTGTGATAGTTCATACAAAGTCAATACTGAATTCTGTAGACCAGATGATTGTATGTAGTCGTAGATTATTGAGCCCCACTCGTCCAGGGTGTGCCAGTAAATTTGCCAACGGTGTTTCGACTAAAATTTAATTATTTATCAGCAGTTTTAAAATCTGTAGTAAAGAGAAACATAAATGCAGTGAATTTGTTGGGTTACACATGTAAAAAAAATATGTTTGTTACAACAGAGGCTAACCTTAGAATAAATACAGATCTTCAGGCGCTTTGTGAAGTGTCCGATGGTCACATGCTGAGGTTGAACCCCTTGAAATCGGTGGCTTTATTATTTTGTAATGATAAACTACGTGAAAATATCTTGAGTCAGTTGGATCTAAGTATTGGAAATGCTAATATTTCTTTTAAAAATTCCACTAAAAAACCTGGGTTTAATTTGTGACACTAAACTTAAATTTACCGAACACATAACAGCTTGTATTAAAAAATCCTACTGCGCCCTTAAATCTCTTTTTCCTCATAGGCATTACTTAGAAAAGAAAACCAAAATTGAACTATGTGACACACTTGTACTATCACACTTTAACTTCGCGGATAGTGCTTATGGTCCTTTTCTGGATACAACACAGGCTCGGAGAGTGCAAAAGGTTCAAAAGTCATGCATACGTTTTATATGTGGCATAAGACGTGGACAACACGTATCACATAAGCTTAAAGAACTTAGCTGGTTGTCAATGTTCAATAGGAGTGTACTGCACTCGGCTTGTCTGTTTTATAACATCATTAAATTTCAGTGTCCTATCTATCTCAGTAGGAAAATTGTTTACAGAACTGATGTTCATAATATAAATATGCGTAGAAAGCACATCCTTACGATCCTCAAGCACAATTAGCAACTTTTTAAAAGAGGATTCTCTTATAACATAGCGTCAACCGTAAATAAATTTCAAGTTACTCATTTTAACACATCTTTATCCTGTTTCAAAAGAAGGATCAGACAGCGGCTTCTCAGTGAATGAGTTTTTATGGGCGTTTATATGCATTTCAGAGAAAATAAGATATTATATACATAGAATTTTCTTTTATTAGGCTTAGGTTAGGTAACTAAATGTAAGTACGGCTTAGAATTTTTCTACGGCTTTAACAGCCTCTCCTTTTGGAGAGAAGCTGACTATCAAGGCCATTTGTTTCATTTATATATTTGTTTTGTATTTGCAAAATTGTTATAATTAATAGGAACAGTAAAATGATTTATTATTATTATTATGTATAAAATGTATTAGATTTTAGTGATATTTAGGGTACATGATATTGTAGGTTCTTATCATATTTATTTAATACTGGATCAAGTCCAGCACAAAATTATGCAAATAATTAAATACAAAAATTAAAGATTCATTGATATTTAAATTAAGTTTATAAATGAAATGCTATATACCTCATTGCTTGGTAATAATGTTCGAGAAGAGCCTAATTTTTCTCTTTGTTACACATCTAGGTCTCTTTGAAAATAGTGAATGAATATTTCAAATTAAAAATCTATGCTTGGTAGTTAGATGGTGATTACCTTATCAATAAAACTTGCATGTCCAGTTTTTTGCAGCTCAAGTAAAAGAGACAATATCACATCTTGCTCCAATTTCCTATTTATACTGGAATTATTAAACAACACTAAATTGCCCGCCTCTCTTACATCTATGGAGTATAATTTACACTTCTTACAATAATCCAATATGAGGGTTTTCCATGCCTGCACTTGTTTGGCTCGGGTTTCCGCGTGCGGCTGCAAAGTGAAAAAGGGCGGAAAATTGTATTGCCAAGGCCAGTCCAGTTGTTCGCCCATTTTATTTATTTTTTTTTTTTTTGAGAAAATTGCAATAAATTATAAATAAATATAACCTTCAAAAGTCACAGTGACAGCTCATAAGTACATAACTCGTGACGTCATTGTGAGCGTTGCGGGTTGCCTAGCATTGAAACCGCAAACCATTATAAATTAATATTATTCACGATTTTAATTAACCTTCAATTTAATAATATTTCTCTTATTATTAAATCAATAATAGGGCAATTATTATTACTAAATATTATTGGTTCTACTCTTTTAATCATAATTGACCAAAAAAAAAGTTGACAACTTGATAAGACAGATGACAGTTGACATTGACAGTTCACAGCATTGAGGTTGGGTTGTGTTGTGGTTTTTGTCCTGTGTGGCTATTTTTATTTAAACATTTTTTTACTTTTCTTTTGTGTATTTAATTCCCGATGCGAAAAGTTTGAATTCCAGCGTCCGTGCCCCTCGAAGACTTCGTACGAGCAAGGTAATTAACATTCCAGCGCGTTAATCTTATCGCTAGTGCAAACTTTTCGTGCCGATCTTAATGGACTGATAGGTACAATTCCTTATCAGGGCATTGTCAACAAAAAAGGCATAATTACCTATTTTATGGCCGTTAATAATTCAAGATTGTGGTGCGGAATACTTAATTAGGGTTTAGCCTTTGGCCGGGGAAGGAAAACGACAAGTATTTCCTGTTTTATTTCCTATTGTGGAGTGACACACAGTCACCGTCTACTGTGTGCCACTTAAAAACCCGTCTAGTTTTTACGTAAAAAACCATAAAAAAGTAAAAGTGCTTGTCAAATAATTAGAAAAAAAATAAAAGAACAAGTGCTCCTGTATGTGCAAAACAAGTCACAAAGTGTATTTTTAGATTGGAGAAAGAACTTGTGCTCTTTGGTTGTCTATTTATTTTATTCCAGTTTAAAATAGAAGAACTCTATTTTTGTAATACAAGGCGTTTAAGTTTTTGGATAGCAAAAGGTGAAGGTGTTTTTGAAGTTAATTCTATCGTTTGCAATCAGGGTATCACTTTTATTTGCTAAAATGAAAAACTTTATTTACAGATGTCAGCAACAGTAAACGACTTGTGGGTGTCCTGGTTCAGTTGCTGTGTGGCCCGGCCGCAGAAGAGGAGGCACAGGATTGACAGGTAAAGTTCAAATTCAAATAGTTTATTGTCCAACAGGAAAATTCCCAATTACAAGACAATCGAAATAATTAAAATTAAAACAGTACAAGTTATAAGCACCTTAAATAAGTAGTACAAAAAAAATAATATAAGATCCAATATAGAGTGATAACAAAATTTAAAATTTAGAACAATAGCATAATTGTAAGAATATAAGACATACTAACCAAATGATACAATCACAGAAAAATAATCAAGCATCATTCAAATTAAGAGAGGAACACGTCCTTTTTTTAAAAACATATTCAGTGCTGCTAAAGATGTCGACATCAATAGCATTCATCTGATTATACCATGTACAAGCACGGCACAGTGGAGCTTTGCTGGACAGATTAGTTAAGTTAAGAGAGGGATAAAATATATGGTGCCTCCTTGTATTGGCAGGAGGAACAAATAGAGGTAGCCTCTCTAAGAGCTCAGAACAATCAATTTTATTATTGCAAAGTTTATATAAAAATATCTGACTAGAGAGAATAGTATTTTGCTTTAGTGACAAATAGTTGAATCTATTCAGCATGTACTCCTGTTCCACACCTCTTACTGGATATACTCCATCCAATTTAACAGAAAGTAACTTTAAGAATCTGCGCTGTACATACTTCAGCCTGTTAACATGAACATCATAGATGGGGAATCACAACATAGAGCCATACATTAATTTAGACTTTACTAATGAATTGTACAATACAGTCAAGCTGGATATATTCTTAAATTGAGAAGTGGACCTTACTATAAACCCGAGGCATTTTAAGGCTGAACCAGTGACCTGTGCTACATGCTGGTTGAATGTGAGCCTCTTATCTACTTCAATGCCCAAATCCTTCACTGAATAACAGTCTAGCAACTGAGAACCACTCAATATATATGGGTATAAAATCTCTTCATGAAGAATGGAAATTGTCATTTTTTTACATTTGTCACAGTTTAGGGGTAGTTTATTTCTTTCACACCATTCAAAGACCCTATTCATGTCTTCTTGCAGCTTCAGGCAGTCCAGCATAGTACGAATGATACGAAACAACTTCAGATCATCAGCGAATAAAAGACAGAAACTCTCCATACAATCAACTAAATCATTAATAAATAGATCGAACAGCATTGGGGCGAGGTTACTGCCTTGGGGCGCACCACTCGAAGCCACGTAATACTCAGACCCAAAACCATTAAATTCAACATACTGAAGCTTGCCAGTCAGATATGAGATGAAGAACTCCACCAGACAAGGATGAAATCCAGCCGTACCAGCAAACCGTGATCCAGCCGATCAAAAGCCTTCGAGAAGTCTGTGTACAGCACATCCAACTGGCTTTTCTGATTTATAGCTAGATATGCTGTTTCCAAGAAACAAGCCATATTAGTGACAGTAGATCTTTTTTGAAAGAAACCATGCTGCTTTTCTGTAATTATGTGCTTAATTTGAGGAGACAATTTATCGTGCACACATATCTCAAAGGCCTTCGAAAAATTAGAATTGACACCGGTCTGTAGTTCTCTATTTTGCCATGGTCGCCACTTTTAAACACTGGACATATTTTAGCCTTTTTCCACTTTTCCGGAAATGTATTGGTCTTGAGTGATAAGTTGAAGATTTGTAAGAGTGGTACAGCCGGGGCCGATGCACAGTCACGCAAAAGAAATGAAGGTATTTGGTCAAGACCCGCAGTTTCTTTGTTTCTTAATTTCTGTAAAGCTTTTCTTACATCTGCCTGAACAAAAGATTGGACCAAAATGTTGTCTGAACGTGTATATGTATCAGATTCTTTGGGCTGAGCAATAAAGGACTCAACATAAACACTCCTGAAAAAATCAGAAAAAGCATTTACAATACTTTTAGGACCCACAACAGTAGTATCTTTATAGCTCATAGAACCTGGAATGCGAGAGTTGTTTCGTTTAAGGTGAATGAACCTCCAGAATTGCTTTGGATCACTCCGAATAGCTGGGTTCAAATCATTGATTTATTCATGTCAAATTTACTAAAGTAATGTACATACATACTTCACAATAATGAAAAACACATTAGCTTTGTTTCCCCAATATCTTTTTCATTGAATGCAGTCTAATGTCAACTTTTGTTATTTATTTCTTGTATTTTTAGATCGATGATAGGAAATCCCACAAATTTCGTCCATACAGGCCACATTGGTAGTCGAGATGTGGAGCTACCCAATGATCAACAGATTGCCCTCCAAAACCGAATGAGGAGTAAAGGCGGTTATGATACAGCCTATAAGGTAAGAATAATTTTAAGTACTTTTGTATTTTTACTGACCCATTGAAAGGTAAACAAACATTATAAATATATTAGAAATCAATAATATTTTAGCATTTATTGCTAATAGTATAATTGGATCATTTTGGTTACTCACATGCGATCATATACTTCACAGAACTCTTTATAGAGGACCAAAGGCAATATATTTGATCATAAATCTTATGTAGTAGAGAAGTAGATCATTAAAAAATCTGTGCAGGCTTTGAAACAATTGCATTAACATAACTCATTTGTTCTAATAATAGATAAAGATGATTAATTGATGACCTTCGATTATTTTGGATATGATGTGAATTTTAAGTAGGTTTTTTTTTTTTTTTGTTTATAGGAAGCTCAATGGTGCCAATAAGACCTCTACAGTGGTCCTCCATCTTTAATTTAAATTAGGTGCTAAAGCTACAATGTAATTGAATTTTTTTTATCTCTACTTATTTATATAAAACAAAGAAGACTTCCGTTGTTCTGTGTATACTATCTTACGTTTCGCTTGTATATATTATTTACTGTTTAAGGCATTTTTCCTATTATTTCATAGTTTTTTTTTGTAAATATTTCTTTTAGTTTAAGTTCATTTTATAAGTACAAGATTTCCGTCTTTTTCGGCAGCCATTTTGTTTTGACTTGACAGCTAGTGAAGTTGTTTTTTTTTTGTTAAGATGCTTTCATTTGTTTATGACAGTATTAAGTAAGATAATCCATTCAATTTTATCAAGAAATTAGACTGACTTGTAGTTAACTCTCGGGTTATTTGGATGCCTTATTATAATATAGAATATTTTGGCACAATAGAAAATTTTGACTGGCACAACTCAACCTCAGGTAAATCGGTGTCATTAATGGCAATAATTGAAGCAATGTATGATAGTTATTATTGTACTTATTGGAAAATATATACGTACTAAAGTTATTTTTTGATTTTTATTTTTGTCCACGTTTTGGTCACTGGGAAGTATTAAAATAAGAAATAAAGCACATATTCGGAATGTTCAGAGTCTTTTCTATAATATTTCCAAAACATTTAGAGCTATTTTTAGCATTTTATCCGTGAAGTTATAAACCAAGTCTGGAGGCGGTTACGACAAATTGTAACCGTAAGTGATCGAAAATGGCGACTATATTTGTTAAAATCGAC
Organism: Anthonomus grandis grandis; assembly: GCF_022605725.1. Classification (NCBI taxonomy): domain Eukaryota; kingdom Metazoa; phylum Arthropoda; class Insecta; order Coleoptera; family Curculionidae; genus Anthonomus; species Anthonomus grandis. Next base: position 404,038 of record NC_065548.1, on the reverse strand, counting down.
CATTTTTAAACGATATTTTAGGGCGTTTTATCCTTTGGTGTCTACATGTTTATATAGTAGAAAGTTTCAAAAAAACATTAAAATCAATTCCCACATGATTCCAAACAATTCTGATATTTAAAATTCGATTATTACAATTGGGGCGCGAAAATAAAAGATATTTCTTTATTATGTACAATATATATTTATCGTTTAATATACATCTTATAATACTTAATAAAAAACAATCTGTTTCAACTATTATAATACAATAAAAAAATCCTTATAAATTAACCGTTTTGGTACGTTGCCGCTTAGAAAGAGAAACGTTGTTTTATTGCCATACAAAAGAAGCTACTTAAAAAATATTGTTTTGTGTACGTGTGCAGGAAATTCTCGTTAAACATGTGTGTGTCCTCCCTAATAAAGCTTAAAATTTATTTGGCACAAAAGACTTCTTTTTTTTTAAAGAAATTATTTGGAAAATTTCGTTGTTTACGCATTGGATGTATATAAAGAAGTAAATAATTGCAATTTAATACAGGCTGGGTCAGTTTATACAGTCAAGTCAATTTCTCACACCCTATTTATTTTGAGGTTTTTTTATCAAATACACAGAGTAAGTGAAATTAACGCTCATTCAGTGGTGAAATCAGAAAAACAACTAAATGTTTTTTTTTTTAATTTTTTAATGAAGACAGTTAAGGAATTCTGGCGTAACATCATTTTTAGTACAATTTAAAAAATTTATTGTTTACGAATTTGTACTGAAATCGCCTTGTGTCCGACTCTTTTTCTCAATCAAATTTTTATTTTTATATTAAAACAGTTTAGTACAAATTTCAATTGTACAAAGACAGTTTTTTCATATAATTCAAAAATTAGTCTGCAGCAAATAGTGAAAAAGTTTTTGTAAAAAATTGCACTAAAATGAAGTTGAAGTACCTGGTCGAATAGCACGTAATTAAACCTATTGCGATAATTTGGATATTTAAATGTATACTATTCAATACATTTTTAGTGATGCGTTGCCTTTAGTACAATTTTGACAGCAAATTCTTGGCTACCAGAGGTGAAAATATTTAAGTAGATCTTTGAATGACGACGCTTCGAAGCACCCAATGGCAGTAACAAAACGAGGCCAAACTTTGATAAGGGATATGCAGGATCGCTGTAACATACCATTGGTAAATAACATCAAAGAAGAAAAGAAAACTGATGTGCGAAAGCTGCTTTGTGCAAGACAAGACTGGGAATTTAAAGTCCCGCTTTCTTCGCTCTTGTTTTTTGATCATGCCTTAAACACCACGACGGCACTATAAGCTGAAATTCCAGATCCTGCAGATGATGTAGGTGAAGAAAATCCCATGTGCGACTGCCTCGAAGAAGACCCTAACCAGGAACAAATTTGATTTTTTTTTCAAGTGGACTTTGTATGTTATTAACATTAGTATTATTTTGTAAGTTTGCATTTTTCGAAGAAATTAAACAGAAACAAAAAAAACATATTCCTGGTACTTAGTTGACGTTTTATCCTTAAAGTCGAATAATTTCACTACCAACATCAATTTTTTGAAAAAAGAATAAATTGGAACAAACAGCATCATGTCCAATTTTGAACGAAACAAAACGAATTTCTACGAATAACATTGTTACGAATCAACACGCATGAAATCCAAACATTGTTTTCGATTTTTCCAGATTTTCTAATAAATATTGATTTAACTGAGATAACTTAATGGATTTTTATGTTAATTTCTATCCAAACAACTCCATGTTGTAAAAATATATAGCAGGGTTTAAAAGAAAATAGTTTTTCGTCAATACCCAAAAAAGTATTTTTATTGTACTTCAGTGATTCCTGCGGGGGCCAAAATAAGAATAAAAATGTATTAACATTTTGGATGTACTTTGTTTAAAATTATGACATACAATCTGTGGACCATAAATTCTTAGAGCCGGGGCACACTTATATGGAGTGCGATAAAGACTTTGCATTAATTGAGATGAATACTACTGAATGGAATGAAGCCATTAAAGAGAGTTGCAAGAGATTCTCTGTAACACAAATGACATCGGCTGACTTTTTCTGCTTTTCAGAGCTTGAAGGTATAACTACCATTGTTCGCAATGACAAAGAAAAAAGGAAGATTGCCTGGAGACAAATTAGATGGATAAGACTTGAAAAAGATCAACCATTTACAATGAAATTTAAAGACACTTTTAAGTGCAATAATTGAATTTTATAAAGCCGATTGGACCCGAAGAAGCAAAGGAAGACCATCGGCACAAAAACTTTGCCCCTTGTATAATGAGGCACCAAAAATAAAATTTCTTAAATGGCAAAATCTTCGAGAGCTGTTGCAGTTTGTACCTCCGGTATACCACCATTTTTACAAGAATTTGGCACATGAAGATTCAAAAAGTCAAAAACGGAACAGGCAATAAACGGCACCTGAAAAGAAAACCAAAGCAGGTGCTGGCAGTACAGAAGAGCGACGTGACAGCGACGAAGATATAATAGATGAAAGTGACAGGATTATTTTAGAATTTAATGAAGATTAGATAAGACAAACTGTATTCATTATACCTTTTTTCAGAATGTTTAAATAAAGTATCTTTTATGTCACTTATACTTCTTTTACCCCAAATCATCATGTATGGCAAAATGGTACAAGTGAGAAAAACTAAGTTTTTTAGAAAAATACAATATTTTTAAAACCCGGATTTCCAGAAAACATTAGAATTTTTTAAATAGATATACGTAACCATTCTTGGATTTACTTTTACTAGGATTTTACTATTAGCCATTAACGTTGACCTTAGATTACTCAAAATCTTGTCAATGTTACTTATACCACTTTTCCACTGACCACCTCAATTAATTCCACACAAATTATTTCCAACAAAATCCCCTTTTTTATTCATGGGAATTGGCAAGTTTTCCATTCATCAAAAAAGGCTCATTTTACACACTTGATACATAAATAACGATTTTAAAATGACCCTAAGGTGGGACGTTGATTTTTTTTGTGATTTCCTTCCATCACATACATTAATTAGCAGATAAAATTACAAAAGTTGAAATTAATTTCAGACACTCTGTATATTGATAAACCGTTAGAAATCAAAATCATCTGTAAGGAAATCTCGATATAGTACTACGAACATTCTGAGAAAATGTTGACTTGCAATTAAGGTGTTCATTCTTTCCGCAGATTATCGATAATTTAATCTTTAAGCTGGTCTCTTAGTTTTTATAGGGTGTTGTTAAAATTTGACCAATAAAAGTCGCTTCAACAATAAGGTCTAATATCTAAGAAAGAAAAAAGGAAAAAATACCACAGATAAATCATAAAAAGTCCATATCTAACGCGTTGTATAACGCGGCGATCTCGCTATGGCCGATGATCCGCCAAAATGGGAAATTTAACGTTTTCGCAGCCGCTTCCTCGTCTTGACCGTCGCCGATCACCACGTACGTGCACTTCCGACCGAATCGGGTCACTATACGCTCGAAACAACTCTCTTTGCCTGAAAAATTAGGAAAAATATAAAACAAAGAGGGAATTTTTTAAATTAAAATATAATTGAATACCCCCATACATATAAACTCGATATTTTTAACTGTCAAGTCGTGGTTCTAGTTATCGAAGTTTAACTGTATGTATTTTCATTTGAAATTGACGACTCGTAAGATTGTTTTCATTGGACATTATTAAATAAAAACTGATGTAAAGTCAAAACTATTAGAGATGTTGATTTTTTTATAAAACATTATTCAAAGCCATCAGCTATGGTTGTGTATAATTTTTAATTTTAAGGTTACTAAACTTTTGTCATAATTCATGCTTTAAATAAACTTTGATTACAAAAAATCCCTAAACTTACCGATTTTTGTGGCCGAATAAATATTATCGATAGGAAACACGTTGCCCAGTCCAAATAGTAAAACCTTGGCCAGGGCCGGAATCAGTTGCGTCGTGGTCACCAACACATTAACGCAATTACTCCGGGAATTAATTAACGTAAGACATTTATTAGCTAAAGTTAACCAATTATCTGTCACCGCTTCGATCTCTTGTCTTAACTGGAGCCACTGCTCCCGTTTGTTTGAGCCTAATAAACCACCCACACTAAAACAAACAAACAAAAAAAAATAGTGAAGAAATAGTCCATACTTGCAGTGGAGTAGTAGGTTAAGGGAAAATGAAAATCATACAGTCTAAAATAAAGTCCAGTAAAATAAGTAGAGGGACACTGCAGCATTTTCATTTTACCTTAAAAAAAAACATTAATTATAATAAACAATAGTAGATCCTTAGTACATTGAATTCCTAGAATAAACCATAGACGAGGTGTTTGAGTTCACCATCTATTAAACAATGATGTCAAGTGTCAAATCGATTTTCCACTTTTTCATACATAGCGGAGTAAAAAAGACAATAAAAGTAGCTCCCTTCTTAAAAAAAATAAAGTCGGCTTAGAACCAGATAAAACCTTTACCAAATCATTAATTAGGTTATTGTACATACGAAATGGGCATTTACGACTTTTTTTAGTGGTACCGAGTTTTATAAAATGGAGAATATTGCAAAAAGGCAGGAATTAAAAAAAAAGTGCTTTTTAACCTTAACCTTTTAATATCTCTGGAACTTTTTAACATATTCAAAAGATCTTTTTTTTTGTTTTAATGAGAATACATAAGCGCTGAAAACTGCGATAAAATAAATCCAAAAAACGTTTCTTTTTATTAATATAACATTTAAAAATCATTAAAATTATATTTTCTGTAATGAATTTTTGAGCAAGCGAGAAACTTTTTTATTTGAAAACATTTTTCCATACAATCTGCGAATAAAAGGTAGACAAAACTGTTACGAAGTTTTTAAAAGTAACTGCAATCGGATATATTAGCTAGATTGCGAGAAATCCACCTGCAAAGTTGTGCCAGATTAGCGAGTCAAACAACAGTCGCCGACGTTCGCGGGAGACGCGTGACTAATCATATCAGAGACAATCAAATTTTTTTTTCTCTGGTTGTCTCTTTAAAACTTTTTTCTCTTTAAAACTTCTTTATTTCTTTTTTGTCTCAAATCTTTAATCATAATATAACCACTAAAAAGCTGTGTCGTAACGCTCTTGATTTTTGTGCGTTAAAACACGTTTTTATTGCGTTGGTGTGTGTTTATGTTTTATGAGAGTTTTGTTGATCTGTTTGTTTCTGTTTCATATGAACAATAGCAACAATGAAGTGCCTTTTATGTGAACAATTATTGAACAATGATGATTGTATTGTAAAAAAACCAATACAAAAAGGTCTACGTATGATAATAAACTTTGCTCAGAAAAGAAATGACCCTATTAGCCGTAATATTTTGGAGAAAAAGGAGCAAATGTTAAACGGCACTTTGACAGTTGTGTACCATGTATCTTGCAGAAAATAATTTACAAGTAAACAATTATGTAAACAATTTGACCAAACCGACGACACACAGCCACTCGCAGGGGTAGTACGTTTGATATACGAAGAATGTGTTTAAAATGTGGCAAATCAGGCACTAAAAATAAAGAAAAATTAACATCCGTACAAACAGGTTAGTATAAAATTTTAATTATACCTACGAAAAGTTTTTTATATTAAAAAGTTGAGAAAAATATACATAAAAGTAATTTTTTAAATTAACTCTTAGTTGGTGCAAAAGGTTAAAATTGGATAAATTTATAAATATTTTCCGCCGTATGCAACATCTTTTAACTAATAGCAGTGACAAGTTTGGTTTTTATTACATTGATTAAATGAATTTAAATTAACTTTTAACTGAAAGTGGTGGGCGATGTAATACGACCACTAAAGTTTTCTGTAACTCTGTGGTATATCAATTAATTATCACATGGGATGTGACAAGTTTGACCATTTTCAAATTCAAATTCAAATTCAAAAGACTTTTATTACCACTTAAACATTGTACATAGAAAATTACATTTTTTTATTACAAGAATTTACACAATGCTAAGAGTAATACGGACTGAACTGCGATTATAAAAACAACCGATAACACATACACGGGCTAGCGCGCATGTGCTGCTCAGACCGTTAAAACATACTAACCTAATTACAACTAAAAGAAGAATAAAGACTTTCCCAATTATAATTATTAAGAAAATAAGTCATTAAACCCTAAAAACATATAAAAGATAAAAACAAAAAAAAAATATAGTGTAATAATTTACTATATCAATTACATTAATATAGGTACCATCTGTGCAATAGACAGAGAGAAGGAAGGGCGGCAAAAAACACGAGCCGAGGCTGGAAAACCAGGGCAACACGACGCAAAAATGAATAGATATTCCAAAATGAACCATTTAAAATTTTATTTTTATGCCTGCAAGATCAACAAGACCAGTGTTGATTTAAAAAGTAAAAATTCAAAAATAATATGGTTGCAATTAAATAAAAATAATTAAATTATATTTTTAATAAGAATTTGATGGCGTGAATTTGTTAAAATGCCTATGTTAATTGAGAATCAAGAAGAATTTCTTTAACATATGCAATAAATTTCTTTGGTGAACTATTTTTAATGTATTCCGGTAACCTGTTCCACATATGAATGCCTACATACTGGAATGATTTTTTGAAACCTGATGTTCGATGAAATGGAATTCTAATTAAATTTGGATTTCTTACATTGTGTATATAATCATGGTGAAAAAATAAGTCTCTTAAATATGGCGGCTGACCTGATTTAATTATTTTGTAAATTAAATTATACATCTGACACTTCCTTCTATTTCTCATATTTAATATAAAATGTGAATTTAGATAAGGAGTAATGTGGTCTCTATACGATATATTAAAGGAAAAACGCATACAACTATTTTGCAGTTTTTGCACCGTCCTTGACAGAGATACGGTTAGTGAGTCGCCATACACAATGTCCGCATAATCCACCAAAGACAGTACAAGCGAATTGCAAAGCAAATATTTGGTGTTTGATGGTAACTGATTTTTGTATTGATATAAGTTTTTTAAACGACCGTAAGCAATTTTAATTTTGTTCTTAATGTGGGAGGCAAAGCTGAGATTTGAATCGAATATAACCCCTAGATTACGTTTTTCCGCAACGGTTGGTATAACTGTTCCATTAATATTAATTTTTAGAGTTAGCTAGTGCAGTTTTTAAAATACTTCATACATTTATTAAAATCCTCCTTTTAGATGAGTTTTAGTAAATTACACGTGTAACTTTTTATTCTAGGAACAGGAAAAGGTACGCACGAAAAAAATATTAATGCAGCACAAAAACGGGAAGATATTTCTATGATTTTCAAATATCATAAACGATGCTATAGTCACTATATATCAAAAAAGAATATTCAGGCATTTAGAAACAAACAATTAAAATTAGAAAATAAAACTCTGTTATCACCAAAAAAATAATCCCCAACGAAACAAGATAATTCCGCGGAAACGTCAGATTCAACGAGTGAATCTGAATTAAATTATTTAGATCATGAGCCATATTTTCAAGAAAATGAAGTTCATATCTTACACAGAGCGGCTAGAATATTAAAGAATCAAATGCGCGAATTTCAATCCAAGCGGAAAGAATTTCCCATTCCTGAGGACATAAATGAGTATATGGACACATTACAATTTATTTCTTATTTTATGTGCATATATCAACTAAAAATTTGGTATAACAGTCACATACCATATATGAATTTTGAAGACCCAAGAAAATATGGTTGGACAAATGAGAGAAAGTCTAATATATGGACTCCAATATTTGCGACACAGGATCCCGTCCCAAAGGAACTACGGAAAATTTTAGTTCTTCGATGTTTCGATGGAAACTGCAACACTAGAAAGTGTATATGTGTATCCCAGGGCTTGGAGTGTTATAACGAATGTAACTGTATCTTAAGTTATTATTATTCACCAACTTCATTTATAAATTATTCGTAGATAGTTAATAAATGGCGGCAGTTGGAAGTACGTTCGGTCGGCAACGGTATAGAGTGCGGCAATTTCCGCCTACGCGTTACTTTAAAAATTCATATTTCAAAAACTATTTCGGATAGAAACCTGTGGCTTTTTTTAAAAACTTTCTTATGCTTTTTTCTACATTTCATTCGTAGCATGTATGACAAAATTCATCATAATAAAAAAGTTTATAGCTTGCTGAAAAATTCAATACCAACAATATAAATTTTACAATTTTCATGTTTTTTATTAACAAGAATATAAGTTTTCTGCAATTATTTTACTGCAGTTGTTAGCGCTTATATATGCCCTTTAAGCAAAAAAAAAGAAAATTTAGCTATATGAATTAGTTTCGGAGATATTGGCAGTTTAATGTATAATGGTAACATTTTTGAATTAAACCATTTTTTTTTTAAATTCTGATTTTAAAAAACTCGGTACCATTAAAAAAAGTCGTAATTACCCATTTCGTATGTGCAATAACGAAACTAATGATTTGGTAAAGGTTTCATCTGGTTCTAAGCCGGAAAAAAAATTGAAATATTTTAACCCGTTATTTACTCCGTTAACAGTATCTGCTTTTTTTTTAATATACTGAATATTTTTTTAATTTATCGTATTTTGTAACAGCTTATGTCGTTTGCCAGCAACCTATTGATAGTCCGCGCTCGCTGTTATTTAATCAATATAATGCCCGTATTTCCTAGAATTCCCAAGTAATTTTAATAATTTTTCGTCTAGATATTAACAATCAATAACTAAATCGATTTATGGTGATTACAAACCTCTACAAACAACGTTTTTTTTTGTAAAAATGAATTAAAAAGTGGAAGGATTTGATATGGGTGCAAACCTCTACATACGATTTATTGAATTATTAAATAAGAAAAAATATAAACGGCTATAACTCCCAAAGGAAAAATTGTATCCATATCAACAAAATATCCTGTCTCTTTCCCCGCTGTGTGACGCTCAATCCAAAACAGCCAATGTTTATTCTAGTGTATTCGATGTTCTAAAAGAAGATCCGATTAAAGTCTAGTTCAGAGATCTATTAGAATCTTTGATGTGTCGCAGATGCCGCACTAACTAGTCCGTGCGCCTATGTCATATTTATGGTTGCATGATATATATGTTTAAATGGCAAAATTTTATATTGTCTATCTATGAAATCATTTTAAATATACGTAAAACCCCATGTTTTATACTATTTTTTATTTTTCTTTCGAAAATGTCAATTTTTAGAAAGAAAATAATATCAAAAAATTGACCGCGGACTAAAATCCAAGCATCTTACAAAATATTTTAAACACTTCCAGCACTCACAGACTTGTCACCTCTTTTTAGCCAGTCTATTAAACAAAGATAAAACACCTGCGTTCTGACAATTTCTACTTTAGGCTGTGCAAGTGATTGTGTATCTCTCTCTATCCCACTGAATTTAAGAATTACGGGGCCGTACCCAAATAAATTTTTGGACCATTTTTGTATTATTTTCGTCGTGTTTTTAAAGAGATCTTTACGGATCGGTCTATCGCCTTTAAAATAGTTGTTGGATGGGTCTATCAGCTTTAATAGTTGGGAGGGGGGCCACCTGAGGTTATTATTTGATGTGTTTTGCGGGTTATGCTTTTTACACGTTTATAAAGAATTTAGAATTTGGCCTCTATTCCTGTAAATTTTTTGCAGTTTTTACTGTGAGGAACAGTGTTTTTTTATTTGTGTTTGTGGATTTGTTTTGGTATTATACCTAAAGACCTTAAAATGTTTCGACCCTGGAAAAATAGGCAGGAAAATTTGGCAAATGAAGAGGAAAGTGTTTGTGCGGGCTTATGGAGACCGTGGGTGTACAAGAAAGACAATAACATTTGTGAAAAAAAAACAATAAGAGTGATCTGGGCAGTGATTTAGACTTACATAGTTCTGAGAGTTCATTTTCTAGTATTGAGGAAGCAAAAAGAAGCAAGGGAAGTAGAAGCTACAGAAGAAATCAAGCAGTTTTAAAAGAACAAATTTATCTAAATATCTATAACAATCTAAGGAATGATACTCAGTTCACAAATGTTTGTAGTGCTTTGCAAGAAATAGCGTTTTTAACAGGGGTTCCCTATAGTACAATATGCCTGTAAAAAAAGGATTAAAGACAGAATAAAAAGGAAAGATGCGGGACAATCAAAGGGACTTGACATGGATATTGCCAAATTGCTAAGGAAAGGTGTGTATTCTAAATACAAAAACAATGAGGTTCTGACCATAGAGACACCTTATCGGCAAGGGACAAACATTTCTCAGTCTCAACCTTGCGGAGATACCTGATAAAACTTGGATTTAAGCTTAAGATAGTTAACAAAAGAGCTGCTGTAATGGAATTGTCAGGTGGTGTATAGAATATTTGAGGAAAATTAAAATAATTTGGGAGGAAGAAAGATCCATATATTATTTAGCCGAAACATGATATGATACATTTATGATTGATGTATGATTTCCATTCTCTGGGAAAAAAGTCCCTTTTTTGCCATAGTAGGAAAACCATATTTTTATTAATAAAACAAATCTAAAATTTTGTTTTTTACAGCTTACTACCCCTGTTGTCCTTCAGCAACACAATGAAGACTGCTTCTTCCTCCATTCTCTGGAAAAAAGTCCCTTTTTTGCCATAGTAAGAAAATCCTATTTTTATTAATTAAACAAGTTTAAAGTTTTGTTTTTTTCAGCTCACTGCCCCTGTTTGTCCTTCAGCGACACAATAAAGTATATATAATGTAATGCTTTAGAATCCATATGCTGATGTGCGAGATGAAGTTGGAATCGATGGCGGCAACAGAGAAACTGTTTCCTTCCTTAATGGAAGAAACTGCTAAAGAACAATGGTAAAAAAACAGAATTTACAAAATTTGTATTAACTTTTTGGGCCAGATTCAAAAGAGTGGTTAAATTTATAAAAGTATTTAGTATCCTCACTAGTTTTAGGATCCAGTATACTTAAAATGTAGTGTTTTGTATAAGATTTTTAGTTTTTAGTATAAGCATTTATTTTTGTTAATTTTTATCTAATCTCTCCTAATATGCATAATAACTAAATACGAGGCAAACAAATTAATAAATACGTTCAGGATGTAAAGTGTGTTTTTTTTTTATAAGTAAAACTTGTGTCTTTTAAAGGCATAAAGTATAGATAGCCAGATGATTTTTAATGTAAAAGTTTATTTAAAAAAATATACTTCCAATTTTCTGATTACATAATTACTTTTTATCAAAAGAAGTTGGTACTAAATATAGAGATGGGGGTTTTCATGAGTATATTATTATAATAATATATCATAATATGTATTAATTAAAAAAAACTATAATAGAGGACATTGAATATGGCAGCCACAATCCCCATTAATAATCACCACCATGTAAAAATAAATCTCAATTCCCAAAAAAAGGAAATATATAAAATTTGAAGACAAACCAAAACATTTTACACTTTTGTGTCAAAAAGTAACTATTTATTGCCTTAATCCACAGAATAAATGGGCCTAAGTAATTTGTCACCTACTCTCTCATTAAACTGAAAAATTCTTTATTGTCAATATAAACATAGAAGTTGTAGACAAAGCCAATAGACTACATTAAAGGAATAAAAACGAGAAACTAATTTAAAATAAAATAAAATTATATAGTAAAACTTAAATGCTAATCATTAAAAATTCATCATAGTTTAGGTGCTACATAGTTTAGTACGCTTTACTAGCAAGAAATATTTTCTTCCTTGTACGTAGGCTTTTTTCAGTCTTAAGTGGTCTTATTTCTAGTGGAAGTTTATTAAACAGCTTTCTACCTCCATATATGATAGAGCTACGGACAAGACCAAGTACTGATCCTTGCGGAACACCCACATTTATATTAAGTTCCTTAGACATACCACCATTAAATTTGACAGCCTGGACACGATTTGATAAGTAGGAACGAAACCACTCAAGGGCAGTTCCCCTGAAACCATAGAGCTCCAGTTTCATCAGCAGCACTCTGTGACTCATGCAGTCAAATGCCTTGGACAAGTCACAGAATACCGCTGCTGCAACTTCACCAACATTCAGTCGGTTGTACAGGTGTTCTAGAAAGCTAAAGATAGCATCATTTGTGCTCACAGACTCACGAAAGCCAAACTGCTGAAGACTCAATAGGCCAAATCTATTTGAAAATGAAACCATCCTCACCTTAACGAGCCGTTCCACTATCTTGGTTAAAGTAGGCAATAACGCTATAGGTCTAAAGTTAAAAGGACAGTCGCGATCGCCACCCTTGTAAAGAGGAACAATCATTGCTCTTTTTAAGCACTTTGGGAAAACTTCAGACATAAATGAAAAGTTAATTGACTCGGCCAAGACTTGCAAAGCAACAAGAGGTAAAACAGAAAATATTTTAAGAGAAAGCCCATCCCAACCTGATGAACTCTTATTCTTAATATTAACCATTAACTGTTTAAGCTCTTCTACACTTGTGGCGGCAAAAAAGAAAGATTCGGCTACTACCACATTGCTGAGATAGCTCCTGGGATCTATTTTTTGTAAGAGATTGGCTGCAAGGTTACTAGCAATATCACAGTAGAAGGAATTGAGGACATTGGAATCTAAGGTACTTGGAATAACCAAGACATTATTTTTACCCCTAAGCTCATTTAAAATCTTCCGAGACTCTTTTGCTCTGTTGGAGGAATTATTTATCCTCCTTTGAAAGTAGGTCCACTTAGCCATTCTGATTGAGTTTCTGTAAATCTTGCGGTATCTGTTATAATAATTTAAAAATGTTGCATTGTTCATAGTGTATTTCCTAATGTAAAAAAGGAAGCGCATATTTTTCCCAGATACTCGTAAACCCTTAGTATATCAAGGTTTTCTATTTCGTTTCTTAATATTGACAACAGGAAAAGCAGTGTTAAAATTGTTTAATACTATTTGATGAAAGCTATGCAGTGGGTTAACAGTAGTCAATACACTATTCCAACTTGACATATTGCAAAGCAAAGAGACTTGACTTGTTACAAGGCGCTAAAAACTAAACTTATGAAATTACAATTTTTGGTTAAACTCATTTAACGTACTTAAATCTTATATTTAAATTAAATATTATCTTGCTATCAACTATCCTGAATTTCTAACTTAATAAAACTAAACCCAAAAATCCCGAATAATAAAGTTTTAAATACAAATAAATTTTAAGGCCGGGCCTGTGCAACTTTTCACGCTTGAGTGGCTGTGACTAAGGTCATGCGTTTAACAAAATAGTACGTGGGCACATGCAGTCACATTTTACGAATCAAATGTATAAATTCTTAAAAAAATGCTTAAAACATTTATTTATTTAATGAAATGATTAAATATCGCTTAGAATAATACTTTATGACTCTTTCCACATAAAATTTTGCGGTTTAAAGATGCATGTCATGTGACAATACAAGCAACACCGGCACACGGACTATTTGCGGTACATCAAAGATTCTAATAGATCTCTGAACTGAACTATAACTCACCTGTTTCTGTAATTGTTATAAGTCTCTTTGATCTTCCTATACCGGAAAGCGAGTTTTCTCATCCAGTCTACGCCGCCCCTGACGCCGCCCGCCAAACACAAATTGGCGGCGCCGCCTCCCGCCGCCGCCGCCGAGGCGGCATGAAAACCGTCCGTACTAAAATTATAACTGGACAAATCTTGTCCGTTATCGTCCGAGGACACGTCGTCTATATGAACCTGATCACATTCCTGTTTTAAAAAAAAACGATGCAATTTTTTTTGTGGACTTAATAACTCGTACACTGTTTTTACCTCGATATCGTTGAAAAAAAAGTGAGTGTCCGCCAAATTGAAGACCATCTCTTCCATTTTAAAACCTAACTGCACGACATTTTGAGCATCCTAAAACCCATTATTGTATTAAAGCATTTATTGTACCAAATTGTTATACCTCTAACTTACTTTATGATATTTGGTAGCATAACTGCCGGTTAGTAAAGTGTGAAAAATAATAATCGTCTCGTCCAGGTCCCATATGAACACCCTGTCTGTCGTGGATTCCGGAGTGGTTGGGGAAACGTTATTTGTTCGCCTTCCTCTACCCCTGGCCCTAGGTTCTCCTAGTAAACATCATGTAACGTTTAATTTCTTTGGTTGTTTATACATTAAACACTCGTATATACGAACAACTCGGTTTTGTGAATAAAATATTTTTTGTATTAGGTACCCTATAGTGTGAACAGAAGTCGATAATGTGAACAATTAAACAATACGTTTTTAAACGATTTTTGAGCCAATATACCAATAATATTTTGACTGTCTCGATGGTTTTTGACTTGTCGTAGCATGTTTGCATGGTTCATGACGTTTATATGACTTTTATTCTTCAGTTTTCAGTTGACTTTAAACGCCTGAGTAAGAAATTACTCAGTTTATGAGTCCTTGATTTTAATTTTTTTATTAGTGATGGTTTTGTTAATTTTCTCTTAGTTTTTTCGATTTTATTTAAAACTATGATGTACTAATAAATAAGTAAATTATGACAAGTTTTTTTTTGGGGTCGGTGGAGAACTTCTTTATGAACACTGGTTACGCGGCGCCGCTCCCAGTAGTGTGGGACTCAGTGTCGAGTCTGTTTCGTCCTGTACCCACTAAAACTCCACCGCTGGGTGGTGCCTTGTGGCTCCCTACACTGCGGTCTGCTAAAAAGCAGTCCTATTGTGTCCCATATGGTTAGTCCCACAGGTTCAATTCTGTAGCTTCAAGGAAGTCCAGGATTGTGCCCAGTGGTAGATTTCTTATACCCTCTGGTGAGGGTTTCTCTTTCCCCAGGAATGTTGCCCTGGTTTGATTAAATGCTTCACAGAAGCACAGTATCTGAAGAGTTGTTTCGTCCTCCTCATTGCATCCCCTACATAGCGAGGTAACTGATTTCCGTAGCGTATGCAGGTATTTCCTGCTGGGCGCATGGCCTGTAAATAGCCCCGCGACTCTTCGCAGTTGTTGTCTGGAGAGGCCCAGTATGTTCTCACCCTTCTTGAAGGGTGGGCTGCCTATAAGTTGTTTGGATTGTTCCATCTTTGGTAGCTGTTCCCAGTAGGATTTGTTCTGGTTTGTTAGTCAGTTGCCGATTTCCCTCTTCCAGGTCTTATCGTTGACACAACATGTTGGTTCAGGGCCTACCAACAGGGCTGTTGCTTGCTCCCTGAGTTGCAAGTTGAATAGCCCTTCTTGCAGCCCATATTCTCTGCTAGGATTATCTCTGGCCTATTTTGCGCTTCGGCGAGGTTCCTGAGATCCTCCCAGCAGCTTTGCACAGTCCTTGACTTAGTCTTGAACTGTTGTAGTGCAAGTGTTGCAGCCTGGTCTCCTGTGAAAATTGCGAAGGTTTTGCCTCTTGGCAGCCCTTCTCTCATCAGTTGGACACAGGTTTGTATTCCTATTATGCTTGCCTGTAAATTTGTTGTTTCCAGGCCCAGGTTTAGCATGAGTTGCCTGCCCTGTTGTTCGTCCTCCACCATGCCCACAGCTACCCCGATCTTGGATCGTTTGGTTGCCGTGTGCCATACTGAGTAACCTCTTTGCCTGAGCCCGTCCGCTTCTGCGTCCAGTGGTCCCCTTTTCTCTTTGACAAGTGATACGTACATTATTATATGGGTCAGATGAATGAATTTAAAAAAGGACGTTTTTTTAGTTCAAATTGTTTTATAAATTGTAGTCCATTCACAAATCAAAAAGATTTGTAGCAATTAGGATTAATACTTAATGGCGATTTAGGTTGATGAAGTAGTTTTATTTGGCTTCTTTTTCACCGGTCTTTTTGATCTTGCCACATAGCTCCTTCGTCTCGTATATTTTGGTTTTTTGCTGGATTTTTCATTTTTATTGGTTAAACTTTTTGCCGTGATGGTAGTTAACGTATTTTCGAGATATTCAACACTTTTTGCCTGTCCCAGTAATCGTAACGCATAATCATCGAAATTACCATCACTTAGATTTTTCGTTTTCATGATGTTGGGGTCGGTTTCTGCAGAATATTCAGTTGTCATTTCTTCAAAACTTTTTTATTCGTTAAACCTTTTTTTACTTTTTCTTTGTTCACATCATAGGAAATTGATGTTAAAAAGCTTTGACTAGTAACTGGCATGATGTTTTCAACTGTACTTTTCTTAAAAGTATGATTAACTCTAGGTTTTCTGGTATTAAATATTTGTCTGGCTCTTATTTTTTCAGCTACTGAATTTTTAGAAAATTGAGTAGGAACAGTTGTTGAAGGTTCTGTTGTAACAGCAGTAGTAGTACTAGTAGCTTCATAATAATCAGAATACACCACTTTGGATAGGGTTGCAGCGGTTCTAGTATTTATTAGAACTACAGTAGTTCTAGGCAATTGTGCATGTGTACTCCTTGTCGGTCCGAATATATCATCTTTATTATAAACTTTTAAAGTTTTTCTATACAAGGGATAGTTATAATTGTTTCCAACCCCGTCTTCAACTAAAAAGTTGCTTGGCTTAGTACTACTGACCTTCAATGACTGAGTTGTCTGGAGCCTTTTTGGAAAATATGCTGGTGGCACCAAAAAGTTCAAACTGTGAACTAATAGGCGTTGTCTTAATTGTCACTTTACCGTCGGCACTTATATTAGTTATAATTCGTCTTGGAGTAGTCTCAGCTTTTGTCGGTTGAGTTGTGAGGTGATAACCGGTACAGCAGTATCTTTACTCATAGCTGCCTTAGTGTCTAAACTATCGTCTGAAGCCACATAGACTGTTTGTGTTGTCTTAGGCGAAGATTGCAAACTTATTGTGAACCCATAGGTGATTTCAGAAGTAGGAATTTCTGATGCTTGACTGTTAAAATCAGAAGTTAAGGTGGAAGGTTCATAGGTGCTTTTGTGCACTTCAGAAGTGGGTGTTTCGGATGTTTGAGTGTTGACTGAAGCAATGAATGTGGACAGGATATAGGTATTTTTGTTTACTTCAGAAGTGGGTTATTCTGCGGTTGGACTGTTAATTGAAGAAGTAACTGTGTAGTATTTCTGAGGCTACTTCCGATGTAGGTATTTCTGAGGCTTGACTACTAAATGAAGAAGTGAATGTGGGTGATATAGAAGTTAGTTTTTTATTTGTTAGTAGGTATTTCTGATGTTTGTGTGTTAAATTGAGGTGTTATTGTGAAAGGGACTTTTGTTTCTATAGGAGTAGGAGTAGGAAATACCATGATAGCGTCTGTTTGCGTAGATGGATAACTGTTAAGATTGTCTTCTGAACTCTCTTCGAGTACTGTTATCGGCCGAGTAAAATATTTAGGAGGTGGTTTTGGCGTATGTATTTTATTTGGCGTGGTAACAACGTTTCTTTGCACGATTCTCAAAATGGACAAAACTGTCAAAAACAAGGCCCTTACTCTACAACAAAAAGCAAATATTATTCAAGAACCTCGAAAAGGTGTGTCAGTTACTATACTGGCTAGAAAATACGGAGTAGATTCTTGAAAGGGTAACCAATAGGGTGGGTCGAAAAAAAAAATTTTTTTTGTTTATTTCCTAAGAGCAAAATTATGTTGTATTATCATTTCAAGAGCAACCATTTAAAATATTATTGAAATATTTAAACTCTAAGAGCCCGCGCAAGGCCGCCGCATTATCGTCAAATTTGTAAAATAAGGTAATACCTTGCAAGACACTGCAAGTCTTCCTATATTCTAATTTAAGACGTTTGCTTTACAGTTAATTTATTTTATTCTTTTACAGACCTTTCATGACCTTGAATCTATTTTTAATACGCAATGCATGCTGTTTAGTCACTCCAGCCAATCGCGCCGCGGTCACTATAATGCTACATTTAGTGTGAATTAATCTCTGAACGCGTACGGTCGTGGTTATCTGTTTTGTTTATCAGAGCTTTACTTCGCGCTAATTTCTTACCAAATAGTATGGAAAGTAAAAGAATAAAGTACAAGTGTCCCATATTTGGAACTATTGGTGAACTAAAAGAAAATGTGTTACCAACTTTCCAAGATGTAATGAAGTTTTACGAATGGACGAGAATACAACTTAAAATTCAACAAGGAAGTAACAAAGAACCGTCTTTTTCTCAAATCGCAGACATAGTGGCTCAAAAAATTGAAGATATTTGGCAAAAATCATCTATTCCTATGGTCTCACACACACGAACTATTCAGATTTTAAAAACGTACCGCGGAAAGTGCAAAAATC
Source organism: Anthonomus grandis grandis (assembly GCF_022605725.1). Taxonomy (NCBI): domain Eukaryota; kingdom Metazoa; phylum Arthropoda; class Insecta; order Coleoptera; family Curculionidae; genus Anthonomus; species Anthonomus grandis. The sequence continues at coordinate 385,847 of NC_065548.1, read as the reverse complement.
ACATTAAATCTCTAAAAAGGTTGACAGAAGAAAAGAAAGCCTTGTTTTGCGCCAAAGTGAAGTTTTGTTTGATATTTGTTCCTGTAAATGTAAGGATCTTCTTCATCTCTGTAAATGCTCGCGTGAGTCGAAGGTACCCAAAGAAGAACACGCATTTTTGCTTGACCAGAGGTGCAAAAGAAAAATGCTTATCGGTGGAGTAGATCTTGTGCGCACTTTAGAACTGAAAAAAAAATTGGAGAGAAAACGTAAGAGTTTAAAGCCTTTTAATAAACTCATTCCTAGTTGTGATCAACCACAAAAAGAAGTGTCTTCCTCTGCTTTTACGGATTTTGAGGAACGTTATGTATCGCCCGTAAAACACAACGTAGAAGATTTGCCATTCACTTCACAAACCTCCAAAAAGGAATCTGTGAAACGTAAACGTTTTCCGACGCTATCGAAAACCGCTGACCGTTATGGTGTTTCTGATAGAGCGGCGGCTGCAATTGCTTCGGCGGTATTACATGACATATCTTCTGATGTAGAGGTAATAGATAAATCTAAATCAAGAAGGGAAAGACAAAAATTACGGGATACGCAACCAATTTGCAGCTTCCCGCGTTGTACTTTGATGGGCGCAAGGACAAAACTTTAAAAGTCATGGCAAAAGCAGGCAAAAAATACAGAAAGGTGGAAGTTGAAGAACACATTTCTGTCCTGAAAGATCCCGGTTCTTTGTATGTAGGTTATACTACACCATTACATGGTACTGCCAGAAGTATTGAAAGGTCTATTAGTGCACTTCTACAATCAAAACGTATTTGTTCTGACGAATTGGTGGCTATTGGTTGCGATGGGACAGCAACTAATACTGGAAAGAACGCAGGTGTAATCAGACTGTTTGAGAAGAAGCTTCAGCGACCACTACAATGGATAATTTGCATGCTACACTTAAATGAGTTGCCTCTGAGGCATTTGTTCAACAAGCTAGATGGTAAAACAACTGGTCCACATTCGTATAATGGTCCTATTGGAAAACAGTTGGAAAAATGTGAAATAAAACCCGTTATTGAGTACGAAATAATACCAAGTCAGCTACCAGTAATTAAAACAGAAGATTTAAGCATGGACCAAAAGTATTTGTACGCGATAACCACAGCCGTAATCACTGGAAACTGTGCCCCACCGACTTAGCCCATAAATCGCCAGGGAAAATTTCCCATGCTCGCTGGTTGACTACAGTCAATAGAATATTGAGACTTTATGTTGCTACAATACATCCGACTGAAAATTTATGTCACCTAGCGCAATTTATCGTCAAAGTATATGCCCCTGTATGGTTTCAGATAAAAACACATCCTTCTTGTAAAGATGGGTCCCACAATTTATGGAAATTGATACAAAATTCTCGATATCTATCAAAAGAGCTAAGAGACATAATAGATCCAGTCATTCAACGAAATGCATATTTTTTCCATCCAGAGAATTTACTCTTAGCCATGTTAACAGATGAGCAAAAGAATATTAGGGAATTAGCTGCCAGAAGAATATTAAAGGGTCGAGATTCATTGGCACTAAGAAGGCAACTACGTATATTTGAAGTACCGGCAGTAAATTTTAATGCTTCGTCTTATATTGATGTAATAGACTGGCAAGAAAATAACAACTGTGATCCTCCAATCCTCCGAAGCTTCTCAAATGATGACTTAAAAAAAATTGTTGCATCAAATGGTGACGAAGATTTAATTTTCATTAGACTACCATGTCACACACAAGCGGTAGAGCGGACGGTCAAATTACTGACAGAAGCATCAATGTCTCTGTGTGACAAGAAGTCAAGGGAAGGCCTGATTCATGCTAAACTCTCATCTAGGAAAACAATGCCCAAATTTGAAAGTAAGCAAGATTTTCATGCATAATGGCATGTTATTAACAAGACTTTAGTTGTAATTTTGTGTGTTTTTTTATATTTAGCATTAACGATATGTTTCTACCATTAAATTCCTAATGTTTATAAAACTTAATATAATTAAAATTCTGGATTCACTATCGTCATGCCCTGAAACTATTTTGTCTTTTTTATCAAAATTTCAAAATTCATGCGCGGGCTAAAGATAAAAGTTAAATTAACTTTTTTTTTTCTTTTGTAACTTGTTTTTGTGCAATCCAACATAATACAGCTATTAGAAATTAATAAAACGATTTTTATTTTTTCCCTATATAAAGTGACCCACCCTAGTAACCAACTCATTAGGACCAAACAAAAAGTGTACGTTAAAATCTCGTGAGTACCCAGAAATAGAAAAACAGTTGTACAAATGGTTCCTTACTCAAAGAGAAAAAATCTTTCAATAAGCAGCGATATATTAAAACAAAAAGCAATCAGAGTTTTTGGTAATGTATATCCTGCGACAATGAAGTTTAGTGCCAGTGATGGATGGTTGCAACGTTTTAAAGTCTGTCATGGAATACGATTTCTAAAAATATCCGGTGAGGTTGGGCCGTTTAAAGAACAATTAAAAAAAGTTATTGATGAGCTTGGAATAACGAAAAATCAACTTTTTAATGCCGATGAAACGGGGTTGAATTGGAAAGTTCCCCCAGATAAAACATATGTTTCGATTGCTGAAAAAACCAGGAATGAAAATTGCAAAACAACGGGTGACCTTCTTAGGATGTGCAAATGCTACAGCTTGTTTCAAATTAAAACCGCTGGTGCTTGGAAAATCAAAAAAATCCCCGCTGTTTTAAGCACTTTAGAAATCCGGTCATTTCCAAAAACCCATGGATGACTGCAGAGATATTTAGGGATTGGTTTTTTTACCACTTTGTTCCAGAAGTAAGTGATTTTAATCATAACCATTAAATCCATTTTCCATTTTTGAATGATTTTAGGTGAAGCAGTACCTAAAAGAACATCTTCCACTGAAAGCTATTCTACTCTTAGATAACGCTCCTTCCCATCCTCCAGCAGACACATTAAAAACATATTTGCTATGTTTATGCCTCCTAATGTGACCCCGCTAATCTAGCGGATGGATCAAAATGCTCTGAGACTCACAATACTATATTACAGGAAGAGTGTAAGTACTAACTTCAATTGGGGCAACTGATGAACATGTAATCGATTCATTAAAAAAATTTACACTAAAAGACGCCATGTTGCATTTGCATAGTGCTTGGCAAAAAATTACACTGAGAACCTTATCTAAATGTTGGTATATATGACTGACTGTCAAAAAATACAGAATATACAGTTGAAGATTCCATACCATTAAGCGAACTTAAAAAAATTTGGAAAGACGAAGAGGCTGATCAAGTTGTTTCAAAGACTCTAAGGGAGGTTCACGAGGTATTTTTTTTACAATAGGCTACTGTATTCTTTGCTATAAATACAATTTTGTTATAGGCTGAATATACGACAAACGATATCACTGAATGGAATAAGGATAATGCTGGCATTAACCTTAATGATAATGTTGTTTCGGAAGAAGAAGACGACTGTCAGGTCATTGAAGATCTAAAGCCTAAAATAAGATATTCTGAAGCCATTGAAGCATTAAAGCTATGCATGCAATGGGCACAAGAAAACTTTGTTAATATTGACGACATTTTATGCCTTAAAAAACTTTACGAAAAAGCTGTAATTATAAATAAATTTTGTAGGTATTATAAATAATACATATTAAGTAAATAATCAAAGGCTTGAAACTTATAATTCAGTCTCTTTACAAAAAAAAAACATAATAATCATCCTCATCCTATAATGTGAACAATCGGTAGTATGAACTAGGGTTGCTTTTTTTGTGTTCATGTTACCGAGCTTATACTGTATAATGTAATAATTTAATATTGTATGAATTGTATGGATAATGACATCTAGTGTAAAGTGGATTAATGACATTGTAAAGAAAATAAGAACTCCTAGATGGTGTTAGCGTTCTTCGCTTTGAATTTTAAGGAATTTATTGGAATCAGATTGTTTCTCTCACTAACGTGATATTTTTATCTGTCTCTCTTTGTTATTGGTCATGTAGGCCATGCTCAATGGGTTGTTTTTGCCTTTGTTTTTCCTGTAATTTGAATACATTGCCTTTTGGTATTAGATTAATTTTCTGTAGTTCCTGTAGTGTGCTTAAGACAACTGAACATTATTATCTGACACCACTGTTCACACTACATTTGCTAAAAGACCCATTAACTTCAAATACTGAAGGATCACATTTATCTCGATGACAATTTTTTGGTGCGAAAACCTCTCATATCCAAATTCTCATATTTTCCATATGTGTACCTCTATGGTATAACCAATTTCACATCATCAAACTCCACCTTGCACTTAAAACAATTGCTATTCTGAGGTCTGGAGGTTGCATATTGAATACAGTCACTCAGTCATACAGTCTCATCAAATATTTATTGTTACTCACACAATAAATAGTAACCATGGCGGTTTATAAATGAACACTGAATTTTGTCTTGTTTATAACTTAAAATGGCCATTTGGAATAGGTTAACAACACTAATAATTCACCATTATAGCAAATAACTACAGCAATGTGCTAAACATATTAAAAATGTATGAAAACTTTAAGGTTATGCAAAGGTTACTTACCTAAACTGTTTGCCGAGTCCCTTGACCTTCTTGCCCCATCAGCTTTTAAAGGTGAAGTTGATCCGTCTGTTAGCGTGATACCATTCGAAGGACTCTCTACAAATAAAACCCCCTTGGTTTATAAGAGAAACAGGTAAAAAAGGTACAAATAATATAGAAAACTCATGCACCAAAATACCCACAGATATTTACGTTTCTACCTTCGAAATCCGAGTCGGAATCGCTGCTTGTGTCACTGTAGGGGCATAGCACCGTTTTCATTTCACTCAGAACAGTTATTATTAATATATATTATAAGCATTTATTTGGGTAAAATTTTTTTAAAACTACATCATATGTTTTGGTTCGATGACATTTGAGGTTATGATTTTGTTGTTATGACGTAAGTGACAGGAGACATTAGCGGCTAAATTTACAAAACAATCCCCCTGTTGCCAGTTGAGGTTCTAATAATTGACATTAAGTTAATTTAATAATGCTCTATTGGCAACACTGTTGATAAAGATTTAAAAAAAATATGGCGGTTTTCAGAAGTTTTTTCTATTTACCTGAAAGGGCTCCAGTAGCCAATTGATATGTGGAGGCGCTAATACTCCCGCTCGAACTAGGAGAACTGACGTACGGACTGTAGGATTGGGAGGCGTAGTAGCTGCTGGCGTATTGTGAGGTCTGTGAATCCCCGTACGTTGAACCATACGGAGTATACTCTACGCCCTAAATTAATGCCAAAAATATTCTCTCTATTCCTACTCTTTGTTATTAAATCTCACCTGTGAAAACCCTTGGGCAAAACCGGTTGCACCGCCCCCAGTTCCGCCGCTATAACTCGTATAAGGGGCGTATTGGGTTCCTTGAGCGGTAGCCGCCCCGAATGCGCTCGCTGGTGAACCGTAAGGGGCTGCAATATAACCTTAAAGGGTGAATTAAAGGTTTTTTTTTAGTGTCTATTTTTTTGTTAAATTTTATTTTGTGTTACCGGAAGCTTTACAGGAGGCATTGAGTCCCCTGCCGGCTCCTAGGGTCGAATAGGGGTAGGTAGGGGTGCTGTAAAAGGGACTCGTCGTCGGTGACGTCATGTAGGGAGATGTTACCGCGGGAGAGCCATATGCTTGGTGCATACTGAAATGTGGAGAAACAGTGTTATTAATTTTGTCGTTAGAGGTTGACAATCTGACAAATGTTTACTAGATAATTATTTTGGCATTTAAAACGCTCTCATCCCCTAAGAATCCAATAAAAAAACGAGCGGTATCTTAATTTAAAGTCCCTCCAGATGTTAACGAAACGTAAATAAAAACGGTATTTCTGTTTACGTTTCCGTAAATACGAGATAATTAACCGGGAAATGTTTAAAAAGTCATTTCGTGAAATGTTTCGGATTTTTAATTAGGGGAGATATAAAAGCGTCGCTCGTTTAATTTAAGAATTAAAATTACGAGCCGGTTTAATTGAGATCGCGGAGGCTTTTTTTGTTTTTCGACACCTGATGACGTGGGAATTTTAAAAATAAATATAGCGTCTTTTTCCCGCTAATATATAAAAGTAACAAACAATTGTCAGGTGAAAATGTCAATAACTTTGGAAATATTTAGTAGCACACCAAGGGTCAACATACCATCGTTCAAATGCAGAAATATTGTCAATATTATACCTATAATTAATAATTTTACTTATGACATAAGTCAGCAAAAGTAAGATTTACAGGACTAGGTTTTGTTGATGAAAGAAGCAAATTCATTTAACATTTAGGTTTTTTATTTTGAAATAAAAAAATTCTAAGTATATAGAATGCCTTAACCCATTTGACCCTGAAACTATATTTTTCCGAATTTTTATATTTTTTTCTTAAAAACGATCAATAGAAGGTCCCATAACTCGAGAAAAAATCATGATTTTTTTTTCAATTTCCAGTTTTGGAAAAAACGGCGGTCCTTTTAAAAGGAAGTTAGGATAAAGGGCTTCTATTAGAAAAATAAGTAAAGACTTAAAAATATGTTTATAAATCTTACAAAATGCTTAGCAAAATACTTAAAACTTAAAAACTAATTTGTATGATAGTCTATAAAACAGTTTTTCGGGTGAAGACCAACTTCACATTTTTTGCACACAAAATTTGCTTTTTTGTGGCACACAGCACATTTCCGCTGACTCTCGTGAACTAAATGATCTAGTCTATCGTAACGTGAGAATTGGAATGCAGTTTTTGGCTATTTCGAAGGTCCCCTCTTAGTTGTTTTCCTGCACGTTTCAAGCAGCTGTGTCCCTTCTAAACTAAAGTTGGTCAAGGGTACCACCATTATTCCTATGGAGATGACACGAGTTTTGTGAGGCCATGTCTACACAGTGGGAAAATACCACTTTTTACCTCGTACTGAAACTCTATATTGGCTTATGTTATGGTCACTACGGTCTACATCTCTCATATTTTCGTTGTATGCCTTGATCAATTGAGGCTGATCTATATAAACATGCCTTTTTTTCAGCCTGTGAAAATCGTTTGACCTTATTTACTGGCAAAACTAAACATGCATTGGTGGCTAAAGTAACAACGCTGTTGTCATTCCATTTGCATAATGTGATTTCATTATCGGCAACACCCCATTCAAATGTACCTCGTGTCTTTTTCTTCAGAACTGCCGCATTGCTAAATGGAGATTGTGGGATTCGGTTTTCACGTATAGTACCAGTTGCCTTGATGTACTCGCTCTTTTAGAAATGACAAAGATGTGAAAAATTGTCAGAAAATATGTGAAAGGGCTGGTAAGGCATTTTCTGTAAAACATCTGCATATTGGAGAACAACTGACGCTCCCAAACCCAGGTGTTTATATTCGTTCGGAATTGTTGTCGATGCACCTTGGTAGGGATCAAAATAAACAATGTATCCAAGGCGTAGGGTCCAATCCAATCCAAGCATATGCTAGACTCCACAAGGCAATATCCAAAGGGCCACAACAAACCCTAGGCTCTTGTCTAAAACCCGATGGAGAATATACGACAACCGAGGAAGAAACGCTTGGCTTAATGCTGAACACGCACTTTCCACTGGGAACACTGGAACACACAAGGAAACACTGGGAACTAGCAAAAAAGGTAGTAACCTACGAGAAGGTTAAATGGGCGATAAATTCCGTCAAACAATTTAAATCTCCCGGAATGGATGGCATAATGCCAGTCATGTTACAGCGAGGTAGCGAACTGCTCCTGCCTGCACTATAGCTTTGTTTTGGTTCCTGTTAGAATCGTCCTAGAATTGTTTTGCACATGCGCAGATTGTTTTATGCGTTTTGGTTAAATTAGAATTGAATCCGAATTGAAAGTTTGGTGTTTTGGTTTTTTTTTGGACCGGTTCGGAATTGTCCTAGAATCGTCCAAAAATCCCTGCTCGAGAGTAGGGATCAATTCAGAATCAGGCAGTTCGCACATGCGCAAAAAATATATCCTTACAATTTTACTCGACTTCACCAAATTTGAGAAGAAGAAGAGGAAGAAGAAGAAGTAAATAAGTTATTTTTTATGTTTTGTTAATGTTTTTCTTGTAGATAGATTTCACTTAACCTAAGAATTATCTACTGATTTTTTTTTAATCTATTGACATTTTTATTCCAGTCCTAATGTTTAAAAAAATATAAAGGTCCAAAACCAAAGCAATAAGCAATATTCAAAATTTCCAAACAAGTTGTGTTTAGTAAATAAACAATCAGAATCAGCTGTTTACTGTCAGCGCGTCAAGCGTTCGGGTTCCATACCATGCAGAATTGAAAACGGGAGCGATTCCGGATTTTACTTTACGGCGCAACGAGTTCTGCGCAGTTCTAGAATCATCCCAAAATCGGAACCAAAACAAAGCTTATGTAAAATAATGCGGGCAAGTCTAGCCATGGCGCATATACCAGAGAGTTGGAGGGAAGCAAAGGTAGTATTTCTACCAAAGACGGGACGCGACTCCTATGCGAAACCTAAATCCCTCCGACCAATCTGCCTTACATTATTCCTCCTAAAAACAGAGGAAAAGCTCATAGAAAGGCATATTAGGGACAATGTATTACGGGTCAACCCTCTACATCGACACCAGTATGCCTACCAAACAGGTAAATCTGGGGGTCGAACAATCTCTGAACAACAAAGAGATCGCCCTAGGAGCTTTCTTAGACATTGAGGGAGCATTCGACTATACATTATATGACTCAATCAACCGTGCGATAGCAGCACGAGGAATACATCCCAAGATTGGCGGCTGGATAACCCAAATGCTAAATCATAGGAAAGTAGCAGCAAATCTCAACAGCACAACGGTTAAGGCCAAAGTGAGCAGGGGAACACCGCAAGGGAGCGTACTGTCACCGCTGCTGTGGAACCTTGTATTGGAGGCGGCTTATCCTCGCTATAGGATATGCTGACGATATAGTCATCCTTACACGAGGGGGTAGTCAGGCTCATGTATTCGAAAAAATGCAAAGAGCCCTGACTACTGTCGAGCACTGGTGCGAGGAAGAACAACTAAGGGTAAATCCCACAAAAACTACTCTGGTTTCCTTTACCAAAAGAAGGAAACTAGAGCCCATTATAAACATAAAATTTTATGGAGAAAATCTGCGACTTGAAGACGAGATCAAATATCTAGGTATAACTCTGGATAAAAAATTCAGCTTCAAGAAGCATGTAATCCAGGCTACAAATAAAGCCACTCTTATAAGAGAATGTTCGGTAGATCATGGGGACTGTCACCAAAAATGGTACATTGCATGTACACGACAATGGTTAGACCCATCATTACATACGCAGCACCTATATGGTGGCATGCGGCAGAAAAGAGGACTGTAATACAGATACTCAACAAAACACAACGAATAGCATGTCTGGGCATAACAGGAGCGATGTCAACAACGCCGACTGCTGCCCTAGAGAACCTGATAGGACTAAGCCCGCTACACTTAGTGGTACGGGCTGAAGTTATGTCGGGGGCGAAAAGACTGCTGTCAAATGGCGCAACAATCCTATCGAAAGATCGGCAGAATGCCTTATTTGACAAGATACAGGACCTTGGGCGCCTGCCCCTAAGAACAGACAGAACCAAGGTCACATACCTAGAACAACCTTTTGTCATCAAAGAGAAAAGGGGACCACTGGACGCAGAAGCGGACAGGCTCAGGCAAAGAGGTTACTCAGTATGGCACACGGCAACCAAACGATCCAAGATCGGGGTAGCTGTGGGCAAGGTGGAGGACGAACAACAGGGCAGACAACTCGTGCTAAACCTGGACCTGGAAACAACAAATTTACAGGCAAACATAATAGGAATACAAACCTGTGTCCAACTGATGAGAGAAGGGCTGCCAAGAGGCAAAACCTTCACAATTTTCACAGGAGACCAGGCTGCAACACTTGCACTACAACAGTTCGAGACTGAGTCAAGGACTGTGCAAAGCTGCTGGGAGGATCTCAGGAACCTCGCCGAAGCGCAAAATAGGCCAGAGATAATCCTAGCAGAAAATATGGGCTGCACGAAGGGCTATCCAACTTGCAACTCAGGGAGCCAGCAACAGCCTGGTAGGCGCTGAACCAACATGTTGTGTCAACGATAAGACCTGGAAGAGGAAAATCGGCAACTGGCTAACAAACCAGAACAAATCCTACTGGGAACAGCTGCCAAAGATGGAACAATCCAAACAACTTATAGGCAGCCCACCCTTTAAGAAGGGTGAGAACATACTGGGCCTCTTCAGACAACAACTGCGAAGGGTCGCGGGGCTATTTACAGGCCATGCGCCCAGCAGAAAACACCTGCATACGCTAGGGAAATCAGTTACCTGGCTATGTAGGGGATGCAATGAGGAGGACGAAACAACTCTTCACATACTGTACTCTTCTGTGAAGCATTTAATCAAACCAGGGCAACATTCTTGGGGAAAGAGAAACCCTCACCAGAGGGTATAAGAAATCTACCACTGGGCACAATCCTGGACTTCCTTGAAGCTACAGAATTGAACCTGTGGGCACTAAACATATGGAACACAATAGGACTGCTTCTTAACAGACCGTAGTGTAGGGAGCCACAAGGCACCACCCAGCGGTGGAGTTTTAGTGGGTACAGGATGAAACAGACTTGACACTGAGTCCCACACTACTGGGAGCGGCGCCGCGTAACTAGTGTTCATAAAGAATTTCTCCACCGACCCCAAAAAAAAAAAAAAAAGGCGTAGAGTACCTACCCAAAATTTATACCCCCACTTTATAGGCTTGCCTTGAATAAATTGCTTACCGCTTATTTCTCCCAAAATACGGTATCATGGCCTCATCAAGGCTGTGATTCTCTTCAACTGGGGCATAATCAAAAAATTTATTATTTAGGCTCTTGAAAAGAGGACGCAGTTTAAAGTACTTGTCTTTTTTATCAAGGGAAGTATTATCACTGCAATGAAGATTACTCATTATGAATTGAAATCTATATCTGAAAATTGCTGCTAATATAAGTTTATACTGGGTATTGTTGCAATTTTGCCAATACATATGTTGCCTTGGAAGAGTTGTATATCCACTGACAAGTAACACCCCTATGAAGCAGTACATCTCGTCTACAGTAACGTTACCGGGGCGGTTGTTTTGCTGTGCATAAATATTGGTAAAATTGACAATTTCTCTTAACAAGTTCTCATCAAAGAACAGCTTGAAAATATTTCCAGTGGAAGGATTGCTTTGTGCAGTTTGAACTGATTGTCATTGCATAAACGTAGACTCTAAATCTTTATTGAGAGTATAGTCAAACGTCTTTATGTGTTTAGGTCGCCTTTCAAGAAAAGTGGACAGTGGTAGATCGTCATCACTGTCCCAGTCGTCTTCACCTTCTACGTTAAATTCAATTTCTGCCGGGGCCCTTAGTTGCACTCCGGGTAAATTATTTGGTACTACATCGTCTTCAGCCCCAGAATCTTCATCGGTATCGCAGTTTTCGTTGGCATTTTCGGGTGGAAAAATTGTAATGCCTGTCGTAGAGTCATTCTCCAATTCCTCTAAGATTTCTGCCATGGTTAGTGGCTTTTTCCAATACCTGTAGTAGTATATAATCCTACCGTCCTTTTAAAAGGACTCGTTTAATTGAACGCTCCTGGATTGATCAAGAAGTGTGAAACTTAACCACAAATATATAAAAAGGTCAGTATCTTATGTTATTTGTTAAAAACAATCAAAACAAGAACGAAAAAATAAACGAGTTTTAACATATCTTACCTTGAATCACTCATTGCAAAATCACTAGAAACACAGCGTGTTTTATTCGTCACTATATCGATCCAAAAATTAACAAAATCCTAACGATCGCGATTGACCTTGTTTAAGATGTTAACTAAATATAATGTGACACTGACGACATCTTCATCAACCGCTGAATCAGAAAAATATAGGTTTCTTTTTGAAATTCTTTTAAAAAGACGGTAGGCGTAAATGGGTTAAGTAGAATTATGGCGGCAACATTAATTTTTTTAAGTAAAACACCCTGTATATATATTATGACGTTTTCCTATAGTTTAATAATTCCCTAGTTTTACAATAAGTGACAAAAAAATTAAAATATTAAAAAAAAATTAGGAATAGGAATTTTTTGGTTGCGTTGTACTTGTTAATAATATTTATCGTTAATATTATCTGTCATATTTTTTCTGTTTAATAATTATTTTAGAATTTTATTTTTTTTATAGTAAACCACCTCGAATGAATGAAAAAATGAGCAAGTCGTAAAATAATACCTTTGGTACAGCACTAAAGGTGACTTGGACTTTGATACCTTCTTTTGGGAACCACATGGTTAAAATACCACAAGCCGCCACTCTGATGAAGGTGGTTGTCGAGATCAGTGGGATCTCTCATAAGTTTGGAAAAACATTTTTCTCATTTGAAACGTACCATGAAAATTAAAATTAAGTCCAGATATTTCCTGACTTACAGTACCCTCCTCACCTATCATAGTCCTACACTCGAATGACCTATTAGATCATAATTAAAGAAAGTCCCAAAGTGTTGGAACTGCTTCCTTGGATTTAAAATATTTCTGCACGCAATAAATATGGCTATACAGTCTACTCGCGGTAACGTGAACTTAACGATTTTCTGAACAACTCATTAATGTGAACACCAATATTTTTCTATGTTAATTCTATACTGTGAACAAACCCATATTTCGATAATGTGAATTTTAAGAAATCTTTAGTAATCCTGTGTAGACTTGTCTAGGCTTGTTAGTGGATATTAGGTTTACGCATTTGAAACGTTGTTTGGTCATTTAGTTGATGTTTATTAGATAAGAGAGAGTGTCGTCGCATCTTGCGCAGTGGCCTTTTAAAATGGTTAAAATTAATAAGAAGTGTTTAACTCTTTATGAGAAATCAAAAATTTTGGAAGAGCACCAAAATGGTATGAGTGTTACTGCACTAGCAAAGAAATATCAAATAGCATAATCAACTATTTGTGCAACTAAAAATAAAGAAGAAAAAATTCTAAAAGTTGTTGGAGAGAGTTTAAGACCTAATAAAATAAAAAATGCACTTACTTACTTTGGTTTACCAAACAGCGTGAACAAAATTTGCCAGTTACAGGTGATATGATTAAAGATAAGGCTCTAGATTTACATAGAAAATTAAAACTGAACGATAAATTTAATGTAAGCGATGGATGACTTCAAAAATTTAAATGGCGATATGGTATAAGGCTGCTTAAAATTACAGGTGAGAAGTACAGCCTCACCTTGTAAATCCCTTTACTGAAGGCCTAAGAAAAAAGATGAAGCAGCTTAATCTTAGTGAAGATCAAATTTATAATGCAGATGTGACGGCTTTATATTGGAAGTTATTTCCAGATAAAATCTATGTTGCAATTTTTGAAAAAACGGCGCCTGATCTAAAAATAGCTAAACAAAGAATAACTCTTTTGGAGTGCACAAATGCTACACGATCACACAAACTCCTTTAGTACTAGAAAAAGCAAAAGCACCCAGATGTTTTAAAGGATATGATAATCCAGTCATCTATAAAAGCACTAAAAATGCCTGAATGACCCAGGAAATATTTAAAAATTGATTTTTTAAGTATTTTGTTCCAGAGGTAAGTGAAAGTTTTGTTTGCTTTTTAATTTTTTTAAGACTAAATTGGGTTTTTAGGTTAAATCATTTTTTCAAAGCAAAAACTGTCATTTAAAAGCCGTTCTCCTGTTGGGGGCCAAGAACAAGGGCCAAGACAACGCCCCTTCGCATCCACCGTCAGAAGAATTAAAAACTTCTGATGGACACATTTTTGTTGTCTACATGCCCCCAAATGTTACACCATTAATTCAACCATTAGACCAAAATGTTTTGCGAATAACCAAACTATTTTACAGAAAAGGCCTATTAAGTTCAATTGTATCAAAGGGTCAAGGAGTAGCTGAGGCCCTAAAAGTTATAACTTTAAGAGATGCTATTATGCAATTGCATATGGCCTGGCAAAAAATAGAGTCTTCTGTAATTTCAAAATGTTGGAATAATATTTTGGAAAAAAATTTGGAGGAGGATGACCTACCTTTAGCTCGACTAAAAGAGATGTGGGAAAATGATGTTTATGTTAGAGCAGCTGCAGTTAATGAAACCATTAGTACATTGCTTCAAACAATTGAACAAGTATTATTTAGTGCTAGTTACTCCTTTTAACTTTCGATTTTTGGAAATTAAAAGAAGAAAGTCTGTAATAGTTTTAGAATTTCATTGAGATATGAGTATTTTTAGATTGATTATAATCCCAAAGACATTGAGGAATGGAATACACACGCAGTGGAGGAAAATCTCGATAGCAATAATTCAGAAGATAGTGACTGCGAGATATTAACTTTTGAAGAGAGAAAAGTTACGCATTTGGAGGCTCTTGCAGCCTTGGAAATTGTCACACAATGGGCCAATCAAAACTATGTCGACATAAAGGACATTATTACACTAAAAGGTTTAGAAGAAAAGGCTGTAGCCTTAAATCTTAAATTTGTAGTTCCCTTTTATTTTAATTTTAGCTATTTTTAATGTAATCTCCATAATGTGAACATTTCAGTAATGCGAACTAAGTCGGCATTTTTTGAGTTCACATTAACGCGAGCCTACTGTATATAAAAGCTACTCTATGATGTAAGGAACGTATTCTCCGGCATTCATACGACGATACAGTTTTTGAGAAAGAATTTCTATGTTGTTATATGGCACATAATTATTCAAACTAACCTATTATAATACTGATGTGCCTGGGCGGCATAAGCGGCCTGATGGGCGGCCGGGTAATCTTTATCGTAGGTGGCGGTGCCGATGTCGGCGGGCGACGCCCCGTAAAACGGCGCCGACGCCGCCACCGCCTCCTGGTGGGCGGCGGAGAGGGCGGCCGCCGCGACGTCCACGGCATCTCCCAGTCCGGGTGATTTTATTTCCGACTTTACGCCTGTAACGAGAACACAAAATAATATATGTATATCGGTAAAGTCCAGTCAGAAATTTAATATAGAATCTTTGATGTGTCGCGGATGCCGCACTAAATAGTCCGTGCGTCTATGTCGTATTTATTGTCGCATGATATAATTTTACTATGAAATCATGTTAAATATACGTAAAACCCCATGTTTTACATTATTTTTTATTTTTCTTTCGAAAATGTCCATTTTTAGAAGGAAAATAATATCAAAAAATTGACCGCGGACTAAGATCCAAGCACTCACAGACTCTTCACCTCTTTTTAGCCAGTCTATTAAACAAAGATAAAACACCTGCGTTCTGGCGATTTCTACTCTACATACATTTCTTCTCATCTCTTATGACTTGAAGATGCATGTTCTTTCACCCACACGTATAACATCCTCATCTGCAACTACTATTGATTATTTGTGTACAAATTTAAATGATGTGTCATGTAGAGTACTCTCATCTGGTATTTCTGACCATGAAGCCATTCTCGCTAGGATTCCATGCAACACTGTATTTCCTTCATCTCATTATATAGGAAGAATTTTCAGCAGAGCAAATTTTAATGCTTTTTCTTCTACTGCAGCTTTGGTTAATTGGAATGCAGTTGAAATGGCTCCTGACCCCTTTACTTTGTTATTTCATGTGCTATGTGACAAGATCAATCAGTGTTTTCCTAAAAAGAGGCTTAAAATGAAAAATAGAAAACCATGGGTCACAGCAGGCCTCAGAACTTCAGCTAAAAACCTCCGTTTTTTGGCTAAGCTGTGCAAGTTTACAACTAATGCAAACATTATTCTTTATCATCAGAAATATCGTAGTCTATATAGAAAGACGATAAAAGCAGCTAAGGTTAAATATTATAGTGACCGCTTGAATATATCCTCAAATGGGCAGAGAGAATGTTGGTCAATTATAAATGACTTCAGGCATTCTCACAAGAAAGTTTCAGAACCAGAAGTAAGACCAAATAGTTTAAATGATTATTACTGTAATATTCCTCATTTATTGCTCAAGGATGTGAATACTAATATTGATCCTTTGCATTATATTCAACAAGTGTCAGTTCAAAATTCTTTTTTCTTTTATCCTGTTAGCCTTACTGATGTTAGAGATGCAATTAAAAGCTTAAAAAACCATAAATCAGCTGGAGCTGATGGAATATCATCAAAATTACTACTCCTTTTGCCTGACTCAGCATTGAATGCCTTAGCTTCTGCCATAAACAATTCCTTTCATAATGGCATCTTTCCAGCATGTTTGAAGGAGGCAGTGGTTATCCCTCTTTATAAGGGTGGAGATGTGAGTGAGCCTTGTAATTTTCGTCCAATTTCTATATTATCTACCCTCTCCAAGATAGTTGAAAAACTTGCAAAAATCAGAATTTTATCTTTTTTGCAACATAATTGCATTTTATCTGCAAATCAGTTTGGATTTCAAACGGGAAAAGGGACTCATGACGCTGTTTTCGGCTTTTTGGAGAGTGTCTATGTGTCCTTAAATTCTGGAGAGTCCGCGGCGGCAGTGTTTTGCGATTTATCCAAGGCATTTGATTGTGTAGATCATGGAATACTGCTGTCTAAGCTCAATAATTGTGGTTTTAGAGGTGTGGCATTGCAATGGCTGGAATCCTATCTGTCTAATCGTACCCAAAGAGTTACAGTATCTGGATGTTTATCCGATTCCAGATCCCTTAAAACTGGAGTACCTCAGGGTTCAGTGTTAGGACCACTATTATTTTTGCTCTATGTAAATGATTTGGGTTCATTAAAACTGCAGGGCAAAGTGGTTCAGTTTGCTGATGATACCACCATTTTATGGAATCATAGAGATTCTGATAATGTTAGAGCCCAGGTTTTTAAGGATCTTAAGATTTTATCGGAGTGGTGTGCTGCAAACAGGCTTGTATTTAATGTGGGCAAAACCTTTATTATGGGATTTAAGTGTGACGTTCAGGGCCTTATGTTTAGTGAAAACTCCCCCTTGCAAAACAAAGAAAGCTGTAAGTTCCTTGGTATTACCATTGATGGTCGCCTTCGCTTCGAAGATCATATCCTAAATTTTGCATCAAAATTATCCTCTGGATGCTTTGCAGTAAGAATGGCGGGGCATGAGCTGGGAGGGGTAGTTGCACGTTCAGTGTACTTTTCTCTTATTGAGTCCCACCTTCGTTATGGCATGCCTTTTTGGGGTTTAAGCAACAAGGGATTATTAAACATAATTTTTGTGATTCAAAAAAAGGCAGTTAGATACCCATGTTCCGCTGGGTTAAGAGATTCTTGTAAACCTCTCTTTATATCTCAAAAAATCCTAACTCTTTTTTCTCTTTTTATCTTAGAAACAGCTACTCTTATTCATAAATGTCCTAAACCTCCCTCTAACACTGGTCATATGACTCGCCAGGTTAACGATTTTCCCTTACCAATCCCTACATCCTCCCTCACGAAGAACTCACTTATATACCTCAGCAAAAAAATTTACAACCATGTTCCTCTATGTATCAGACAAATTTTAGAAGTTAAGAGATTCAAAAAGGAATTAAAATCACTTTTATTATCCAGGGCATATTATAGTAGCACTTTACTGAGAATAGAAGTATTTTTCTTCAGTTTAGAGAATTTGACCCCGGCACCAAATGCAGCGGAAGTAAGCATTCGAACGTTGTGATTGGATTGGCTAGTTCGGTGACAAAGCGGGAGAAAATAACGCGATATTATTTAATTTGAGAGATATTGATCAACGATGAGAGAGAACACAGGGTTCGCATTCTCCACTATTTTTTAGCCGAACATCGGCGTACTAGTATTTTTAAACGGTTTTATTAAATTGGCCCATAATTCGTACCACCTATTCTCTCATTACTTATTATAAACAACCCACTGATGACGCTAAAAACAAACTTATTAAATTAAAGATTATCTTGCTATTATATTATCAACAACTATCTGGAATTTCTAACTGAATAAAACTAAACCCAAAAATCCCGAATAATAAAATTTTAAATACAAATAAATTTTAAGGCCGGACCTGTGTGCAACTTTTCACGCTTGAGCAAACGCAACAAAAATAGTACGTGGGCGTATGTAATAAAATTTTACGAATCAAATGTAGAAATTCTTTAAAAAACATTTATTTACTTAATGGAATGATTAAATATCGCTTAGAATATTACTTTATGACTCTTTCCACATAAAATTTTGCGATTTAAACATGCGTGCCATGTAATACAATACAAGCAACACCGGCACACGGACTATTCGCGGCACATCAAAGATTCTAATAGATCTCTAAACTGGACTAAGTATTATAGAAATATAACATTGGTTTAAATTGAAAGGGTTTTAATGGTAGTCTATTAGGTACCTTGGGTATCAAGTAGTGGCCACCCCGCTGCCGCCGCCGCGGCGAAATTGGCTAAACAGGCGGGGGCGGTGCCGCCCAGGGCGTCCGAGGGCGTCGACGCCCCGTTCAAATGGGCGACGGAGGGCGGTGATCCGCAGGAACTCGACGTGTGGCCGCTCTGCGGTGACATCGGACCATTTTCTGTCAATCTGAATAAAAATATACTTTTAGGAAATTACCTAATAAATAAATCAAATCAAAATCGACTAAGTTACAACTTTGCCTAATTATGACGGCTAAAAGAACGCGGTTTAGTAAAAGTTATGCATATATTCGGATTGTCCAGAGTCTCTTGAATGTTTCCATGCCAATTTCTGGAAGTTTTGAGCGATTAAACCAGTTTGACGTCATAATAAGAAAGACACCATTAAAATTGGGATGACTATAAACGTCAAAGTGGAACATTTTTAATCGATGTTTTAGGGCATAAAAAATCGTTTTACTTAATGATATTTATATGTTAAGATAATGGAATACCTTAAAAAGTGATTAAAATCAATTTCGGCCCGATTATAATAGGTTTTAGTATTTAATTTTCGATTATAGAAATGGATTATTTTGGTGATAATTATTCCCATATTCGTTATACTTGTTTGAAAAAAACCTAGTGTACGGATTGATTTTTAGAGATTTTTCACCATTGGTAATCATTACGAACTATAACCGTCCATAATCCTTTTGACCGTAGGTGGTGCCAGTAAAATGTTATGAAAAGTATAGTAAGAACAAAATGGAAAAATAGGTATTTTCGAATGAATTCCTGTATAAATTTTTTTTTCCAAAAATATTTTTTTTTTCAAAATCTTGTACAAATTTTAAAAAACGCTGAAATAGGTGTCCAACCAAATTGTTCATAGAATATGTGTACAAATTCTCAAAATTGTATTTAGTCTATTTTTTGAGTTATGGGCATTTTCTCAAAATTAATGAAAAAAAAATATTTTTTTCCAAAAATAATTTTTTTTTCAAAATCTTGTACAAATTTTGAAAAACGCTGAAATAGGTGTCCAATCAAATTGTTTATAGAATATGTGTACAAATTTTGAAAATTGTATCTGGTCAATTTTTTGAGTTATGGGCATTTTCTCAAATAAAATTTAAAAAAAAATGTTTTTTTTCCAAAAATATTTTTTTTTCAAAATCTTGTACAAATTTTGAAAAACGCTGAAATAGGTGTCCAATCAAATTGTTCATAGAATATGTGTACAAATTTTGAAAATTGTATCTGGTTAATTTTTTGAGTTATGAGTATTTTCTCAAATTCAATAAAAAAAAATGTTTTTTTTTTCCAAAAATAATTTTTTTTTCAAAATCTTGTACAAATTTTGAAAAACGCTGAAATAGGTGTCCAATCAAATTGTTCATAGAATATGTGTACAAATTTTCAAAATTGTATCTGGTCAATTTTTTGAGTTATGGGCATTTTCTCAAATAAAATTTAAAAAAAAATGTTTTTTTTTTTCCAAAAATATTTTTTTTTCAAAATCTTGTACAAATTTTGAAAAACGCTGAAATAGGTGTCCAATCAAATTGTTCATAGAATATGTGTACAAATTTTCAAAATTGTATCTGGTCAATTTTTTGAGTTATGGGCATTTTCTCAAAAAAATTTAAAAAAAAATGTTTTTTTTTCCAAAAATATTTTTTTTTCAAAATCTTGTACAAATTTTGAAAAACGCTGAAATAGGTGTCCAATCAAATTGTTCATAGAATATGTGTACAAATTTTGAAAATTGTATCTGGTTAATTTTTTGAGTTATGAGTATTTTCTCAAATTCAATAAAAAAAAATGTTTTTTTTTCCAAAAATAATTTTTTTTTCAAAATCTTGTACAAATTTTGAAAAACGCTGAAATAGGTGTCCAACCAAATTGTTCATAGAATATGTGTACAAATTCTCAAAATTGTATTTAGTCTATTTTTTGAGTTATGGGCATTTTCTCAAAATTAATGAAAAAAAAATGTTTTTTTTTCCAAAAATAATTTTTTTTTCAAAATCTTGTACAAATTTTGAAAAACGCTGAAATAGGTGTCCAATCAAATTGTTCATAGAATATGTGTACAAATTTTCAAAATTGTATCTGGTCAATTTTTTGAGTTATGGGCATTTTCTCAAATAAAATTTTAAAAAAAATGTTTTTTTTTTCCAAAAATATTTTTTTTTCAAAATCTTGTACAAATTTTGAAAAACGCTGAAATAGGTGTCCAATCAAATTGTTCATAGAATATGTGTACAAATTTTCAAAATTGTATCTGGTCAATTTTTTGAGTTATGGGCATTTTCTCAAATAAAATTTTAAAAAAAATGTTTTTTTTTTCCAAAAATATTTTTTTTTCAAAATCTTGTACAAATTTTGAAAAACGCTGAAATAGGTGTCCAATCAAATTGTTCATAGAATATGTGTACAAATTTTCAAAATTGTATCTGGTCAATTTTTTGAGTTATGGGCATTTTCTCAAAAAAATTTAAAAAAAAATGTTTTTTTTCCAAAAATATTTTTTTTTCAAAATCTTGTACAAATTTTGAAAAACGCTGAAATAGGTGTCCAATCAAATTGTTCATAGAATATGTGTACAAATTTTGAAAATTGTATCTGGTTAATTTTTTGAGTTATGAGTATTTTCTCAAATTCAATAAAAAAAAATGTTTTTTTTTCCAAAAATAATTTTTTTTTCAAAATCTTGTACAAATTTTGAAAAACGCTGAAATAGGTGTCCAACCAAATTGTTCATAGAATATGTGTACAAATTCTCAAAATTGTATTTAGTCTATTTTTTGAGTTATGGGCATTTTCTCAAAATTAATGAAAAAAAAATGTTTTTTTTCCAAAAATAATTTTTTTTTCAAAATCTTGTACAAATTTTGAAAAACGCTGAAATAGGTGTCCAATCAAATTGTTCATAGAATATGTGTACAAATTTTCAAAATTGTATCTGGTCAATTTTTTGAGTTATGGGCATTTTCTCAAATAAAATTTTAAAAAAAATGTTTTTTTTTTCCAAAAATATTTTTTTTTCAAAATCTTGTACAAATTTTGAAAAACGCTGAAATAGGTGTCCAATCAAATTGTTCATAGAATATGTGTACAAATTTTCAAAATTGTATCTGGTCAATTTTTTGAGTTATGGGCATTTTCTCAAAAAAATTAAAAAAAAAATGTTTTTTTTCCAAAAATTTTTTTTTTTCAAAATCTTGTACAAATTTTGAAAAACGCTGAAATAGGTGTCCAACCAAATTGTTCATAGAATATGTGTACAAATTTTCAAAATTGTATTTGGTAAATTTTTTGAGTTATGGGCATTTTCTTAAATTTAATGAAATAAAAATGTTTTTTTTCCAAAAATAATTTTTTTTTTAAAATCTTGTACAAATTTTGAAAAACGCTGAAATAGGTGTCCAACCAAATTGTTCATAGAATATGTGTACAAATTTTCAAAATTGTATCTGGTTAATTTTTTGAGTTATGAGTATTTTCTCAAATTCAATCAAAAAAAATTTTTTTTTTCCAAAAATAATTTTTTTTTCAAAATCTTGTACAAATTTTGAAAAACGCTGAAATAGGTGTCCAACCAAATTGTTCATAGAATATGTGTACAAATTTTCAAAATTGTATTTAGTCAATTTTTCGAGTTATGGGCATTTTCTCAAATTTAATGAAAAAAAATGTTTTTTTCCAAAAATATTTTTTTTTTCAAAATCTTGCAGAAATGTTGAAAAACGCTGAAATAGGTGTCCAACCAAATTGTTCATAAAATATGTGTACAAATTTTCAAAATTGTATCTGGTTAATTTTTTGAGTTATGAGTATTTTCTCAAATTCAATAAAAAAAAAATTTTTTTTTCCAAAAATTATTTTTTTTTCATAATCTTGTACAAATTTTGAAAAACGCTGAAATAGGTGTCTAACCAAATTGTTCATAGAATATGTGTAAAAATTTTCAAAATTGTATTTAGTCTATTTTTTGAGTTATAGGCATTTTCTCAAAATTAATGAAAAAAAAATGTTTTTTTTCCAAAAATAATTTTTTTTTCAAAATCTTGTACAAATTTTGAAAAACTCTGAAATAGGTGTCCAACCAAATTGTTCATAGAATATGTGTACAAATTTTTAAAATTGTATCTGGTCAATTTTTTGTGTGATACGTCGTTTTATTCGGAGAAAATGCAGTTTTATTTAATCCAAATATATTTTATTTAATTTAGCACCATAAATGTACAAAAATGTATAGAGATTAAACCGAAAAAACTTGACCTATTAAATTTCATCAATTTTAAAGAACCATTGCGACCTGTATTTAACCCCGTGTACAAATATCGAACGAAAATAAAATTTGACTTTGAATAAGGTGCAGCCCCTATATTTCTACATTATAAAAAGGTAAATGTCGTTTCTCTATTTTAAATATAACCAAAAAGTATTTTTGTGCGACAGGTCTCGATTTTCAGCTTCGCTCTAACAACAATTTTCGAATTTATAGCTTTAAAACGCAAATATCTAGAAACTAGACTGACTTACGAAAAAACATCAAGAAACTTTTTTAAAGCAAATTCAATGCCACAATTAACAATAACCAAATGGGAAAACTATAATGACGGTTTAAAAAGGAAAAAAACCAAACCGATATTATCTGAACAAAAATCAAATTTACGACCTGTGAATGATGATTTCGTCAATTTACGCGCGATACGCCCCTGATAATGTTTCAACGTGCGCTTTAATTAAGTAAAAATCCCCCGAGGCATTAAATCTGTCAGGCGAGCAGTCTCATAAACGTCGTTACTGCCATATGGTCCAATAGGACTCCACGGTTATGTGAGAAAATTATAAAATATGATTGTATTAGTTTAAGGACGATTTGCGTTTGTTTCTTTGACAACAAAAAAAAAATTGAAGAATTTCGGGGTCCACGACGCAGCGTGGGGGCCGTAAAAATTAATTTCCGATTTGTATCTTTGGCGTTTTTTGTCTAAAGTGAAGTGGCCATCAGACACGATTTTTATTGCCCCTCGTAATCGCTTTTATGTTGGATCGTTAATTTTGACTTGTCGCCTTTTTTTATGAGGCTCTCTCCGTTCCTTTTGTTTTAATTTAATTATTTTCGTTTCGACTTTTGTTTATTTGATCTTGAGTGAATACTTTTACTGTAGATTACGTCATCCGTTTAGTTTTTTTTTTACATTTTGGTTATAAACCTTTTCAATAAATGCAAGGGAATATTGTGAATTTTTTCCTGAGGATATTAACTTAAACCGTTGATTGAAGAGGCGAGGCGATTCCCTTTTCAATCAACGCCTAAACTTATTTAATACAAACGATAGGGAAAAAGCAATCGTAAATAGATATATATCATCACTACATTTTTTTGGGTTACAACAATTTATTGGCATTCAAACTAAGGTGACAAATGAGAACAAAACTAGCATTGACCATTTTTTTGCAAAATTTAAGAGTGACCTATCGGCTAAATAATTTTTCCTGAATAAACACATGACAGTTCACTTTCCGATCATGCTACAAATTGACTCGCAAGTGAGGCAAATTCAGAACACACAAAAAAAATACGTATATCAAATAATAGATTATAAGAAATTTCTTAATTTAATCAAAAACGAATTTTGGGTGGACACCATGGAAACAGATGTAGACTTAGCAACTCACAAATTCATAGCAAAGTTTATAGACATTCTAAACTCGTGTAAAATTGAAAGAACTAACAAACATAAGGTAAGAAAGATAAAAGAATACGGAGCTAATAATTGCTATTCGTAAGACGGACAAACTACAAAAGAAATTGGCTAAAAACTTTAGTGCACAACTAAAAAATGAGTATAAACAGTTTAGAAATTACGTGAACGATCTAATAAAAAAAACTAAATTTGAATATTATAAGAACCAAATTTCGCAAAATATTTAAAAATCTATCATTGACGGGAAGATTGAAGCAAGCATATAGTGAACGCCAATGTCAAGAAATTTACATCAAATAAAGATATGGCCAATTATTGCAATCAATCAATGAATCAATGCTTTATTGTCAAGAAATTGTTACAATTTGTAGACAAAGCTGTAAAACAAAAAAGACACAAAAATACAAACAAAACACAATTAAAGAAAAGAAAAACAAAACAAAACAAAATAAAAAAAAATAAATAAATAAATAGAATAGAATATCTACAATATATACAGATTAATACAATTTAAAAATTGTAAGTAGTGAAAAATATTATTATAAAATATACAATTTAATGTAAAAATTTTTTTAAAAAGTAGAAATTTATAAAAAATCCTAAAATAGCTACACAAAGCAGTATACCTAAACATGTACAGATAGTAAAAATACATAATTTGCTAGTGCGAAATTTCAAATCAATGATTACAAAAAAAAATCGTTAACTGTATAAAAAGCTCTCTCCAGTAAGAATGCTTTTAATGCTTTACGAAATGCAAAAAAAGATGTGATGGATTTAATTTCCAATGGCAGATGATTGTGCATTTTTTTTGCATTATATAATATGGAACTTTTGACCAACTCCGAATGTGGGGTAGGCAGGTATAGATCATGTTCCCTGCTTCTAAGTGGATAACTATGGGAAGGCCTATCAGATGCTGAACCGTGTTTGCGTATTAGACAAACCGACTCAAATATGAATAAAGATGGAAGAATTAATATTTGAATTTTTTTGAAGAAATGCTGGCAATGACTTCTGTATTTAAGTCTCAGTGTATAACGTAAAGCTCTCTTTTGTAGTCTAAAAATAAGTTCAAATTGAGTTGCACTACATGTACCCCAGAATGGAAGGGCGTATCGAAGGTGCGATTCAACAAGGGCAAAATAAACTGTTCTAGAAGTAGACAGGCTAAGCTCCTTAGAAATTGATCTTAACGCAAAACAAGCGGAACTTAATTTTCTTGTGTGTCCCATTTTAACGAGTTGTCAACAATTAACCCTAAAAACTTTACAGAATCAACTTCGTCAATTGTTGCATAACCAAGTACAAAAGATCGCAAGGTATTTTTATAGGACAACATTTTAGTTTTGGAAATGTTGAGACAAAGGATATTAGAGTCGCACCATGATTTGATATTAGTTAAATCACTTGATACGGTTCTATGAAGTGTAGAAATATCCGGATTACTTCAGGTAAAACCAGTATCATCAGCAAATAGACAGACTTTACCGTTAATATTTAAATTAGCAATATCATTGATGAAAATAAGAAACAAAATAGGGCCAAGTACGGAACCTTGAGGCACTCCACTTTGTATTGGCTTGCAAGAAGACATAGTCGAATCAATTCTTACAGCTTGACTTCTGTTACTGAGATGCGACTTAAACCATTCAAAAGGCGCTCCTCTGAACCCGTAATATTGCAACTTTTTTAATAAGATTTCATGATTAACACAATCAAAGGCTTTAGAAAAATCACAAAAAATTGTTGCTTTAGGGTGTTGGTTGGAAGCTAGAGTATACATTATTAAAAAGGGAAAACATAGCATCAATTGTGAAGTAAGTATTTTATATTTTAGCAAAAATGATTGAAGTCTTTTTTTTTTAACAATCTTTCAATAATTTTTGAAAGTGGGGGAAGAAGAGCGATAGGGCGATAGTTGAAGACTGATTTATTTCCTCCTTTATGTAGTGGAATTATTATCGCCAACTTAAGGCAGTTAGGAAAAACATCTTTTTGAGAAGACTGATTAATTAGAGTAATAAGATGACGAATGTACATTCGGGCAGATTTGAAAACATTTTGAGAGTAAGTCCATCAATTCCAGAAGAACCTTTGTTTTTGATTTCCCTAATTGAATTGCAAAGCTCTGGTAACACTACGGGCGTACAGAAGAAGCTGTGGAAATTCTCATTTGCAATGGGAAGATATGAAAGTGGATCATGGGAAGGAGTTATGGTACTCATTAAATTATTTGCCACATTTACAAAATAATCGTTAAGGTTCTCAGATGAAGTGGAGATAGTATTTGACAAATAAGGCTTATTTCTCAAAGCATTAACAATCGACCATGTTTCCTTAGCCACATTTTTAGATTTAGCCAGTCTCCTATTATAGTAAATATTCTTGGCGGATTTTAAAGTTCTCTGATAAATCTTTTTGTAAAGTCTTACGTACTCATGAAAAAAAGCGCTGTCTGAAAATTTCTTAAGATGAGATAATAAGCGCATGTTCTTAGCAGATGTACGCAAGTCTTGGATACACCAGGGGTTATGTTGCTTCTTTTTAAGAGGTCTCAAAGGAAAGGATTGGTGAGAAAACTAGATAGCGTTTTTACAAATCTAGAGAATTCTGAATCAACGTCGTCAGAGAGAATATTCCAGTCAGTTGATTGACAAAGGTGCCTAAAATGTAAAAAAAAATTATTCGAGAAAATACGGCCTAATTTGCGTGGAACATTTTTACTTTTAGATTTAGTTATGGAAAACCTTGTTAACACTGCTTCATGGTCTGAGAAACCTGAGCTTAAGACAGTACAATCGACGAAATCTAGCTCAAAGGAAGATACGACATAATCTATTGTACTAGAGCTGGTTTTAGTTATTCTGGTAGGTGATTTAATGTGCATGATTAAGCCAAAAGAGTCGAAAATGGACTGGAGAGATTCTTGAGCAGTACACACACTGGAAAAATCAATGTTTAGGTCGCCACATAAAATGAGTTTGCTTTTTAACGGCAGAGACTCAAGCAAGCTTAGTAATTTTTGGAAAAAAACATTTACGTCAGCATCAGGTGTTCTGTAAATACAAACAACGTAAAGATCAAAATTATTATTGTAGACAATGGAAAATTCAAATATTTTTTCAGAAACTAAATTATCGAACTTGGTTACCATTGAAAAGTCATTGCTAGTAGATAATATCACAGTACCTCCATGAGTTAGATTTGTTCTATCAAATCTGGCAAGTAGTGTAATTATCCCCCATCACAGGCTCATCAACATGCAACCAATGTTCAGTTATGGCAACGGTTTCTGGAAAATGAAGCTCTTCTAGTAAAAGAAATAAATCATTAGTTTTATGTCTTAAGGACTGAATATTTAGAGAGAAAATACTAAGTATGCCATTGTCCAGTATTTCAGAGGGTGCTTGATCCTCTGTTCGCGTCAAGTCATTTAAAAATTTTTATTCCTAGCGGGAGATCCACCAGAATAACAATTGCTATGACTCTCTCTGATTTTTTGAAGGCGTATCAGCTTTTCTGATGAGAAGAAGGACCTGAAGGCTGACAGATGTACTTCAACTTCAGTTGGACCAATACCATAGTCATTATGGTACCGAAAGTAGAGCCTCCGCAAAGAGTCCACGTCATCAGGAAGTCCTTCTGATGCAAGTGTCAATCAGATGCTGGTGTTGGTATGTTGGTATTGCAGGGTCGTCGAGAGAAAAACAGGGCCCGGGTCTAAAGATTTTACCCTTGTACAAACATCCCAAACAACACATCGTATTTTATTATCATTAAATATGTCTATTAAACTATAGAATATACGTATACCATATATTATTCTGTTTATAAAAGGGAAAACATTTAGGCAAATAAAAAAATTGAAACGGGATTTACATATCTAGTTTTTAAATTCCAATATTACACCTCAAATATTTGATTAAATTCTTCTAACAAATTACTGTTATTAATCCATATTATCCAATTTAATAGCGCTGTTTTTATATTAAATATTTATTAATATACATATATAAAATTATATCAAATTTAAATAAACAAAATGTTTTATTACATAAATATTACCGACGAAACCAGCTGTTATTCGTGGGTATTATTTTAAAAAACAATGATTTATTGAAAACAATTTCTTACTGGTAAGTTGTGGAGGGTGGGTGGGGGGGAGTAAGGGTAGGGTTAGTGAAAAACGGATTTTTTGCGTAAAATAATTACCTTAGAGGAAAAATATGTAATTTACTACAAAAGAAATTCCAAAAAAATACCATTCGAAAAGTTTGATTTGATAAAAACTATACGAAGCCTTCCATGCTGTGTATAAGTGATTAAAAATAAAGAGTAATATAAATTATAGTTAATTTTCTGTAACTTCGGAGAGTAAATTATTATTTAAATAAATAAAATTATTTCTTTTAAGGCAATTATATTATGTAATAAAAACGTTTTACATCCGCACTACCCTTACACCCCCCACCCACCCCAACAGCTTACCAGTAAAAAATTCTTCTGCAAAATCGCTGTTTTTTTAAATTTTATGCATGGATCAAAGAAAATGTTGTTTTATATTATTAATTATATTTGTTTCATACTTTAAATTTTAATGTAATTTTGACTGAACGTTTTTAATTTAAATAAGTAAGATAACCTTCTTAGAATAAGTTTATAGAAACATTTTGACACCCTATATATTAAAAATTAAAAAAAAGTAGTGAAAAACGGGTTTGTTGCAAAAAATAATTGCCTAAGAAAAAATACTTGTTAAGAAAATTATAAAAAAATCTACAGTTTTTGAATCTGTACTTTTTTTAAACGTGAAAAAACACTATGTCATTTCTCGAAAGCTATGAAAATTGCAATAGTTGTGCCATTTTTATCACAAATAAGTGAAAATTCAGTTGTTATAAGATAATAATGACTTAAAAAATTTCTTTTAAAGTTTTTTTTAGTTCTAGACAATTTATACCATGCTTAAACTTGTATAACAGAGTAATTTTATATTATTAATATGTAATATACCATCTTAATAAACGCGAATAAAACATAAATATAATAATAAATTCCTTAACGCGCATATCACGCGGACATTTTATCCGATATTTATAGTTGAATTAAACCAATATTAAACGTTTAACCATCGTATGTTGCTTGAGTATGTCATTTGAAAAAAAGAAAAAATCACCACCTCCCGTTACATTCCATATTAAAAGTGTAATAAACTCTCTTGTTTCATATTTATATTTAAATTAAATGTGATTAACCTTAAACGTTTGCAATAAAAATTAAATGAATATGATTCCTTGCAGTAATCAAATGAATACAAGAAGCCAATTTTAGCATGTAAATCACGCATTATTAGCGGATTTATTTGATATAAAATTAACTTTTATGGCTCGTCAACTTTTAATGATTTTTATGTCAATTTCGCTGTTCAATTTCACAGTCCTTACGAATTATAAAATTTTAGATTTATACACCTATAGTTTGAAGAAAGGTCAGCAGAGACCTCTGCAGAACTACCACCAAATTGCCTAACGACAAATGACCAAAGCATTAGTATATGAAACAAAAACATTTGAACGTCTTGTATATTATATGGGTGTGTGAACCCAGGCCACTCTCACAGATCGTTAATTTTTACAGAGGCCATTAAAGCGAATAAATAGATCGTGAACTTTCAAGAGAGGCGTTGGCAATTCAATATAAAAATTAAATATTTTCATAAAAATAATCAGAACCGACGAACTGTCACGTGGCATCGCGAAACAAACCGTAAAAATGACAATCGAGTTTACGACTCAAATAATTAACAAGCAGAAAGAGGTAAAACAATCATAAAACGTCTTATAGAGAATTACGTTCGATAAATTAGTCTCCTTCTACGAGAGCGTGAATATTGGATACTTAAAATATTTTAAGGAGAAGAAGAAGAAGAAGTTTCTTTATATTTGACACCGGGTCATTAGTTAACATAACGTATGGAGGTGGCGCGTTATAAATTATTCCGCCGGAAGATCAGAAATTTCGATAAAAAGCGACTCGTGGTGGAAAAAATCGCCTCTTTTTTTCACTCGTTTGTTTTCTTGACCAGTTGATGAGGAAGTAATACGGACAAATTATATTTGTTTTTTAGTTTAAAATTCTAATACAGCTCGTTGGTTTTTCTTATACAGGATGTCCCATTAGTGCGATAACAGACGATAGATCCTTATACAGTGATACAAAAAAAAAAAATTTTACAAAGTTACTTTACTAAAGTTACTTACTTTAGTCTAAGGTGCATAACACAAAAATATTTTTGGATATACAAGGTGATTCATAAATGTGATATGATACACAACTTTTTTAATTTAAATGGAACACCCTATATTTTATTGCATTTTTGGATTGCTTTAAAAATTCTGCATACCTTTTATCCAGCATCGTCTATACCAAAACTTACCCGTTTGTGAGATATTTAATATTTTATCAAAAAATCGACATTTGCACGTCTCCACAAAAACAAAAATAATTCACTCATTTGGGATCCTACAAGCCAAATCTTTTATAGGTTGTTGGTGCATACTTACACTTACTTTATGGTCCTATGAGAATTTGATCATATTCTACAGGGTGTTCGCAATACTCTATCCAAAACCAAAAAATGTAAACAACCATATCTTATTTTTTTCAAATGGAATGACCCATATTTTTTTATCTTAAAATGTTCACAATGTGATAAGCTTTCTTTTTTGTTAAGCATGTCCTATACATATCTGTAATAGTTATCGAGTTTTTTACACTTTTTCCTAATTTCGCCCTTAAAATCCACAATAGTCGCGTTTTAATTTAAAAGAAGTTTGCTTTGTTGGCCATGGAAATAACAAATGCACAAAAATCAAGCAATTACTTAGTGTTGTCTGTTTATCACTAAAGCGAAACATTTTTGCATTAAAAATGAATTTTTCGAAAGAGGATATGGTGAAAATGATTTACTGTTTTAACTGTTTGGATGCAATTGAGGTAACTTTACTGTTTATTGCCAAACACAGTAAGATAATTCAAAAATCCACTGTTAACAGAATCACATGTTTTTATGTAGGTACCTACAGATTATGCAAGAATTATCTGATAAAGATTTTGCTAAACGTTTAAAGACGTTTGAAAAAAACAATTTATTAAACCTTAAACTTTAAAAATAGTAAACGGAACGGATTGAAAAGCATTTTTAAGTTTGGCATTTTATTAAATTACAACAAATTTAATGATACCAAAATGTACAGAAAAGAAATTTTGTTTAAAAATAATAAAATACTAAAACTAATCAAAAAATCAACAAAAAAATATTCCTTAAATAAAAAAAAATTAAAATTGTGAACAATAACAACAACAAATGACTAAACCAAAAAGGTATGTACACTAAACTATAAATAATGTTCTACATGTCCAGCCTGGTGTTGATCACACAAACGAATTCGTTTAACAAAAGAACTGCTTACTTTCTGTAACATTTCTCTAGTTACTTCTTGAAAAACATTTCAAATTCTTTGCTTCATGTCGTTTTTGGTGGTAACAAGCCTTTGGTAAACCTGATTTTTCACAAACCCCCACAAGAAAAAATCGAGTTTTGTGAGGTCAGGTGATCTGGCCGGCCAAGCAACTGGTCCATTTATTTCGAAATTGATCATTTAGATGGACCATCACAACACGGTTAAAATGAGGAGGCACTCCATCTAATTGGAGCCACATTCGTCTTACTTTTTGTAACGGTAAATCATCCAGCTCTTCTTCGAATTCATTTTGCAAAAAATGTTGAAAGTTCTGACCGTTCACTGCCCCATCAAAGAAATATGGTCCAAGAAGCTTTGTCCCAATGATACCAGCCCATACATTAAGTGACCATCTATGTTGATGATCCAGTGGTATCACATGCCTTGGATTTACATCGTGGTAATAATGGAAGTTGTGTCGGTTTACAAATTCATTTTTAAGGAATGTCGCTTAATCAGTAAACAACACAAAGTCAAAAAAGTCCTGTTGCAGTTGGATTTGATGCACAGCCCAGCGGCAAAAGTTTGGGCGATTAGCAAAATCTTGATCGCTTAATTCTTGTACAAGCTGTACGTATGATGAAATTTATGTTTCCAGGTGATTCTATTAACAGTGGATTTTTTAATGTCTAACTGCCTTTCAATTTGCCTACAAAAGACATGCGGATTTTCTACTAGGGCTTGCATAACAAGCATTTCATTTTGTGGATTTGCCCCTGTTTTTTGTCTTTGTGACATTTAATAATTTAAATTTCCAGTTCTTTCAAATCTCTCCTTTAGTCTTTCAAATGCCAATCGATTTGGATGTTGTTCCGCATCCGGATATCTCTGTGCATAAGCTCTGCTTGCCAGTAAACAATTTTTCTCACTTGCACCCAAATAGTAAATCATTTTCACCATATCCTTCTTTCAAAAATTCATTTTTAATGCAAAAATGTTTCGCTTTAGTGATAAACTAACAACACTAAGTAATTGCTTGATTTTTGTGCATTTGTTATTTCCATGGCTAACAAAGCAAACTTCTTTTAAATTAAAACGCGACTATTGTGGATTTTAAGGGCGAAATTAGGAAAAAGTGTAAAAAACTCGATAACTATTACAGATAGGTATAGGACATGCTTAACAAAAAAGAAAGCTTATCACATTGTGAACATTTTAAGATAAAAAAATATGGGTCATTCCATTTGAAAAAAATAAGTTATGGTTGTTTACATTTTTTGGTTTTGGATAGAGTATTGCGAACACCCTGTAGAATGTTATCAAATTCTCATAGGACCATAAAGTAAGTGTAAGTATGCACTAACAACCTACAAAAGATTTGGTTTGTAGGATCCCAAATGAGTGAATTATTTTTGTTTTTGTGGAGACGTGCAAATGTCGATTTTTTGATAAAATATTAAATATCTCACAAACGGATAAGTTTTGGTATAGACGATGCTTGATAAAAGGTATGCAGAATTTTTAAAGCAATCCAAAAATGCAATAAAATATAGGGTGTTCCATTTAAATTAAAAAAGTTGTGTATCATATCACATTTATGAATCACCTTGTATATCCAAAAATATTTTTATGTTATGCACCTTAGACAGTAAAGTAACTTTGTATAAAAAAATTTTTTTTGGATCACTGTATAAGGAGCATCGCACTAATGGGACACCCTGTATATTCAAAAAAAAAATTGCATATCTTGAAACTCTTTTTAAAATTTCATTAAATAAAATCCAAATTTTTGCATTTTGTTGGTCATATAAATCGCCGCTTATAGTACAGAATTAATTGTTTCAGATTGCTCATAGAGGGCGCTGTCGTTACTAACGACACTATTGATGATTAGGACCAACGACATATAAAAAAATTTGTTTTGGAAGACATAATTTCGAAAAATTTTTTTAACAAAATAAAATTTGGTTTTTTTGAGAATCTTAATTAAAAATGCAAAAACAAAGTTAAAAAACAACAAAAAACATTTAAGCAGTAATAATAAATCAGGTACCACTAAAGTAAAAATACTTGACACAAAAAGCGTATTATTTATTTCCAAACGTAATGGATCAAACGCATCAATTCATCAATAGGATGATCTTCTAATTTGGATCTAATTATCGAACAAATTAATCCTGCGCTGGGATTCTAAAATCACGATTCGACACGATTACTCGATATGACTGATTCTAAATAAAATTTTCAGTCGTGAGTGTCTTGCCGATTGCCTAGCTTTTAACGATTTGTCGACGACACGCTTGGGTATATCGTATACACCAGATGATAATATAGCTTCTTCCTTTTTTAATACGTGCATAATGTGACAGCATCCTTTTTTAAACGTATTTGTTTCATTTATTGTTTACCAATAGTCATACCAGGTTTTCATTAGTATATCAAGAAGCTTTCTTAAACACAACAACTAATAGTTCGACCCTATTTTTCACAACGTTCTGTTAGTAATAGAGGCAGAGGAAGTAGAGTTACTATTGAATGGGCAGTTTTAGTATGTTAAGATTTTATGCCACAGATTGTTACCAAAGAAGCATTCGACAAGATTTTAAATTTGGAATTAGCGAAACTACTGCAAGTCGTTGGATCCATAAAATTACTGAAATTAAAAAATTACAAAAAAGAAAAAAATTGTTATCCGGAAACTAACGACGGGAAAAGGTTTGGGGGTGTATCAGGAACGAGAAAAAAAATTCATGCAGGAGCAGGTTAAGGGAAGTAAAGTTTTGGGGGGGTGAAAAATTGTACCTTTTCGATTTGCGGCGAAAGTTGACGTCTAAGAAAAAAATGTATAATGGAAAAGTTGTAGATAATAAAAAAATCTACAACTTTGAAAAACTCTATTCTCTTTATGCTCCACAAAAGCTAAAATAAATGCTACTTATACGGAGTTTATTCATTCAATGTCTCTTCAAAAAGTCCTTGACCAATTCCAAGATTCTTTCGATAACCTACACACATAAAAAATCAATTTTTCCCCGGACTAAAGATGGTATCTATTCAATGGATACCGGCAATAAATCTCTGGTGCGAAGAATCTTTACGATTTTATGGCCTTTTTAGTGTGTCACTAAGCGCTTTTTAACGAATCAATCACTTTTGAGAACAATGAAGGATTTATAGAGTTATATAAATAAGTAATATTTTTATTATTTTTTTTTTGTATATCACTTATTTAAACATCGTTGTTTTACTGATTTCCTGAGATAACAAAATTTTGTTTTTCTTCCAGGCAATTAAAGAAAAAAAATATGTCATTATGCTCCTTGCATATTTGTCATTCAAACATAATTTATTTTACATTATACAGGGTGTTTCAGAACTATGGGATCACATTTCTAAGGGTTGTTTAGTGCAACAGTAGAATCCGTTTGAGTATAGGAACCCATGTCACGGAATGTGTCACTACGCCACTACGGCCCTAAGACGCGTTTAAATTTAGAAAAAATATTAATTACCTAAATAGGATCTGATGTATTTATTTTTACCTTTTGTATATGATACCATCACAACAATTATTTAAAATGTCTTCCTCTAACCTCAATACACCGATTTAAACGCCGCACATGATTTCCGCAGACTACACTAAAAATTTGATCCTCGTTTTGATTGATTTCAAATGCTGCTGTTATTCATCCAATTAAGTCTAGCTCTGATTCTACTGGAGTTTCGTAGACCAAAGACTTTACATGTCCCCACAAGAAAAAATCGAGCGACGTTAAATCGGGTGACCTAGGAGGCCAAGAAACTGCTCCACCTCTGGCAATCCAAGAGTGCCCAAACCGCTGAGCCAAATAACCGCGTACAGCAAAGTAAGCCGGCGCTCCATCATGCTGAAACCACATTTGCTGTCTAACGTTTAGTGGAACATTTTCAAGGAGCTCTTGGAGAATTTCCTCCAAGAAACGCAGATAAATAGGTCCTGTTAACCGTTCCGGTAGAAGGTATGGCTCAATTAAATAATCATCAACAATGCCTGCCCATACGTTAACAGACCATGAATTCTGATGTTTTCTTGGAAAAAAGGATTTTCTTCGTCTCAAATATGGCTATTCCTACTATTAAAAATACCGTCTCTTGTGAAAGAGTTAATATATCGTAAAAAATTTGGTTGTGCAATGATGTGATCCAGAAGCCATCGACAAAATTGAACTCTGGGATGATAATCGGCTGCAGTCATACCTTGAACTTTCTGGAAGTGGTAAAGATGGAGTTGTTGCTCGTGTAGTACCCGCCAGACAAAAGCGTTACTCGTATTCATATTCTTAGCGACGTCACGTGTGCTATTTGATGGTTCATCGGCAACTCGCTGAAGCACCTTTTCTTCAAATTCAACCGTTCTTACGGTTCGAGCAACACCAGTATCATGCATCTTGGTCTTAAACATGCCTGTCTCAGCAAGCCGCCGATGAACCGCAATAAACTTTTTGTATCCAGGATGCTGTCGTTCGGGATGTTCTTGATACAACCGTGATGCTGTTCGTGCATTGCAGTTTGTTGCTCTGTATGCTAAATGCATGTCCGCCAATTTTTGATTGGTAAAGTTTTCCATTAGCAATAAATGTTTAAAAATTGTAAGCTATAAAACTTTTAAACATGACATTGATAAGGGTTGATTTTAAACAAATGTTGTTATGGTATCATGTACAAAAGGTAAAAATAAATGCAGCGGATCCTATTTAGGTATTTAATGTTTTTTATAAATTTTAACGCATCTTAGGGCCGTAGTGACATATTTCCGGACATGGGTTTCTATACTCAAATGAATTCTTCTGTTGCACTCCAGAAGTTTAATCCCATAGTTCTGAAACCTTCCCTATACATTTCTAATCGATTTAAATTAATAACCATTAATTAATTCAGTCCAACTTTTTACATTTTCTTGGTCACATATAGTAAAGCAATCAATAGTTCCCGACTCGTTGAATAGATGGCGCTGCGGTTACTATGGTTGCTATTGAAAATAAAAGACCAATGACAAGTAAAAAAATTGACTCGATTTTATTGAAGTAATAAAAATGTTTGACCGTTAAATAATTAAAATACGTCAAGGAGCGAGTGAGAGAGAGAAATAAAAGATAAGAAAAATAACAGAAACACGCTGTTTACAAATTGACGAGTGGCGTTATAAAATTATCTTAACGATGTGGTCCCATTCAGGCCCGTCTACTTAATGTTTAACGCGAATAATTATGACGCCCATTCAAACTTAACGGTTGTTGTTTCAATGCAGCCAGACACTTTTTGTCATTATTTTTAGAATTACCGACGGTTTCGACTGTTATAAGATATGTATATCTACAGGGTGGCCTAAATTAAATGTGTATAAAGTCCTTTTTTGTTATTATTAACATTTTAATCAAGATCGGCTTTTCTTTGTGTGTTACAAAAAAAAAATTCATAATCTGATCGAAATATCTAGAAGGAGAAAAAATCGATTTAAAAAAAAAAAGGGTCGGCACGTTGTCTGGCGGTGGTTAACGTCTCGTCGAGCAATTACAGTTCGATCGATCGATTTTCATTTGTTTTGTCACATGACTAACGCGACGGACCTCCCGGAAACCACCAACTACAATAGCGACGACTCTTATTTGTTATTTCTCTTGCACTATTTATACTAACTTTAATTTAGGTTTTACAGAAAAAAGAGACGATAAAATTGATTTTCCTGGCCCAGGCCCACCGAAAGGGTGAGGGAGGGGGGGGGGAATGGGTAGAATTCTCCTGGACCAAGCAATTATTTTCTGCAAAAAAGTTAGTTTTCAATTAACCCTACCCTTAATCCCCCACCCACCCCACACAACTTACCAGTAAGAAGTTGTTTTCAAAAATCAGTATTTAAATACTCATTTAACATTCATATAATAAATATTTAATACAAAAACAATGTATTACATTGAATTTTATAGACGAAAAACGGTGATTTTTCAAAAGAATTTCTTACCGGGCAAATGTTTGGGGTGGGTGGGGGGGTAAGGATTGTGTCGATTAAAAACAGCGTATTTGCATAAAATATATTTATTCAATATCTAATTAAATAACATTGTTTATTGAAATTTATTATAATTTTATATATAAATATTTAGTATAAAAACAACGTCAGAGGATTGGATAATATGGACAGATAACAGTGATTTTCAGAAGAATTTAATCAAATATTTGAGGTGTAGTAATATAAAATTTAAAAACTAAATATGTAAATCCCCTGTTAATTTTTTGTAAATGCCGAAATTTTCTCCCTTTTGTAAACAGAATAGTATATGATATACGTATATTCTATAGTTTAATAAACATATATAATGATACTAATATAAATGATGGGTTGCTTGAGATGTTCTTAGAATTGATGAATATTTAGACCGGACCCTGTTTTTCTTTAACAAGTGCTCCAACTTGCATTTACGGTGTTCGGGTATCATGCTTTAGAAAACCATCAGATTTCAGTTCTGCTTCCATCTAGGTATGCACAAATTTACGATATAAATTCAGCACTTGACGTAAACCCTTATGCATAATATGTCAACATTTTCAATAGTTTTATCCTAAGTAGACCCCAAATACCAAATTTCAATTATATCGGGCAAATAATAATAGAGTTTAAAAAAAAATGGTGCCACATAATAATTCCATTAAATACCGATAAGATTTTTTTTCATCATTAGGGCCCACTGTGTTGTAATTTTTGTCTAGCAAAATGTCTTGTATCGGTCCACTATGTCGCATGAAAATGCGGTAAATTGTAAAACGTCAAAACTTTGCTCAATTATTACGGCTAAAAGAACGCGAATTGGTGAAAGATCCATATATTCGGATTGTCCAGAGTCTCTTGAATGTTTCCATACCAATTCCTGGAAGTTTTCAGTAATTTTAAGCATTTTATCAATGAAATTATGAAGCACGTCCGAGCCGATTAAACCAATGTGACGTCATGATGACAAAGACGCCATTAAAATTGGTGACCATAAACGTCAAAATCGACAATTTTCAGACGACGTGTTAGGGTATAAAAAAAGCGTTTTACCTTATGATTTGTACATGAAAAAATAGTATAAAGCCTCAGAAATTGATTAAAATCAATTTCGGCCCGATTATAATTGGTTTTAGTATTTAAATTTAAATTATAACAATGGTCCATTTTGACGATAATCTATGTGTGTATTCGTTGCCTTGGAAACGCGGCCATGGCTTGCTTGGGGAAAAGCTACTGTGTGAAGCGGTCTAACTTACTCGATTTTGATGCATCTATGACCTACAGGGTGCGCACAATTAATTTTCATAGTGAAAAAATGTTCAAAAACTATTTTCCTTATGAGAACGGTTAATATTCTACGCATTACAAATTTTGAACTGTTTTTAAGCTTTTTGGCTCTAGGTGGCGCCACTAAAAAGTTATTACAAAAAAACGAAAAATAGGTATATTCAAATGAACATTACTCACCCTGTATAGATGATAGCGATAAAGTTGATATTATGTCGTTTTATTCGGAAAGAAAGTAGCTTTATTTAATCCATATGATTTTTTTTTTATTTATACGTCATACAAATTTTACATATATAAAACTAAAGAAATTAATTTTTTTTATTTTTTTGGATTTTTCTACTAGAAAAAAAAATTTTTTTTCAATAAAACTCTAATAAGATTTGTAGTTCTCAATGAAACACACATATTTTCTGTAGGACATTATTACCGCAAAGATACCATTAAACCGTCAGAGGGGCTAGAATATCGACTTTTTAAATTTTCGACATTAAAAAAAAAAACACTAACTTGCCGGGTGTTCACCAAAAACTATACAATTCAAGTTCACGTGAACCCGAATTAACCCGTTAAATTTCATAAAATTTAAAGAACCGATGAAACCTGTATTGAATCCCTTGTATAAAAATCAAACAAAAAAATGAAGTTTGACTTCTAAAGCATCCCTGTCCTAATAAAAAAAATAAATAAAAATTTGTAAATAACCAAGTTGTAGCCCTATGTTTCTAGATTACAAAAAGGTAAACATCATTTCTCTACCCTAAATAGAACCATGGTGATGGGCACTTTTGTCCGACAGGTCCCCCCAGGAAATTCCGGCAGAGAGAGTGCTTCTATTAGCATTTTCTTAGGGGCACCATATTGGATTTTCTCATTTTTAAAAAGTTATTTTAATTGTTTTTAAATTGAGGTATCGCATTTGCATGTCCGATTACTCTTTCTAGTATTTCCCATAAGAACTCCATGAGCGCAAGAGAGAAAGATATATCAATGGGATTTCCAAATAAATTGATTTTACATAAACAGAAGCTACGAGGGCGGGTCAATAAGTCCGTGACTTTTTGGATGAAAGACAGGTTTTTATATAAAAAGTTATTTTATTTTACAACATAGTCTCCTTTGAGTTCTATACACTTAGTCCAACGTTTCTCCAATTTTTTTATCCCTTCGGAAAAATATGATTTGTCGAGGTCGTCAAAATAGGCATTTGTTTGAGAGATGATTTCGTCGTTGGAGCCATTTCTTTAAGTTTGGGAATAGGAAATAGTCACTGGGGGTTAAATCTGGAGAATAGGACGGATGAGGAAGTAATTCGTACCCTAATTCATGGACCCTTGCATTGTCCTGGTGGAAAAGAACTTTTTTTTTGGCCAAATGTGGTCTTTTCTTTTTCAGTTCCTCATTGAATCTATCCAATAAGTTGGTATAATATTCTCCATAGATCGTTTTCCCCTTTTAAAGATAGTCAATATGGATTATACCTCGTGCATTCCAAAAAAAGGTCGCCATGACTTTATTGGCTGACACACCCACCTTTGCCTTTTTGGGCGCCGATTCACCCCGAGAAATTTACTGTTTTGACTGCTGTTTGGTCTCCGGCGTGTTGTGGTGGACGCAAAAATTCGTCCATATTGCGGTTGAATAACGCCAAACACTCCTGGAAAATTGTCACACGGTTGCGTTTGTGGTCGATTGTGAGCAAACGTGGCACCCATCTTGCGGAAAGCTTTCTCATACCCAAATGATCATTTAAAATTAAAACTACTGAACCATTTGAGATGCCTATGGCTTCCACAATCTCTCTCACTTTCAATCTCCGATCGGCTAAAACCATATCGTGAAATTTTCCGATTGTTTTGGATGTAGAGACCTCGACTGGCCGTCCAGAACTTTCGACATCTTTCGTGCTTGTACGGCCACATCGAAATTCAGTAAACCACTTCTTTACAATGGAAATGGATGGTGCAGAGTCCCCATAATATTTATCAAGCTTAGCCTTGGTTTGAGTGATGGTTTTTTTCCGTAAAAAATAATGCTTAATGAGCACACGAAATTCACTTTTTTCCATTTTCTTCTCAAAACGAGTGGTAGTCTGGGTCTGCTATCAACAGCTGTCAAACACATACTAAATGACGCAGCTTGTTCAAATTTTGACAGGCGTCAACTGACAGTTCTCTGTTGACAGGAGCAGAGTTGCCGTTTCCATTAAAGGGAGGGAAATTCAAAAAGTCACGGACTTATTGATCCGCCCTCGTATAAAAATAGTTGATATAGGTTTTTTTAAAACCAATTCAATGAAAATGTATCCTTTCCTAACCTAATATTTTGATTTTTTTAAATTTATATAGTAGGCCATGACAAAATGACATTAGCCGGTTAAACTCAGTTTTTTTTTGAAAAACACTTCATATATTAAAGCAATTATCTGGTTACAAAATTGATTTTTTTTACATTTTTTTTTTTCTTAATACATATTTATAATATTGCCTATTTCATAAACTTAATAAACACACAAGTCCAATATATGAATAAACTTCTAAGCAATGCTTATATTAGCATTGGTACCGAAGTTACATTTAAAAGAAATATGTTATTGTAACAATGTGGCCATAGAATTACATATTAGTAACTTTGTTAATAGTGTAAGGATTGCTTAACCATTCTAATAAATTTATAATAAGAAACTTCTTGTTTTATTTCATAAGACAGATCATTATAGGTTTGTGTCGCTGCGTTGATTGGGTTTCTAAGGGCAATGTTTGTTCTAGCACTACTTAGTCGAATATTGTTGTTTCTTAGATTATGTGTATGTATTTCACTAGAATAAACAATAGTGTAATTTGATTTTTGTAGCTTATTAATTATTTTAAATATTAATTTTGCTTGTTCTATTTTAAGTATGTGACTAATTGAGTGGATTTTCAATATTTCAAATATGTCCCCCGCATGCATAAAATAATCAAGATTAAATAAAATCTTGAGTACTTTACTCTGCAAAATTTCAACTCTTTGAAAATTGTACTTACAACAGGTTCCCCACACTGGAATTAGGTACCGCAAGTTTGAAAGAAAGTAAGCATTATATATTTTATATTTAGCTGCGTTACTTAAGAAGTGCTTACATTTATAAAATGCTCCTGTAAAGGGAATTATCTTACTTTTTAAGTAGTCAATATGAACGTTCCAATTAAGATTCTCATCCAGTGTAAGTCCCAAATATTTTATATTATTTACATTTTCTAAAGTCGCACCATTTAGACATATTCTAACTTGATTTATTGTCTTATTTTTCTGTTTAAATAGGATATATTTGGTTTTGTCCAAATTTATTTTAAGATTATTTTGTAGTAACCATTGACTATATTTAGTTAGATCATCATTTACCCTATTAACCAATCTATCACAATCATTATCCGAATACAATAATACAGTATCGTCAGCAAATGTATAATATTGGGCGTCTAACCCTGCTACCCGTAAACTCAGAACATACAGTGAGTACAGTAATGGTCCCAACACTGACCCCTGAGGGACACCACAGTTAAATGTTAAGATATTACTTTCTTTATTATTTACATGTACATATTGTCTTCTATTAAGTAAGTATGACCCAATCAAGGACAGTGCAGATCCCCGAAAACCCATTTCTTCCAGCTTGTTTAATAATATGTCATGATTAACTACGTCAAATGCCTTTCTTAAATCGACAAAAACTGCTATGACAATTTTGCCTTGATCTAAATTAGCTGACACATAGTTAAGGAGATCTATAGTAGCACTTAAAGTGCTGCTGTTTTTAAGAAACCCATATTGGTATAAATCGTATGAGATATATTTTTCTATAAATGACATCATCCGCCTCTTAATCACTGTTTCGATAATTTTTGAAAAGACACTTGTTAGAGATATAGGCCTGTAGTTATTTAATTGGGTTTTAGGACCAGATTTATGAATTGGACATACTTTAGATATTTTGAGGTCAGGAGGAAATTCGCCTATGCTGAATGCATTATTTATAAGTATGACTAGTATATTTAATATGTACTCTTTTATATTAGTTAGATCAAGTATTGTAATTTTATCATGGCCCGGAGCCGCATTTCATTTTAGGCTTAATATTATGTTGTTTATTTCATTACTGTCTGTCGGCTCAAAAAATATACTATTATCACATTTAATCTCCTTAAAATCTTGTTTTAATATATTTTTTGTATCAGTCCGCATGTCCTCGACTATGGTCGCACCTACCTCCGTAAAATATTTGTTCAAACTGTCTGCAATTTTTTTATCATCATTTTCTAATAGACCATTAATTTCGATTTGGTTTATATTGCTTTTAGTAGAATTATTATTTAAAAACAGATTTATTGTATCCCACTGTTTTCTTGTATTTTGTGCTGCTTGGGCCTATTTGTTTTTAAAGTACGCATTTTTTAATGCTTTTATTTTATTATTTAGTGAATTTTTTAACCTTGTAAAATTTAATTTGAAGTTATTATATTCTGGAGCTTTTTTATATTTCTTATACGCCAATTCTTTTTCTTTAATTAAAATTAATAAGTCTGGTGTTATCCAATCATTGTTTTGTCGACATTTAATTTTTTTATTAATTGTTGATTTTATTTTACAATTGCTAATTACGTTAATTAAATTTTGAAATGAATCTATATTTTCTTCTATTAGCTTATCTTGGAGTTTTTGTTTAAATTTTTGTATATTTAGTACGGGACGTTGAACAAATATTCCAGGCTTGAATTTCCTTATATTTGCGCTTATTTCTAAACAAATTTTTCTATGATCAGATAAAGAAGTATCTTCTACACTAATATCACATTCATTTTTTTTGTTAGTAGTACAAATCACATGATCTATTATTGTTCTACTTTGTGAGACTCGAGTGGCGCTGGCAGGACTAATCTCATTGACAAAACAAAAATTATTTAATGCAACCATATTTTTATAGTCTTTAGTAATTATAGAGTCTTGATCTAAAAGATTAATATTAAAGTCACCTAAAATAATATGATTAGACCTATATTTACTTATCACAGATTCCAGCTTATCTAGGAACTCATTTGGTGAATACCATGGAGGTCTATAGATTGCACTCAGTTTAAGTTTATCTAGTTCTATACACACCCAGTTATAGGGTTCTGTTTGATCACTGCAGTCTATTTTGTTAAAATGCACTGTATTCTTAATGTAAATGCTCGCGCCCCCGCGCCTAGAGTCCCTGCAGGAATGGATATTATAAAAATGTGTTTCATTTGGATACAACCATGTTTCTACAAGAACAATGATATCGCTTGATATGCTTTTTATGCTGGCTTGGAATTCATCAAACTTATTTCGGAGACTTTGGATATTATAATAAATTATGTTAAGTTTATTTTGAGGTATAATTAGTTTTTTAAGTCGTTGGAGTCCTGCAATAGTTCAACCTTAGTATTATCATCTTTACGCAGCATAATTTTCCCATCATTAATCCATAAGTACTTGTAGTAGTTTTCTTGTTTAAATCGTTTAGCACTTTTAAAAAGATCCAGATTAAA
The DNA here is from genome assembly GCF_022605725.1 of Anthonomus grandis grandis. NCBI lineage: Eukaryota > Metazoa > Arthropoda > Insecta > Coleoptera > Curculionidae > Anthonomus > Anthonomus grandis. The sequence goes on along the minus strand of NC_065548.1, from coordinate 341,375 downwards.
TTTGGTCAAATCATGGTTTATGTAAATTGTTTCGCGTTTATCAGTATATCGTTCTAAATCATGTGTTGTTAATGTTTTTGTTTTCTTAGCTGTCATCCACTTTTTCTTATATTCTCCTGTTCTAAAACTAACTCTTATTGGTGATGATTTGTTGTCTTTTGAAAAACCCAACCTATAAATTTTATTTATACTGTTGGGAACTTGTGGGACATTTAATGCAGATGCTAATTTGTCAACAATTTCCTCTAGCTTCTCATTTTCCTTATATGGTATTCCTTGAATGATAACATTATTATTTAACTCTTGCTGTTCTTTATTATTTAATTGTTTTTTGATACTTTGAGTTTATTTGGAAATCCCATTGAATATCTTTCTCTCTTGCACTCATGGAATTCTTATGGGAAGTATTAGAAGGAGTAATCGGACGTGTAAGTGCGATACCTCATTTTAAAGGCAATTAAAAATGAGAAATATGGCGCTCATAAGAAAAAATAAAGTTGATGATGATCGAAAAAAAAAACGAAACGTCGGATTAATTTTTTTTATTGCGCAATATTGTAGGACATAAAAAGTGGCAATGAAAAACTGTTTTTAGTTTAGTTTTCCGATGTCTCATTAAATAAAGTCGGTAGATGGTAAAAACGATTTTGACAAATTTCGGTTTTTTTGGATAACTCCGGGATTTTAAAATTTTTTAAACGTCATTTTATTAAGCTCCAAATTGCGCAACTTTGCCTCCATTTAACCGATCCTGTAACTCCTACAGTTTCTAAGATCCCAATGGTCACCTTCGAATTTGGGACACCCTGTACATACGTATAACAATATAATATTCTCACAAGTATAATAAATTCTGCTCATATAAGAATCGTGAATGAAAGGCCATTACAGTGAAACAACTTAAAGAGAAGGAGAGAATTAAAAATAAACAATAAATAAAATGGGGACCACACAAAAGGTGGTACGTGTCAAATGGGCAGTTTCTGAATCCATAACAAATCGTAACCCTTTTCCTGCCTGATGCATGCATGCAACTAACTTAAGTCTCTCTTCTCTCATTCAATTTTTGCTCGCACACTGACTGGGTCAAATTACCATTATTAATGAAAATGTACGAAAATCAAATTTTCTCTGATGAATAAAAACAAATGAAAAAGCTGTATGCATAGTAAAAACCAAAACCAGCTGTTTGCAAGCTGTCGGAAATCGTAAAAGACGAGAGGAAGAAGAAGTGTTGCCGGTCTTTTACGCCGTACCGGACAAATATAGTTTCAACTGTTTTTATGAACACTCTGATGCGCGCCTTAAAGATCATTTATCACGTTATTTCTGTACTTAACTTATTAATAAATAAACGTTTTTCTTTTTCTGATGATAACAGAGAAGAAAAAAACCGTTTTAGATGCACAAGTGTTTGATGATCGCATCGGGGTCCTAATGGCCCGTCACTAGCAGACAAAAAGTCTCTAATCCTCCCACTTTCGGCTTACGAGGGAACATTAAAATATTGAAATGACACAAAAGGAGCCGGGGACAAGGCAGTTGTGAACCACATGTTTGAACTGCCCTTTTTTTTGCTTCATATTCTTATAAAGGTTAATGTTTCACATTGTTGCCACAAGATACCGAGCAGCATTTACCAAAGTTATATACAATAAGATGTTTGTGGTCAAGCGTATTACAGCCTTGCAATAAAAAAATCAATAAAAACCATCGACTTTAACCCTTAAATGGGGAGCATGTGTCTGATAGACATGACGCGATCGTTTACGCATGCTTATTCTATGCTTTAAAAAATCCTTTAATATTTATTTCTATTTTTATACAGGGTGTTCTTTAAAGACATGCTAATATTTAAGGAGGTGGTTCCTGGACCCACGTTAAGAAAAAAAGTTCCTATGAACATATATCCTAAACGTCTTAGCTTTGGAGATACAGGGTGTTTAAAAAAAATAACTTAGACAATATTGTAGAAATTTTTATGAAATTTGGTACACGTATTCCATGCATCAAGACGCATTTGTTGATGTGCAAAAAGAAATATTTTCTCTGCCAGTGGCGTCCCCACAGGTCTTCTATGGAACATTTTTAGTGAAAAAAATACTACGCCACTGCTTTCTCTTAAAATAAAAATTATTTTTAAAATCACTTATTTCATTCAAACGTCATTTATTCATGGATAACTAGATGAAGAAAAATTTGACATTTAAAATCACAGAGATCAAATTTGCTTAAAAGCGATTGAGGATTTTAAAATAATTTTTATTTTAAGAAAAAGCAGTGGCGTAATATTTTTTCACTAAAAATATCCAATAGAAGACTTGTAGGAGCGCCACTGGCAAATAAAATTTTTTTTTGCACATTAAAAAATGCGCTTTGATGCATAGTCCAACTTGTCCAAAGCAGCAAAATGACCAGAGACTTCATGGCTGAACTAAAAGTCGTATATCCTCAAAACCTTTTTGAGGTAAATTAAAAAAAAAAAAAATATAGGAAGAAAATATTTGTCAACAAACTTTATTAAAAAAAATTACAAAATTTTTTTTACAAGAACGCTCGGACTAATATGCCGCTAGAAGAGGAGAGCCGCGACTCGCAATGAGTACGAGTGAGAAAAAACAAGTTTGTATTGTTGTTACGTATTACGTTTTATAGTCCAGGTGCCTATTGTAAAATTTTGACATTTTTTTAGGTTTTCTTGCTGGTATTTGATATAATGTAAATAAATATAATATTAGTAAATATATTTTTAATTTCATTAAAAAAAAAGCAAAAAGCTAGAAGAATAGAGGTGTCGCTTTCAATAATTACGAGTGAGAAACAAGCATGTTTTTGTTGGTCCATGTTCCTATTAATGTCAAATATCTTAAGAACCCTTTGAGATGAAACGAGTGAAATAAAGAGAAAAATATTGAGAAAACATTTCTCAATAAACTTTGTTTAAGGTCCAAACCCATTGGAGCTCAATTCTTTGCGATATTTGATTTCTTTGATCCTGCTTAACAAAAAGCCGTATATCTTAAGAACCTGTTGAGATAAATGAATGAAACAAAGAGTACAATATTAAGAAAATATGTCTGAACCAATTTCATTAAAGGTCCAAAACTATTGGTCCTCAATATTTTGAGATATTTGATTTCTTTAATCCTGTTTGCCAAGGCAGCAGATTGACCACAGACTTCATGGCTGAACTAAAAGTCAAATATCCTCATAACCCTTTGAGGTAAATTAATCAAACAAATATGTCTCAATAAATTTTTTCTTTTACAACAACGCTCGGACTAATATGCCGCTAGAAGACGTGAGCCGCGGCTCGCAATGAGTGCGAGTGAGAAAAAAAAAGTTTGTATGGTTGCTACGTATTACATTTATTAGTCCAGGTGCCTATTGTAAAATTTTGAAATTTTTTAAAGTTTTCTTGCTGGTATATATATATATCTGGGCCATATTATTAATAAACAGCAGAAACAGAATTGGGCCCAGAACTGAACCTTGAGGTACCCCACATTCTATTGGTCTGCTAGAAGACATGGTCGTATCAACCTTTACAAGCTGACTTCTGCAGCTAAGATAGGACTTAAACCATTCGAGAGGCGTTCCTCTGAACCCATAGTGCTGTAATTTGTTGATCAAGATAGTATGGTTTACGCAATCAAAAGCCTTGGAGAAATCACAGAAAATAGTTGCTGTTGAATGATGATGGTGTAAACACTGTTAAAAAGGGATAACATAGCATCATTAGTGCATTTATTACTTAAAAAGCCAAATTAATGGGGAGTTAGTATTTTATATTTAAACATCAAGAATGATAATAGCCTTTTTTAACCAATCTTTCTATGATCTTCGATAACGTTGGAAGGAGAGCGATTGGATGATAATTTGAAGCTTGCTCTTTATCTCCACCTTTATGCAAGGTAAAAATAATTATTGCAGTCTTAACCCATTTGAACCGCTGGTCCTTTTAAAAGGATGAAAAACATTGTTTACGTTTTTGACAGGTAGGCGCGTTTCAGCTTCTATTACACAGGTGTCAGTTATAGTAGTACTCAAAACAGAAAACCTGTTTATCCATTATTGCACTTTTTGAGTTAAATGAACTCTTACAAGAAATTGAGAACATCGACAACGTTGCGGATATCCCCGATGAAATTATCCTTTTTCCACCTGAAAACGCCAATGACTATAACACGGACGAAGATTCCGGGGACGAAAATGACGTTGTTTTGAATAATTTACCAGGATCGCAGTTGCGCGGAACTTTAGAAATTCTTATGGGTGAAAATGAAGAAGATGGTGGAGGAAATGGCGATGTGATAGCAGAAGCAGATATAGGAGCTGAGGAAGGTCAAATAGCAAATGTGGTAGAAGGTGAGTGGGATGACGAGGATGACCTGCCTTTATCTAGACTTTTTCAGAGAAAAATGAAAAAAATTAAAAATGTTCACTATTTGAAGGAAACTTTGCCAGCCTGGACACACAGAACAACAACCGTTCTCCTGCAAGTCTTTTTAAATCTGTTTTTGATCAAAATCTTATTGAAGAAATTGTTCAGTGTACAAATTTATATGCCGCACAAAAAAATCGTCAAGCGGATGTAACAGTTGACGACATATATTGCTTTATTTCTTCTTCGATTTCGAGAGATCGTTTTCAGTATTTGATGAGCAATTTTCATTGCGTTGACAACAATAATTTAGACAAAGATGACCGATTTGGGAAAATAAGACCACTTTTTCATAAAATAAATAAAAAAAATTTAGAATTTGCTGCAATAGAAGAAAATCATTCCGTGGATGAAGCTATGGTGCCTTATTTTGGGCGCCATGGCTGCAAACAGTTCATCAAGGGAAAACCCATACGATGGGGTTATAAATTCTGGGTAGGAACTGCTCGTTTGGGATACATAATGTATTTTGAACCTTATCAAGGGTCCACTACCATTTTATCTGAAAAATATAAAGACTTAGGACTCGGCGCATCTGTGGTCTTACAGTATGCAGACATCTTAGAATCGACAGGATTTAGCAATTTTCACATCTTTTTTGACAACTTCTTTACATTATTGTCACTAATAAAAGAACTAACATTTAGAAAATTAAGAGCTACTGGAACCATCCGAGATAACAGGCTGCCAAAGTGCCCATTGACTGATGTGAAAGCTTTCAAAAAAAATCCAGGGGTGATTACCAGTATGCATTGGTGGACAACGAATTAGTTATTTGTCGATGGAACGATAATAATGTTATAACCATTGCTTCTTACGCTTCTTGCATACTGCCAACAAATAAAGTAAAGAGGCTCTCACAAAAAGAAAAACAATACGTCTACATTGATCAACCTAAGCCAATAAAAGGTTACAACGAAAATATGGTGAAAATATTGGGCAATACCGCATATCAATAAGAGGGAAAAAATGGTATTTTCCATTGGTTAGTCAGTGTATTGATATGGCCACTCAGAATGCATGGTATTTGCACAGATTTGATGGGGGCAAACTCGATCAATTAGCATTCAGAAGAGCCGTAGCCGTTGAACTATGAGAAACACACAAGGTCTTGAATAGACGTGGGGCCTCAAGAAGATCAGGGAGTTACAAAGAACATTTCGATATGATCGAATTGATCATATAGTGGTCTACCAAACCAACCAAAGAAAGTGTGGAGTTTGCCGCAAGAAGGCTTATTTTCAATGTGAAAAATGCGATATTGGACTGCACCCCAAGGACTGTTTCCGTCAATTTTACACTATGTAATTTCTAAAATTATTTTATTTGTAATAATATTGTTTAAGTCAATACATTTTTTTTTCAACGTTGTTCTACTCTTTTAGACATGTATATACCTACGGTCCTTTTAAAAGGACCCCCTTTATTTAAAAAACTGTTATTTTGCCCCAGCTATTTGCACCATTGTAAACTCACATAATGGGTTTTAATGTGATTTTTTAGAAAAAAATAATTAAGGGTTATATGGGTTAAGGCAGTTAGGAAAGACCCCATTTTGAAATGATTTGCTAACTAGGTTTCTCAGATGGTTTAAGGTGTTATCAGGCAGATTTGAGAACATTTTTAGAGTAAGACCATCTGTACCAGATAATAATTTGAGTAAGTTTTCATTAGAGAAATATGAAAGTGGATCATGAGAAGATGTTATAGTAGTCATTAGGTTTTTAGGCACGTTTACAAAGTAATCGTTAAGATTCTCAGGTGAAAAGGGGATAGTGCTAGTTGAAGAAGGCTTATTTCTTAAATCGTTAACAATAGACCATGTTTCTTTAGCAACGTGATCAGAGTTAGCCAGCCTGTTATTATAATAAATATCTTTTGCGGTTTATATTGCTTTTCGATATAACTTCCTGTATAGCCTTACATAATTATGAAAAAATATGCTGTCAGAAATTTTTTTTAGGTATGATAAAGAGCGCATGTTTCTTGCAGACACACGTAAGCCTTTAGTGGGCCAGGGTTTATGATGCTTAATTTTGATGGATCTATAAGGAAAGGATTTATTTGCAATACTTGACAAGGTCTTTACAAATCTAGAAAACTCACCATCGATATCATCGGAGATAAGACCCCAGTCAGCTGTTTGGCATAGATTCTTGAACTTTTTTTTAACCAAAAATACGGCCTAATTTACGAAAATTATTTTTGCTTAAAGTGTCAATAGTATATCTAGCCAAAACAGCTTCATGGTCAGAAAAACCTGAATTGAGAACAGTACAATCAACGTAGTTCAGAGTAAAAGATGACACGATATAGTCAATGGTGCGGGAACTATTTTTAATTATTCTGGAAAAGGGAAATAGCTGTTACTAGGCGTGATGGACTAAATCACCCGCCTTAACAAATTGATGATTTTGTGCACTAACTGTAACATATCCAAATCTTTAATAACAGGACAGGACACAGACCTGGAAATTCTCAATACAATGGAGGAAATTTTTGAAGGGCACAAACGAACAGAAGAACATACTAGCCTCTAATTCATCAATTAAATCTTTGGATGTAAGTACTTTCTTTATTAATATTTAGTGTCTTTCTACCAAATTGAATGAGCTAAATTTATTTTTAATAAAAATCATTTTAACATTGTTTGCTTGGCTGAGCATTGGTTAAGTTTTGAACAATTAGAAAAGGTTAATATAATAAGTTACTTAATGATTAGTTCCTTTTGTAGAACAGAGCATAGACATGATAAACTGAATTTTTGAATTTCTGTATTTGCATAAATCTTGATAGATTTTGCAAAGAGTTCACTGCTGAGTTCTGTGGCATTGAAATCATAAAACACACTATTGTTGTTATAGTATACAGATCATGTAATGGGGAACTGAATGATTTTCTTATACAGGGTGTCCATTTATAAACTGACACATTTTAACTGCTAATAGGCCGAGAACGAAAAATGACAACAATGTGCGGTTTTCACAGAACTAATGAGGTGAATGCATTAAAAAACCCATTGAATCGAAAATAGACTGAAGAGATTCTTGAGCAACACACACACTGGAGTAGTCAGTATTAAGGTCGCCACACAAAATTAATTTACTTTTTAGAGGCATGGATTCTAGCAAGCTTAGAAGTTTTATAGACAGAAAGTCTGTACATCAGCGTCAGGTGTTCTATAAACACAAACAATGTAGAGGTCATATAACTTATGGTGAACGATGGAAAATTCAAAAACTTTTTCAGATAATAAGTTATCAAACTTAGTCACTGGTGAAAAATCGGTGATTGTAGACATTATCATTGTACCTCCATGGGATAAATTACAGAAGAGGAAAAAATAGAGGGCTAATTTCATGGGTCCAATGACTAGAGTCAGAATGTCATGTATAAATAGGTTATACACCTTAAGGGAAAATTTTTCGCACTTATTTCTCACACTATAAAAATCAAGTTATGATGCGTAAATCAACTGTTTGGCACATATTTACTCAATAATAAAAATAGTACTTTTACACTGCCCCGCATGCAACAATAAACGACTTCAAAGTGGCCATTTTACGAAGTGTTTATGTTGTTCTTCCTTTTTGTAACGGGAGATGACATCAATAATTATTTTATTACCTATACGTTAATTATTTATTTTATAACTATATTGTTGGAATTTAAATCAGAACCAGCCACGTAAAATGTCACTTCTTATACCTTTTTCGGGTCAGACCGAACCAGAGAGTTGAGTCGTTCCAGGAAATTTACGAGATGGGATTTCTCGGAACTTCAGTGGTCGCATTTTTCACTCGTCACCATGTGTGACGAATTTTCAGACGGTATTTTAATATTCTCTTTTGCTTCGCTTTTAATTAAATTTTAGTGTTAAAATTTGTTGTAATAATCATAATGCGGGAACATAAACCAATCACGCGTCCATCAAAATAAAATCGCGCACAAAGCGTTGCATTCATTCATTCGTTCGTTCATTGGTGCCATCATTCAAACTGTCCGAACCGACACCCGGGCACATAAAATTCAACCGCGTTTCGCTTATTTATTTTCTTTTACAGTCGATTATCGGTCGAGGCACCACAATAATTATTCACTTTCGATAGTATATACGTAGACGTTTGTTTATTTTTGCGCCTCGATGTAGGCATTTGTTTTGTCAGCGAATTTATTCCGTTCGAAGGACCAAACACATCTTGACACGCCACTGCCTATAATGAATGACGGGTCGTGAGTGAGAAAGGAAAAACTCACAATTGAATCCCGTTTGTGCGGTTGATGTCTCTCTTTTAGCCGCTAATGTGCCACCGCGGGCACTTGTTAGTCATTTTTAAAATACTGACTAAAAATAGACCAAGAGTTAGTTGTTTCCTTCTTATACACGCCATACACATCTTGTCTACACTGTTTTGACGTTGGAGATATAATGTTTGTTCAGTTCAATCACGCTTCGAATAATATTCAAAATTTAAAATAAAAAAAAGTGCATCAGGTTTGTCCACTCATCGGACCAGTGACATTTTGTAACGTATATTAATCTACTAAGCCGTGACTATGCATATTGACTATCAAGGGCCCATAATAAATGCAAAAAATGATTTGATCGTTTGTTGTTTTTGAAACATATTGTAGACCAAATTAAGGTTTACTAGATAGTGTTATTGTGTATAAAGAGGTTCATATTTTTACTATTTTTAAATAAATGTCCACTTAGGTGAGGACAGGGCCGCCGATTATTTAATTAATTTTCGTTTTTAAATAATTTATAGCAATGAGTGCGAGTGAGAAAAAAAGTTTGTATGGTTGCTACGTATTACGTTTTATAGTCCAGGTGCCTATTGGAAAATTTTGAAATTTTTTTAGGTTTTCTTGCTGGTATTTGATATAATGTAAATAAATATAATATATATAATATTAGTAAATAAATTTTTTATTTCATTAAAAAAAAGCAAAAAGCTAGAAGAATAGAGGTGCCGCTCTCAATAATTACGACTGAGAAACAGGCATGTTTTTGTTGGTCCAGGTTCCTATTAATGTCAAATATCTTAAGAACCCTTTGAGATGAAACGAGTGAAATAAAGAGAAAAATATTGAGAAAACATTTCTCAATAAACTTTGTTTAAGGTCCAAACCCATTGGAGCTCAATTCTTTGCGATATTTGATTTCTTTGATCCTGCTTAACAAAACGCCGTATATGTTAAGAACCTGTTGAGATAAAAGAATAAAACAAAAAGCAAAATAGTGAGAAAATATTTCTCAATAATTTTTGTTAGAAATTTAAAATGATTAAAATTCAATTTTCTGATATATTTGAGTCCAAAGTTCAACTTCAGGTCAAGAAAAGCACGGTGATCAGTGATGATCTTCACTGAACAAAAAGTCAAATATCTTAAGAACTTGTTCAAATAAATGAATGAAACAAAGAGTACAATATTAGGAAAATATGTCTGAACCAATTTCATTAAAGGTCCAAAACTATTGGTCCTCAATAGTTTGAGATATTTGATTTCTTTAATCCTGTTTGCCAAGGCAGCAGAGTGATCACAGACTTCATGGCTGAACTAAAAGTCAAAAATCCTCATAACCCTTTGAGGTAAAATAAATAACAATAAAAAAAATGGTAAAATACGAAGAAAATATTGGTCAACAAACTTTATTAAGAAAAATGACAAAAATTAAATAAAAATTATTTTTTTACAACAACGCTCGGACTAATATGCCGCTAGAAGAGGAGACCCGCGACTCGCAATGAGTACGAGTGGGAAAAAAAAGTTTGTATGGTTGCTACGTATTACGTTTTATAGTCCAGGTGCCTATTGTAAAATTTTGTAATTATTTTCTAATTGACTAATGTTTTGAAAACTTCATTAAAAGAACGCCAAAGTCTTAATTAAAAATCAAATAATTTTTTTTTTGTCAAAAAGGCCCAGACTAATATGTTTCTAGAAGAAGTGAGCGGCCGCTTTCAATGAGTAAACTCAGTTTATTTAGAAATCCCATTGATATATCTTTCTCTCTTGCACTCATGGAGTTCTTATGGGAAGTATTAGAAGGAGTAATCGGACGTGTAAGTGCGATAGCTCATTTTAAAGGCAATTAAAAATGAGAAAATCCAATATGGCGCCCATAAGAAAAAATAAAATTGATGATGATCGAAAAAAAAAAACGAAACGTCGGATTAATTTTTTTTTTGCGTCACGTTGTAAATGTGGCAATGAAAAACTGTTTTTAGTTTTCCGATGTCTCTTTAAATAAAATCGGTATAAGGTAAAAACGATTTTGACAATTTTTGATTTTTTTCGGATAACTCCAATGGAGAGTATTTGTATATAATATTAAAATTACATTTTATTAAGCTCCAAATTGCGCAACTTTGTCTCCTTTTAACCGACCCTGTAACTCTTGGGGTTTCCGAGATTCCAATGGTCACCCTCGAATTTGGAACACCCTTTACATATTTCAATGAAAAATGACATTTTGCACACAATCATATTGCAAGCTGGGACATATCCACGTATTTAAATTTTAATCCTGGCATGATTAATATACATATTATAGTTTAGCTCTAAAACTCTAATAGAAGCACTCTCTCTTCCGGAATTTCCTAGGGGGACCTGTCGGACAAAAGTGCCCATCACTATGGTTCTATTTAGGGTAGAGAAATGATGTTTACCTTTTTATAATCTAGAAACATAGGGCTACAATTTGGTTGTTTACTAATTTTTATTAATATTTTTTATTAGGACAAGGATGCTTTACAAGTCAAACTTAATTTTTTTGTTTGATTTTTATGCAAGGGATTCAATACAGGTTTCATCGGTTCTTTGAATTTTATGAAATTTAACGGGTCGATTCGGGTTTACGTGAACTTGAATTGTACAGTTTTTGGTTACTGTCAGCACCCGGCAATTGTTTTTTTTCAATGTCCAAAATTTAAAAAGTTGATATTCTCTAGTCAGAGGTTTTGACGGTTTAACGGTATCTGTGCGGAAATAATGTCCTAATGAAAATATGTGTGTTTCATTGAGAACTACAAATCTTATTAAGGTTTTATTGAAAAAAAAATATTTTTTTTAATAGAAAAATCAAAAAAATTAATTTCTTTAGTTTTATCTATGTAAAATTTGTATGAAGTATAATTTAAAAAAAAAATCATATGGATTAAATAAAGCTACTTTCTTTCCGAATAAAACGACACATCAACCTTATCGCTATCATTTATACAGGGTGAGTAACGTTCATATGAATATACCTATTTTTCGTTTTTCTGTAATAACTTTTTAGTGGTGCCACCAAAAGCCAAAAAGCAGTAGAATATTTTCCTATATTAACTCGTATTAACCGTTCTCATAAGTAAAACAGTTTTTGAGTTATGAATTTTTGAATATTTTTTCACTTTGAAAATTAATTGTGCGCACCCTGTAGGTCATAGATGCACCAAAATCGATTGAGCAAAGGCATCATTAATTTTATTACAACATACTAAAAGTAAATTTTTTCATCATTCTTACAAGTACCCTAAAAGTAATTCTTTTGCAAAAAAGTACCAATCACGAAAGACTGCTTTACACAGTAGCTTGCCATGGCCGCGTTTCCAAGGCAACGCACACACACATGGATTTTCGTCAAAATGGACCATTATTATAATTTAAATTTAAATACTAAAACCAATTATAATCGGGCCGAAATTGATTTTAATCACTTTCTGAGGCTTTATACTATTTTTCCATGTACAAATCATAAGGTAAAACGCTTTTTTTATACCCTAACACGTCGTCTGAAAATGGTCGATTTTGACGTTTATGGTCACCAATTTTAATGGCGTCTTTGTCATCATGACGTCACATTGGTTTAATCGGCTCGGACGTGCTTCCTAATTTCATTGATAAAATGCTTAAAATAGCTCAAAACTTTCAGGAAATGGTATGGAAATACTCAAGAGACTCTGGACATTCCGAATATATGGATATCTTTCACCAAATCGCGTTCTTTTAGATGTAATGATTGAGCAAAGTTTTACAATTTACCGCATTTTCATGCGACACAGTGGACCGATACAAGGCATTTTGCTAGACAAAAATTACAACACAGTGGGTCCTAATGATGAAAAAAAATCTTATCGGTATTTAATGGAATTATTATATGGTACTATTTTTTTTAAACTTTATTATTATTTGCCCGAAATTTGGCATTTGGGGTCTATTTAGGATAAAACTATTGAAAACTCAAACTCAAAAATGCTTTATTGTCAATATAAACATAGAAGTTGTAGACAAAGCCAATAGACTGTACATTAAAGGATTAAAAACGAGAAACTAATTTAAAAATTATATAAAACTTTGAAAAATACTGAAATGCTAACCATTAAAAAATTCACTTAAACTATAGTACGCTTTACTAGCAAGAAATATTTTCGTCCTTGTACGTAGGCTTTCTTCAGTCTTAAGTTGTCTTATTTCTAGTGGAAGTTTATTAAACAGCTTTCTACCTCCATATATATGATAGAGCTACGGACAAGTTCAAACATGAGTCACGAGGCTTGGCCCCACATAGATATCTAATGACCCTTTTCTGGAGTACAAACACTGAACTAAAAAGTGAATTTGAACATGAACCCCAAAAGCAAATTCTATATCGAAGGTGCGACTCGATAATCGCGAAGTATGCAGATCTGGCGATGGAGAAATTAAGACTGGTGGCAATAACCCTTAGGGCGTAGCAGCCTGATGAGACTTTTCTATACATACATTCACAATATGGTCTTCAAATTTAAGGAACTTGTCTATGGAAAGACCCAAAAACTTACTGAACGGTGGCATGGTGATCTCTTCATTATTCAAACATATATCATTTGTATTACATTTAAAATTAAGGATATTTGTTTTAGAAACATTAAATGTCAAAAAATTTGCATCACACCAGTCTTTTATTTTTAACAAATCTGCACGTATATTGGCCTCCATTTGAGAAACATCAGAGTCGTGCCAGAGGATGGAGGTATCATCGGCAAACAATGTAAATTTGCCAGTTACCTGCAGTTGTGGCAGATCGTTCACATAAATGAGAAAAAGTAAAGGACCAAGTACTGATCCTTGCGGAACACCCACATTTATATTAAGTTCCTTAGAGAGACCACCATTAAATTTGACAGCCTGGACACGATTTGATAAGTAGGAACGAAACCACTCAAGGGCAGTTCCTCTGAAACCAAAGAGCTCCAGTTTCATCAGCAGCACTCTGTGACTCACGCAGTCAAATGCCTTGGACAAGTCACAGAATACCGCTGCTGCAACTTCACCAACATTCAGTCGGTTGTACAGGTGCTCTAGAAAGCTAAAGATAGCATCATTTGTGCTCACAGACTCACAAAAGCCAAAATGTTATGCATAAGGGTTTACGTCAAGTGCTGAAGTCATATAATTTATTTTTGCATGGAAGCGCAAAGCTCATATCTGATGGTTTTCTAAAGCATGATACCCGAACACCGTAAATGCAATTTGGAGCACCTGTTAAACAATCTCTAATTAATTTTTGGCTACAACTTTTTTGTACTGCTATCCACAGATCTATATAAAATATTCTATCGAAATATGAAAGTATATAGGTATCTCTTCTTCACTTTTAAAATACATATAAATCATTCAACAACTGGTACTTCACTAAATACACCGATTTTAACAATTTCTCTTGCTCTTTACGTACTATAGGCACACCCCAAAACCCAAGAAAAATCCTTACTATATACCAAATATAATATAAAACACATGTTATCCCACTTTGACCTGACAACATCCTCTTCAAAAATGACACACACAAAGACGGAGAAAAAAGGACCCGTCCGTCTCTTTTATTCGTCGTAATATCAGAGAGAGATTTCACACCCGGTTTCCAAAGTTGGCAAATGTTTAGGGGGTGTGCAGTTCTTTTGTTTCCGTGAAAGAAGGGCTTCCTGCACCGACTGAAAAGGCCTCTTTAAGCCGATTAATAGGTGATGATAATAATAGACCCGAAGGATCTCGATGATGATGATAATAATATATTGTCGTTATTATAGTCACGTGATCGGTAATCTTCGGTGTCGCGAATCGGTATTATCCGACGATAAGGGGATTGAACTGATTAGTACGAAGGGAAAAAAAAAGGGTCGAGGGGGTCAGAGAACTGACAGTGTTTTGTTTTTTTTTTTATATAGAGTTGCCAAGTAATTATATAACTGCGGCTTAAAAGGTTCCAGGTATTTCAGTTTTAAGCAAAAATGGTTTAAAAAAAGTAGTATATACATTTTACATATAATGATTTCTTGAAAGTAATTTTCGTGGTTTTAGGCAGTCAAGTGCCTGGAAATAAATAGATTTTTAATAAAACTCAACTCTATAGACATTGACACTCCATATAACATTTGTCGAGCATACTCATTGGAATATTCAGCTGTTTGTTTCACCAAAATATTCTCAGTGGTTTTTGAGATATTTGAGTTGATTGAAGTGAGTACATTATAGACACTTTTCTATAAAATATTCAATATATCTGAAACTTGCTCAAGATCATTTTTGACATAAAGAATATAACCAGGAATATTCTATTTTTTGTTTTATGAGAATAATCGCATTAGCTCTTGAGATATTGGAAATAGAAGTATAGGTGTGTATGTACAGATTTTAACAGTCCAGTATCTCAAAAACTGCTAGACATATGCTCATGAAACAAAAATGAGAATATTCCTGGGAATATTCTTGAAAAATGTTCGTTTGGGTCTAAAATGATATGAGCAAAAGTTTTCGAGATATAAAATATTTTTATTAAAACCGTCCAAGTATAGGTGTGTACCGACTTTAAAGTCCAATATCTTAAAAACTACTGGGAATATTCTCATCAAACAAAAAGGAAAAGATTCCTAGAAATATTCTTGAAAAATGTTGTTCTAAGTCTAAAATGATGAGTAAAACTTTCAAGGTTATTTAATATTTTATGTAAAAGAATCCAAGTTTGGTGTGTACTGACTTTAAAGTCTAAAATCTCTAAGACTACCGAGAATATTCTCATGGAACAAAAAGGAGAACATTTCTGGGAATATTCTTGACGAATGTTGCTTTAAGTCCAAAATGATATGAGCAAAAATTTCTGAAATATTAATTATTTTGTATAAAAGTGTGCAAGTATAAGAGTGTGCTGACTTTAAAATTCAATATCTCAAAAACTACTAGGAATATTCTCATGAAACAAAAAGGAGAAGATTCTCGGGAATATTCTTGAAAAATGTTGCTTTAGGTCTAAAATGATATGAGCAAAAGTTTTTGAGATATTAACAATTTTTATTAAAAAGGTCCAAGTATGAGTGTGTACTGGCTTTAAAGTTGAATATCTCAAAAAGTACTGGGAATATTCTCATGAAACAAAAAGGAGAAGATTCTCGGGAATATTCTTGAAAAATGTTGCTTTAAGTCCAAAATGATAGGAGCAAAAATTTCTAAAATATTAATTATTTTGTGTAAAAGTGTACAAGTATAAGAGTGTGCTGATTTTAAAATTCAATATTTCAAAAACTACTGGGAATATTCTTATGAATCAAAAAGGAGAATATTCCTGGTAATGTTCTTGAGATATATTGCTTTGGATCCAAAATGATTTTAGTAAAAATGTCAGAGATATTAAATATGTTGGGTAAAAGTGTCCAAGTAGAAGTATTTACCCACTTCAAAATCCAATATCTCAATAACTACTGGGAATATTCTCATGAAACAAAAAGCACAATAGTCCTGGGAATATTCTTGATGAACATTACTTCAAATCTAAAATGATATGAGTTAAACTTTCAGGGTTATTGAATATTTTATGTAAAAGAATCCAACTTTAGTGTGTACAGACTTTAAAGTCTAAAATCTCTAAGACTGCCGAGAATATTCTCATGGAACAAAAATGAGAATATTCCTGGGAATCTTCTTGACAAATGTTGCTTTAAGTCCAAAATGATATGAGCAAAAATTTCTAAAATAGTTGAATATCTCAAAAACTACTGGGAATATTCTCATGAGACAAAAAGAAGAAGATTCTTGGGAATATTCTTGACAAATGTTCCTTTAGGTCTAAAATGATATGAGCAAAAGTTTTCGAGATATTAAATATTTTTATTAAAAAGGTCCAAGTATGAGTGTGTACTGGCTTTAAGGTTAAATATCTCAAAAAGTACTGGGAATATTCTCATGAAACAAAAAGGAGAATATTTCTGGAAATATTCTTAACAAATGTTGCTTTAAGTTTAAAATGATATTGGCAAAAATTTCTAAAATATTAATTATTTTGTGTAAAAGTGTCCAGGTATATATGTGTATTGACTTTCAAATTGAATATCTCAAAAGCTACTGGGAATATTCTCATAAAACAAAAAGGAGAAGATTTCTGGAAATACTCTTAATAAATTTTGCTTTAGGTCTTAAATGATATGAGCAAAAGTTTTCGAGATATTGAATATTTTTATTAAAAAGGTCTAAGTATGAGTGTGTACTGGCTTTAAAGTTGAATATCCCAAAAAGTACTGGGAATATTCTCACGAAACAAAAAGGAGAATATTCCTGGGAATATTCTTGACAAATGTTGCTTTAGGTTTAAAATGATATGAGCAAAAATTTCTGAAATAATAATTATTTCATGTTAAAGTGTGCAAGTATAGGAGTGTGCTGACTTTAAAATTCAATATTTCAAAAACTACTGGGAATATTCTCATGAGACAAAAAGGAGAAGATTCTTGGGAATATTCTTGACAAATGTTCTTTTAGGTTTAAAATGATATGAGTAAAAGTTTTCGAGATATAAAATATTTTTATTAAAAAAGTCCAAGTATGAGTATGTACTGACTTTAAAGTTCAATATTTCAAAAACTACCGGGAATATTCTCATGAAATAAAAAGGAGAAGATTCCTGGGAATATTCTTAATAAATATTGCTTTAAGTCCAAATTGATATGAGCAAAAATTTCTAAAATATTAATTATTTTGTGAAAAAGTGTCCAAGTATAAGTGTGTCCTGACTTTAAAATTCAATATTTTCAAAACTACTGGGAATATTCTCATGAGACAAAAAGGAGAAGATTCTTGGGAATATTCTTGACAAATGTTCCTTTAGGTTTAAAATTATATGAGCAAAAGTTTTCGAGATATAAAATATTTTTATTAAAAAGGTCAAAAGAAGACAAAAAGTAGGTGTGTACTGGCTTCAAAGTCCTATATTTCAAAAACTACTGGGAATATTGTCATCAAACAAAAAGGAGAAGATTCTTAGAAATATTCTTGAAAAATGTTGCTCTAGGTCTAAAATGATATGAGCAAAAGTTTCCAAGATATTAAATATTTTTAGTCAAAATGTTCAAGTATAGGTGTGTACTGACTTTAAAACCCAATATCTCAAAAACTACTGGGAATATTCTCATGAAATAAAAAGGAGAAGATTCTTGGGAATATTCTTTATGAACATTACTTCAAGTCTAAAATGATATGAGTAAAACTTTCAGGGTTATTGAATATTTTATGTAAAAGAATCCAAGTTTAGTGTGTACAGACTTTAAAGTCTAAAATCTCTAAGACTACCGGGAATATTCTCACGGAACAAAAAGGAGAATATTCCTGGGAATCTTCTTTACAAATGTTGCTTTAGGTTTAAAATGATATGAGCAAAAATTTCTGAAGTATTAATTATTTCGTGTAAAAGTGTGCAAGTATAAGAGTGTCCTGACTTTAAAATTCAATATTTTCAAAACTACTGGGAATATTCTTATGAGACAAAAAGGAGAAGATTCCCGGGAATATTTTTGACAAATGTTCTTTTAGGTCTAAAATGATATGAGCAAAAGTTTTCAAGATATTAAATATTTTTATTAAAAAGGTCCAAGCATGAGTGTGTACTGGCTTTAAAGTTGAATATCTCAAAAAGTACTGGGAATATTCTCATAAAACAAAAAGGAGAAGATTCCTGGAAATGTTCTTAATAAATTTTGTTTTGGGTCTAAAATGATATGAGTAAAAGTTTTCGAGATATGAAATATTTTTAGTAAAACGGTCCAAGTATAGGTGTGTACCGACTTTAAAGTCCAATATCTTAAAAACTACTGGAAATATCCTCATCGAATAAAAATGAGAATATTCCTTGGAATATTCTTCATAAATTTTGCCTTTAGTTTCAAACGATATGAGCAAAAATTTCTAAACTATTAATTATTTCGTGTAAAAGTGTCCAAGTATAAGAGTGTGCTGACTTTAAAATTCAATATTTCAAAAACTATTGGGAATATTCTCATGAATCAAAAAGGAGAATATTCCTGGGAATGTTCTTAAGATATATTGCTTTGGTTCTAAAATGATCTTAGCAAAAGTTTCAGAGATATTAAATATTTTGGGTAAAAGTGTCTAAGTATATATGTGTACTGACTTTAAAATTCAATATTTCAAAAACTATTGCGAATATTCTTATGAAACCAAAAGGAAAATATTCCTGGGAATATTTCTTACGAATGTTGCTTTAGGTTTAAAATGATATGAGCAAAAGTTTTCGAGATATTAAATATTTTTATTAAAATGGTCCAAGTATGAGTGTGTACTGACTTTAAAGTTAAATATCTCAAAAAGTACTGGGAATATTCTCATGAATCAAAAAGGAGAATATTCCTGGAAATGTTCTTAAGATATATTTCTTTGGATTCAAAATGATTTTAGTAAAAGTGTCAGAGATATTAAATATTTTGGGTAAAAGTGTCCTAGTAGAATTATTTACCCACTTCAAAGTCCAATATCTCAAAAACTACTGGGAATATTCTCATCAAACAAAAAGGAGAAGATTCCTGGCAATATTCTTGATGAACATTACTTCAAGTCTAAAATAATATGAGTAAAACTTTCAAGGTTATTCAATATTTTATGTAAAAGAATCTAAGTGTGGTGTGTACTGACTTTAAAGTCTAAAATCTCTAAGACTACCGGGAATATTCTTATGAGACAAAAAGGAGAAGATTCTTGGGAATATTCTTGACAAATGTTCCTTTAGGTCTAAAATGATATGAGCAAAAGTTTTTGAGATATTAACAATTTTTTTTAAAAAGGTCCAAGTATGAGTGTGTATTGGCTTTAAAGTTGAATATCTCAAAAAGTACTGGGAATATTCTCATGAAACAAAAAGGAGAATATTCCTGGGAATCTTCTTGACAAATGTTGTTTTAGGTTTAAAATGATATGAGCAAAAATTTCTGAAATATTAATTATTTCGTGTAAAAGTGTGTAAGTATAAGAGTGTGCTGACTTTAAAACTCAATATTTCAAAAACTACTGGGAATATTCTCATGAGACAAAAAGGAGAAGATTCTTGGGAATATTTTTGACAAATGTTTCATAGGTCTAAAATGATATGAGCAAAAGTTTTTGAGATATTAAATATTTTTATTAAAAAGGTCCAAGTATGAGTGTGTACTGGCTTTAAAGTTGAATATCTCAAAAAGTATTGGGAATATTCGGATGAAATAAAAAGGAGAATATTCCTGGGAATCTTCTTGACAAATGTTGCTTTAGGTTTAAAATGATATGAGCAAAAATTTCTGAAATATTAATTATTTCGTGTAAAAGTGTGCAAGTATATGAGTGTGCTGACTTTAAAATTCAATATTTCAAAAACTACTGGGAATATTCTTATGAATTAAAAAGGAAAATATTCCTGGAAATGTTCTAGAGATATATTACTTTGGATCCAAAATGATTTTAGTAAAAGTGTCAGAGATATTAAATATTTTGGGTAAAAGTGTCCAAGTAGAAGTATTTACCCACTTCAAAGTCCAATATTTCAAAAACTACTGGGAATATTCTCATGAGGCAAAAAGGAGAAGATTCTTGGGAATATTCTTGACAAATGTTCTTTTAGGTTTAAAATGATATGAGTAAAAGTTTTCGAGATATAAAATATTTTTATTAAAAAAGTCCAAGTATGAGTGTGTACTGACTTTAAAGTTCAATATTTCAAAAACTACCGGGAATATTCTCATGAAATAAAAAGGAGAAGATTCCTGGGAATATTCTTAATAAATATTGCTTTAAGTCCAAATTGATATGAGCAAAAATTTCTAAAATATTAATTATTTTGTGAAAAAGTGTCCAAGTATAAGTGTGTCCTGACTTTAAAATTCAATATTTTCAAAACTACTGGGAATATTCTTGACAAATGTTCCTTTAGGTCTAAAATTATATGAGCAAAAGTTTTCGAGATATAAAATATTTTTATTAAAAAGGTCAAAAGAAGACAAAAAGTAGGTGTGTACTGGTTTCAAAGTCCTATATCTCAAAAACTACTGGGAATATTGTCATTAAACAAAAAGGAGAAGATTCCTAGAAATATTCTTGAAAAATGTTGCTCTAGGTCTAAAATGATATGAGCAAAAGTTTCCAAGATATTAAATATTTTTAGTCAAAATGTTCAAGTATAAGTGTGTACTGACTTTAAAACCCAATATCTCAAAAACTACTGGGAATATTCTCATGAAATAAAAAGGAGAAGATTCTTGGGAATATTCTTGATGAACATTACTTCAAGTCTAAAATGATATGAGTAAAACTTTCAGAGTTATTGAATATTTTATGTAAAAGAATCCAACTTTAGTGTGAACTGACTTTAAAATTTAATATTTCAAAAACTAGTGGGAATATGCTTATGAATTAAAAAGAAGAATATTCCTGGAAATGTTCTAGAGATATATTGCTTTGGATCCAAAATGATTTTAGCAAAAGTGTCAGAGATATTAAATATTTTGGGTAAAAGTGTCCTAGTAAAAGTATTTACCCACTTCAAAGTCCAATATCTCAAAAACTACTGGGAATATTCTCATGAAACAAAAAGGAGAAGATTCCTGGGAATATTTCTTACGAATGTTGCTTTAGGTCTAAAATGATATGAGCAAAAGTTTTCGAGATATAAAATATTTTTATTAAAAAGGTCAAAAGAAGACAAAAAGTATAGGTGTGTACTGTCTTTAGAGTCCTATATTTCAAAAACTACTGGGAATATTCTCATGAAATAAAAAGGAGACTATTTCTGGGAATATTCTTGACGAATGTTGCTTTAGGTCCAAATTGATATGAGCAAAAATTGCTAAAATATTAATTATTTTGTGTAAAAGTGTGCTGACTTTCAATAATTCAAAATATAATGAAAATTCAATATTTCAAAAACTACTTGGAATATTCTTATGAATCAAAAAGGAGAATATTCCTGGAAATGTTCTTGAGATATATTGCTTTGGATCCAAAATGATCTTAGCAAAAGTGTCAGAGATATTAAATATTTTGGGTAAAAGTGTCCAAGTAGAAGTATTTACCCATTTCAAAGTCCAATATCTCAAAAACTACTATGAATATTTCCATAAAACAAAAAGAAGATTATTCTTAGAAATATTCTTGACCGCGTTACTTTAGGTCCAAATGATCTGAATAAAACTTTCAGAGATATTAAATGTTTTATGAAAAAATATCCAAGTACTTATAAAATATTTGAAGGTAATAATGTCAAATGAAAATTTAAGAATATGTGTAGGGTGGAGGGGAGAAGTAAAGTACAAAAACTGATCCGAACTCATCAAAAATTAAAAAAAAAAAACAAAAAACAAAAGAATGTCTTGGGTGTTCTCCCGCATAACGCACAAATTCCTCCGCGCAGTTCTTTGTTCCTCAGCAGCATACATACATACCATCATCGTCAGCATCCCATAAAACAAAACCGTGATGTCGTTGCTGTTGTTTTCTCTTTTTATCTCACACCTGACTCCTTGGGTGTTCCTTGTACTCGATCGTATCAAGTGCCATTTGTTAACTCCGGGGTTTTACAAAACGACACACGGATTTTTCGGTCTTTTTTATTTTTTTATATAGTATACTTAAGCCGGAAATAAGGGCATATTTATTAGAGATTTTTATTTATAGGGGTTAACTTATTATTGTTTAACTGTTTGAAACACATTTCATTGGGTGTTCGTCCAGGTATAATCATGGTGGTGACCCTTTCAAGTGGTTCTTCCCTATAAGGGTTGTTTGATTTATTTTTCAGATTTTCGTTTGTTTTCTAAAGGTGTGTTTACATGTAAAAAGTCAAATATAGAAAACAAAAAAATGGGACATCAGTGTTTGTTTGCAATTTCTAGGAAGCCACCCAAGAAGAAAGAACACATTAATTAAATTGCACATGTATGTATGTAGTAGGTAAGTAAGTACATAGAAGGGAATAATATAAAGCCTGATATGAATCTTTTGTCGTTTGGTGTGTTCTATACCAGTTTGCAGAAATGCTGAATAACCTCATAACTTAAGTAGCCGAGGCTCATTTGAATTATTATGAGGCGAGGAATTTTATAAAATTGTACTTACCGGTCTCTATCTGACGAATCTAGCGTGTCGGTCCTTGCCCGTTTGGCCTAAAACAAAGAGACAAAACGTTAAGTCATTTGTTTTTTCAACAATTAAAAAATTGAGAATCATTTTTTGGTGGTCAATCTACCTGAGTGCTCAATATGGTCAAAATATTATCATATTATCATATTGTTCACTTATTTATTATACTACAAAAAAAGACAAACGATATTGACCGCGGTTAAATGGTCCTGACAATAAGACTAAACTAAGGTGGCTTAAAATTGACCAAAAGAATGAATGGTTACACTCGTATACTTAAACATATTGTACTAAAGTAGATGCAAGAAAACAAAAGCTAAACAGATCTACTTAACTGTACCTAATTACTCTTATAATTGTTTCAGTTATTCCTGGCCCTCTTGACTGATAAATGTATCTACGGTAATAGATTAAAGAAAACGTAAATGCCTGACGGTTGAAACTAATAAATTAAGCGTCGAAAAGCAAAATATGGTCCTAAACCGCCCATTCTTCATAATTTTAATGTCGTCCACATGTGAATTTTTTTTTAATGAATTAGTTGTGGCTGCAAGGTTGGCGTTTTGTCGAGGCCTTTTTTGGATTGATTTATGTCCTCTTATGGTTTCGTTCTTTTGTTATTTTTTTTGTTGAAATTTAAATTTAAATTTTAAAACAATCGAAAAATTGAGCCCGTAAGAGAAAAATTGTGAAATTGACCTTCAAATGTTTTATTTAACATTTTTAGAATATTTCGTCCCCCAAAGCACGAAGTGACGTAAATCTCATTTTTGGAAAATTTCAGTTAGGTAGGCCAACCAATAATAATTTTATATTGGGCTCCTTCACCTCACGAAGTGTCGTATCTGAATTCTTAACCGTTATCACGATACTAGAACCATTAAATATAACGTATCTGCCACATTTTATTTACCAGAAATCACGAACAGTCGTACTATGTAATTTTTATTTCAGATACGTCAGTTCGTATTTTGCTGTAGTTTGAATCCTTGTGATTTGTTATGGTGTATCTGCAACATTGGGAATTTACGCAGCAACCTAACCTCAAAAACAATTCATTATTTATTTACAGATTGTATTTTGTATAGTGAGCGGTGTATCAATATCTGTGTCTACCAACTATAATATTTTGTTGTAGTGTTGTAAGAAATTAAATTTAAATACGTAGTTTAATAGAAATTAGCATTTGATAGATCGTACGGTTTGGTTCATTTTTCGTATTTCATGAAACGTGAAAAAGTGTAAGTTGCATGGTGCATTGGTGCAAAAAAGTATTAATTTTTAAACAATTATAATTCAATTTCAATTTTCAAATTTCAATTACAAATATGCTTTATTGTTTGAACAAAATATTGTTATAAACAAAGCTTCACCCAATCCTAAAGAGACAGAGTTACAAGGTTAAAATTATATTTAAAAATATAAGTTACAATGACGAATCAAAGATAAACAGTTAAAATTTACACTTTTTTTTTTTTTCTTTTTGAATTAATAAAATCAACTATATCTAACTTTTCTTAACTAAGTACAGTTCAACATTTAGGGATAAAAAAAGAAAAACATTTAAAACAAACAGGTTAGGAAAAGAGCTAGGTCTCCCTTAATTAATTAAAATCTGATTGTCGTCGAACTATTCAGCCACAGAGTAATAAGCTCGACCACTCAGAAATCTCCTCAAGAGAAACTTAAATTTGATGAGAGATTTTGCCCCTCTAGTGTCCTCTGGTAGGTGGTTAAAGATTTTTATATTTTCATAAAAAATTGATCTCTTTACCAAGGCAGATGTTGGAATGGGAAGTCGCAAATTATTCCGCTGGCGGGTGACATACCGTGGATTCTGTAGGACAAACCTGTATTGATGGGAGAAAATAAGGCATGCCACCTCCTGTATGTATAGGCAGTAGATTGTAAGAATGCCCTCCCTGATAAAATATGGTCGGCATGATTCCCTAGGGCACGTTTCTGTAGAACAAACAACATCTGTAGAAGATAGTTGCTTGCACTACCCGAAAAGCAGACACCATACCTAAGATGAGACTCAATCAAGGAAAAGTACACGGCTCTCCCAATCCCCATGCCAAGCTCCCGACAGACCACCCTAACAGCAAAACAACCCGCAGAAACCCTATTGCCGTATATGATCCTCAAACTTAAGTTCCTTGTCAATCACCAGACCCAAAAACTTATTGTTAGAATAAGGCGGGACAGGGCAGTTAGCAATAAGAATATTATCAAGACTACGGTTACTTGTAAAACAAATTAGTTTGGTCTTCTTTGGATTTAATGATAGTAAATTTGCCGTGAACCGCTCATATATAAGTTGAAGATCAGCCAACATGGCTATTCTCAAAGAGTCGGTATCATACCCATGCCAGAGAACGGCGGTGTCGTCAGCAAAGAGCGTGAATTTTCCCTGGATATTAAGTCGGACGAGGTCATTAATCAATCAATCAATCAATCAATCGGATATATTACATATAAGCTTTTACAAAGTATGTGTAATAAAATCCAATAATTATAATCTATCTCAGTACATTTTAAGGTGCACCTAGGTAACCAAATACCTGTATGTGCAAAAAAATCAAAAACAATTTTATAAAAATAAATATTTAAACAAAATATGTCCCATCCACTAATTATTGCAAAGTTTCCATTTAACACCCAATAAATAATTAAACATTAGAAAACAAAAATCCTTCACGATCATGTATGAATGCCTAAAGCTATGAAATATGAAAATTAATTAACAGTAAGTAGTTTTTTAAATACATGTAAATGATCATAAATGTAATCCCCAGATATTTTACAAAATTTTTTGACAGCTTTTGTATGTCTAATATATGGTGGTAATAAGTTGTACAGTTTGGGTGCGTGGTAAAAAATTGATTTTAATTTCATAGTAGTGGCAACAGTTGGAATTGATAAGTGTCTATTTACATTTAATCTAGTCTGATACTGATGATTAACAAAGTTCTTAAATTTATTTGACTTGTGAATATATATACAGAGCGACCAACAGTATAATGTGCGTACATCAAAAATATTTCTGGAATAAAGTAATGCAGTAGAAAATCTTTTGTTTTTTTTGAAAATAACTTTTAAAATGTAGTTTTGGGTTACATTTAAAGAAGTCAATGTGTTTTGGTATATCCCACCCCAAAGAATTAGACCATATCTTAGTAGTGATTCCACAATTGCTTTATAAATCGAAATCAAAAGTTGTTTATTTAATATTTCCCTGAGCACATAAAACTTGTATATTAGTTTTCGAATATTTTTTGATAGTCTAAGGATGTGGTGGTCCCACTTTAAGTGTTTGTCAATATAAATTCCAAGATATTTTGTAGAGTGAACTTCATGAAGTTTATCCATAAGACTATCTATGTAAATACTATTAAATGATGGACGGTTTGCAGCTGTGAGGGAAAATGCTATATAAATAGTTTTAGTGATATTTAATGATAATTTAAATGAGTCTAGCCAGTGTTTTATTTTCTTTATACCGTTTATAGCATGTTCCTTCACCAAATCCCATGTTTCCCCATAGAAAGTTACTGCTGTGTCGTCAGCATAAGAGATAGTACTACCGTTTTGTATTGACATATTGGTTAAGGAATTTCCATATGCTACAAATAAAATTGGACCCAGAACAGTCCCCTGAGGGATGCCCATTTTAATTTGAAGGGGTTCACTTATAGTATTTTCAACTTTGACGGATTGCTCTCGATCCATCAAATAATCATCAAAAACGTCTAACACGGTTCCCCTTATCCCATAGGATTCTAGGACTTGGAGCAATTTGTTATGAGGGACCGTGTCAAATGCCTTGGCTAGGTCTAGGAAGACCGTAAGACACTTTCTGCCACCGTCCAAATGGTCTGTTATTTACTCACAAAGCACACAAACTGCATCGGTTGTGCTGAGGCCACTCTGGAAACCAAATTGGTTCTTAGAAATTATATTGTTTTGATTAAAAAATTCTACCAGGCGGTCTTTAAGGCATTTCTCAAAGACTTTAGAAAAAATGTTCATTATACTTATGGGTCTATAATTATTTATATTTGATTTATCACCTGCCTTGTGAATAGGTTTTACTATGGCTTGTTTAAATTTTTTTGGGACCTTTGCAGTTTGAAAAATTAAATTTATAATGTGTGCGAGAGGGAAAGAAATATAGATATGAATATGTTTTATAATATCGGTTGTAATACCATCAATTCCGGGTGCAGAGGAATTTTTTAAAGAAGCAATTTGTTTGATAATTTCATTCTTATTAGTAGGTCTTAGAAACATTGAAGCCTGTGTGGACGGTTTTATTTGCAGGGAATCTGGAGGATTTTTAATTTTATTATACATATTGTAACCGACATAACAAAATATTTGTTGCAAAAATTTGCCATATCCAACTTATTATTAAAACTAGAATTATTGTTAGTTACGTTAAACTGAAAATCTTGGTTACTGTTTGAATCTGTTACTTCATTTATTATCTTATATATTTTTTTTAGGTCAGTACCACTAGACTCGATTTTGGCTTTGTAATAATCCTGTTTACATTTCTTGATTAACGTGCACAAGGTATTACGGTAACTATTAAAGGCAGTTTTGTTTTCTAAATTGTTATGAATTAGTAGTGTTTTTTTCATTTTGTCCCTCTTTTTGATACTATTAATTATACCAATTGTGATCCATGGTTTTATTTTTTTATACTTATTTTGACATAATTTTTGGGTTTTTGAATGATTTAATGCTTGTGTAATAGTACTGTATAAAATTTCCAATGCTAGTTCTGGATCATCATTGTTAAAAATGCAGGTTTTTTAACCAATTTTTCAATAACCTTTGAAAGTGTGGACAGAAGGGATATTGGTCTAAAGTTTGATGGTTCAGCGAGGCTGCCCGTCTTATGAATTGCGATAACCTTAGCAGATTTTAGGCAAGCGGGAAAGGTGCCCATAACCCATGATGCATTTATAGCTTCAACAAGGACACTCAGAGAGATGTCCGGCATGTTCAGGAGTATTTTGGCAGATAGGCCATCCTCCTCGGCTGAGTTTTTGTTTTTTATAGAAGTTAATACCTCGTCAAGCTCAACCAAGTCTGTAGGTATAAAGAAAAATGATCCTTGAATACTGGTGCTTGATAAATAAGTAAGTGGATCTATTGTTGGGAAACCCAAATCTTTATGGATTTTATCAGCAATTCCAATAAAAAAGTCATTTATATGACTAGCAGAACATTCAGGGACTGCCATGGAATAATTGCTGTATGATTGACGGATATCATTAACAATCTTCCAGCATTCTTTAGACTTGTTTGTGGCCTTATTTAGGTAATTTGAGTAGAAGAATCTTTTGGCGATTTTTATTAGTCGCCGATACAAAGACCTATAAGAGTTAAAATATTGATGAAAAGCCGGGCAATTCGTGAACTTTCTTAATGTGTAAAGGGATCTCAAATTTCTACATGAAGTTTTAAGTCCCCTAGTTAACCATGACTTCTTGTTCTTTTTTGGTCTAATTTTTACCATGGGAAAAGAGATGTCAAAGAGGTTTATTAATTTCCGGTGGAAACACGACAATGGATCCGTCGAATTCAACACGCTTTCCTTTCAGGTTTAAAGTGATCTGAGCAAAAGTTTCAGATATATTGATTTTTTTAGAAATCAACGTATCAAGTATAGGTATTCACTCCCTTCAAAGACCAATATTTCAAAAATTACTTAGAATATTCTCATAAAACAAAGAGCAGAATATTTCTTAGAATATTCCTTACAAATGTTACTTTAGGTTTAAAAAGATCTAAACTAAATTTGCAGAGATATGAAATGTTTTATAAAATAATGTCTAAGTGTTAATTTCAAAGTCCAGGATTAATTTTCAATTTATTAAGTTGAAAGTCCAATATCTCAAAAACTACTGGGAATATCCTGATGAAACAAAAAGCATAATATTCACTGGAATATTTTCTCTAAACGTAATATGAAAATCAAAAACTATTTGAATAAAAGTCTTAAAGATAATGGACTTTTAATGTCTATAGATAGAAACAGAATCAAAGTTTTACAAAATTTTGCCAATTTTATTGGTATATTATTTTAACCTTTTGTTTTTCTATATTTTTCTAGAGCATTTTTCGAGAACCCCTAAAAGCCGTTTTGTAAATATCTAATCACCTTAATATGCAGAAATGTTATAATTATTGAAGAAGATAATGTACTATAATTTGTTATACATTTTAATATTTTCTGGGTGTTTTCTTTGGATTTGTTATTCTATTTATTATTGTTAATTTATTTAATGCTTGTTTATACCTATTTATAGGTTCTGTTAATAAGATATTCAAATATTACCCTTGTTACCAGTGTGTAAACCACTGATTAAAGAATTTTAATTATTATTTTTGAAAGTGAAGTAATATTCTGATTAATAAATTATTTAAACAAAAAGTAACTATATACTGTATATGAAACTTAAGTTAAATATTTCTTGAAAAGTTTAGACTGTGCTCAACAACAAAATCATATACGGTATGAGTGTCACAGTCTAGCTACAATAAAATAAAACATGGAAACAAACTACTATAGATAGAATATCTTTATGGACTTCCTAAGGCACTACAAAAAGCACAGTCTAACATCGATAACTTACTTTAGGTTCGCACATCTTGTCGATCATGGTGCACCTCGACCCCGGACCGTTTAAATAATTGCAGGGCATTAATGTCACCATTTTCTTAGGATCCGAACACTATAAAAAAAATTTCCGGCACACTAGGTCCATTTTTGCGGTAACATCGCGCGATTTATACCTAAACGTAAACACAGACGCAAAAAAAAACACTTGAATATCGTGCGACAGGTAAATAATAAACCTTCTCCCTTTTTTTTAATTTATAAAAATTAATATTAAAATTATTGTGTCATTCAACACCGAAGTTTGAACTGTAACAGGAGAACTAACAGAGTTATTTGAAGACCGAGGTAAAGGAGATACTGGAATCGTGGGGGCCGTCGGAATCGGAGTGGGGGAGAGGTAGACGGGCGCGCCACCTGGTGTTAATTGAGTAAATTCGAGACGGACCAATGGCGTGCACGGTGGGTTGGGTCGTTGGGTTGGGTCAAAGCAGTTGAAGTTGACGTTGAAGAGAAAGGAGAGTGCGATTGTCGGTTCGGTGTTTCCTGTTTTAGTTGCAACGGATTGTTTGTTGTATTCGGAGGCGACGTGGGAGGATATGCTGTTTTGGGTTTTATTAAGAAAAAAAAAACTGTGCACCTTAATTTTAAATATATGCTTAGGCTAGTTTTATAGATTTTCTTAAAAACATGATTTTTTTTTCTTAGAACATTAAGGCTAGAACTAGTAAACAACGATTTTGTTTAAGTTAAATGGAGGCAAGGGGGTGTTTTGTTTACAAACATATTCATCGATTCTCTTTTGTCAAGTTTACATGCATTTTCACAAAGAAAATTTTCAGCTATATATCAACACATATAATAATGTTAATTTATCATATTGATGTTAAATTTTGGATTAAAAATAAAAAGTAGAAATAGATTTATATGTTATTCTAAGGGCAAAAATAACATCTTCAAAGCATAAAAAATTATTAACATTCTTATTCCTAAAACAGCTTCTAAAAAAGTTGAAATGGCAACACCGCAAGCAAAACCTAATGCCATGTTGCGAAATGTCATCTTGACAAACGGCTTTCTGTTTACATTCGCCATTTGTGAAATTCTGTGTTTTTTTATTAGATAAGTACCTTTACTCTAATGAACTACGTTAAAAAACGCAAAAAGTCGAGTTCATAAACAATAATATTGTTTATAATTTAAAGTATAATCTATTATTAATAAATATTTATCATGTAAATATTTTTTGACGACGCCACTGGTAAAGATTACTTGTGTCTATGGAATCAAGCGGCGTTGCCTTTTTCCCTAATATCGGGACGTTATCTACATTTATTTAACTTTGAACGTTTTCTTCCTTATAGAGTATCTTATCATATTTTATGAAAAAAAAATGCTTCATATTTTATTAAAGCGGAATAGCCTGTCAAAACAAGTAACAAATTTTTAAGGCTGCATTCACAAGTTGTGTGGATTGTTATTTCAACAATAATCTTATAGTAACATGTAAAAATAGACGAGGGAAACCTAAAACTATGAAAGTTTAAATTACACATTTTTTTATTTAAGAATAAATACAAAACAAGTACAGAAATAGGTTGCGCCGCCACAATCCAGCGGTCCCGGTGAATGGCTGAAATTCAATATTATTTCCATACCTTAAACACGAGAATTTCTTCATGTACTGATATCCGTTTGATTTTAGACTCAATCCAAGAATTTTGAATTTTTTTTTCCCAAGCTTAACCGCTCGATAAACCCACGTTTCCTTATAAATAACTAAACTTAAAGAAAAATTAATTTAACCCTTGTAGTTGACCCTTTGAACCCTTATGGCGGTTTTTGTACATTTTTTCCCATAATACAATATTTCGTTTTCAGGTATCCCATACCTATGTATACGTATAAAAATTATAATATGTGACCCCTTTTCTTTATGTTAAAGGGTTTCAAGAAATTTGTGATTTTGCCTTTAAATTAGTATAAAAAGGGTTTACTTTATAATTATTTATTTATTGTCGGAACCCTTTTATGTGGGAAAAAAAACTGTTTAAAAAGGGTTAATAATAACATGCAGGTGATCGAGATTTCGGAATTGAACGTTGCAATTTCAATACCTATTTTATATAAACATTTGTCATTATAGATTGAATCACATTTTAACAGATGACAATTATTGTTAATTAATTTTTGTTGGAACTATCAACAATCGAGGTAACAGAAACATTTATTATGAAAATTATCGTAGCAATCGCGATTGTAATAGTACACGATATTTAATAAAGAATTAAATATAGGTTCTTTGTATTATACTTTTATAATATATATATACTATTTATATACTTTTCAAATTTAATTTTTTTCCCATAGAATTTGATTGAATTATAAATATTAATATACAGGGTGTTCGGCCATTTTTTGATTTTGAAAATTAATTGTGCGCACCCTGTATGTGATAGATAAACCAAAACACGAAAATGAATTCTCAAAGTCGCCCATGGCCGCGTCTCCATGGCAACGGAAACGGCGATTTTCGCCGAAAAAAGACCCTTTTTATAATCGAAATTTAACTACTAAAACCTATTGGAATCGGTACAGAATTGATGTTAAACTATTCCTAAGGCTTTAAACTATTTTTCCATGTACAAATCATAAGGTAAAAAACTTTTTTTATACCCGAAATCATCGTCTGAAAATGGTTGATTTTGACGTCTACGCGCGATTTTAATGACGACTTTTACGGCGGTTTTGACAACATGGCGTCAACGTGAATGAATCGCCTCGGACTTGCTTCCTAATTTCATTGATAAAATGCTTAAAATAGCTCAGAACTTCCTGAAATTGGTACGGAATTATTCAAGAGACTCTGGAGAATCTAAATATAAGCATATCTTTTACCAAATCGTCTTCTTTTAGCCGTGATAATTCGGCAATGTTTTGACGTTTTAGCATTTTTCGTGTATTATTATAATAATATTCATGTGACACAGTGGTCTATACAAGGCATTTTGCTAGACAAAAATTACAATACAGTGGGTCCTAATGGGGATTTAATGGGTATTATTATTTTATGTGGTAATTTTTTTTTTTTAACTTTTTTAGTATTTGCCCGATTTGAATGAAATTAGGTATTTGGGTTTAGTTTAGGTATTAGGGTATAATTATTAATTTTTTGAAAAATTATTAATGTTTGAAATATTGAGTTTTGGAGTTACGTGACAATCAAAACTTTTTTTCTATGGGTCTGATTTAATTGAAGTATGGTATTCGAGGTTCATTTAGGAAAAAATTATTGATTTTTAGCAAATTTTTGAAGTATTGGCTTTTAAAGTCACGTGACAATTAAAACTTTATTCCTATGGGTCTGATTTCAATAAAACTCGGTATTATTATAAGTGCTGCAGTCATATTCAATATTAAAGCATACTTAAATTCGAGCGGAGCTCTTATCACATCCTGGTTCTGTGAAGCATGATACCCCAAGAACCGTAGACTAGAAGCTTGTAAGACATATAACGCGGTGAGTAGCGTTGTCGGAGCAACTGCTCAACAATCTTCAATGGATATTTTGGCTTGAATTGAATTTAAACAAATTTCTACTGATTAAAATTAAGGAAAATTTCTACTGGTTCCAACTGATCAAAGAACGAGCTCTGTTTGTACTTGTTAAAATTATCAGAATCACCTTTTTTAAAGCATGGATTTATATGGGCAATTTTTAAATTTTCTCGAAAAGTAGTTTCAGTAATATACTTAATGCAACAATCATATAAACGTGCTTATATAAACTATACATATAATTGTTATTATATTTCTCGTAAATAAAAAAAAGTTTTTTTT
Source organism: Anthonomus grandis grandis (assembly GCF_022605725.1). Lineage (NCBI taxonomy): Eukaryota > Metazoa > Arthropoda > Insecta > Coleoptera > Curculionidae > Anthonomus > Anthonomus grandis. Next base: position 308,046 of record NC_065548.1, on the reverse strand, counting down.
TTAAATATAAAATAAACTATTATAGTAATGTAAACACCATGTTTAACTTAATTGAAACATTTAGTTCTGCAGCTACCTCCTGCCATAATTTCTCAACTTTGTCGCGATCTCGATAGCCTTTGTTTTGTAATCCCATAGTGGAATACGCACTCGGACTACATTTATTAATTTTTCTGCATTCATACCACACAAAATACGCACAAATATAACTAGACAATAACTAGCAGCGCGAGGACCCAAGCGATTAAAATCAATCTTGCTTGAAAATCAAACAGACGCGCGAGATCGCGTTGCATCGCATCGCATCTTAAAGCAGCAACAAGCGCACTGTTTGAACGCTTGCTTTTGATTTTAGAGGTTTGTATTAATCGCATAGCATCGCTTATCGCTTAACCGCGTCCCGTGTGCACGTACACTAAATGACAACGTCTGTCTCAACTTTTTGACCAATCAATTCTCGTTGTTGCCAGAAGATCTGCAATTGGAATTGCGACAAAACGTGTTTTTGCAGTTTGATGGTTGCCCTGCACATTTTGCTATTGCTGTGCAAAAGCACAATAATGCGGTTTTTCAACAGCGGTGGATTGGAAGAGGAAGTCTCTTTCCTTGGTCTCCACGGTCACCAGATTTAACTTGTCTTGATATTTATTTCAACCTACGATGAGAGAAGATATGTAAAACCGGATTCGCAATGCAATAATTAGGAATAGACCCAGAGCTAGAATTGAAGCTGCAGTTTGGTCGACCCATATGAGCGGTTTCAAGAATGTTTGTACGGAGGCGTTAAAAACCTCTTTCTTTTAAATCGGTCCATTTCAGAGCCACAAATTAATATAAAAGAAAATTTTTTATTCTTTGGCCTAAGTTTTAGGTTAAGAATAAGATACACTAAACTTGAATGATTCTTTATCACATCACCCTCAATAGTTACAAATAATATAACATCTATGATCTAAGTATAATAAAATTCAATATATTTTTTTAATATAATTAATAGACTACGTCAAATAAAATTTAAAAAACAAACGACGAAAGTAAAAAAAAAAGACGATCAGAAACAGTCGTAAGTTTATATAAAAGTGACTCTATCAGAATTGAAAATCAGACAATTAATAAAAGCGAGTGTAGAGTCGCGTGTGTGGCCATATTAAACCATCTTATAAAAATTTAACTGACACCTAAACCTGGGGGTTATCGTCGTCAAACCATCTCGCCCGATACCTCCTTATAAATTATCATTTAAATAAACGAAATTACTGATGCGTACGCTTGTCATTGGAAAAAGGTTCTAGATACATAATATATTAATATGATTTTTATGGTAAATGGATCTATTTATATGTATAGCGTTTTGTTCTACTCATTAGCACTTTTAAAGAAGCCAGAGAAAAAAAAGACGAAAAACAAAGAGTGTGCGTGTGTGTAGGTCTTCTGGGGCGCCACGCCTGATTGCACCCCCCCGACTCAAATAAGGTTTCCTCGACGTGTATCATTTAACTAAAATATAGGATCCATCTCGACGGGTTCGTCCGATTGTTTTTTACAGTTGGGGTTTCTTCGTTTAAAAAACAAAAGCCACTCAAGGGACCGTCGACACTTCGTTCGGGATAAATCACCAGGGAACAGGAGGGCGATATCGTCAATCATTAGTGAGTGATAATGAAGTTGCGGGTGATTAGTGTCAAACATGAGGGAACATGATAATTTAATAACGATCTTATATACTGGGTGTCCTAGTTCAACTGGTCAAAAATGCTTTTTTGAGTTTATACAGGAAGCATAGGGAATAAATAGTTTGAGAGAGGACACCGATGGTCAAAAGTGCGTTGTTTCTAAAATATTGGGTTGATATAAAAAAAAAATTCCTCCTATATTTAAAACACTTCTCGGAAAAAAAATCTCCGAAACCGAAAGAGTTACAGGGTCGGTTAAATGGAGGCAAAGTTACTCAATTTGGAGCTTAATAAAATGACGTTTAAAAAATTGTAAAATTTTGGAGTTAACCAAAAAAAAACCGGACTTCGTCAAAATCGTTTTTACCTCCTACCGATTTTATTTAAAGAGATATAAAAAAATTAAAAACAGTTTTTCATTGCCACAGATAGAATGTAAAAACGATTTTGACAAATTTCGGTTTTTTGGATAACTCCGGGATTTTAAAATTTTTTAAACGTCATTTTATTAAGCTCCAAATTGCGCAACTTTATTTTTATTTAATCGACCCTGTAACTCTTACGGTTTCCGAAATTCCAATGGTCACCCTCGAATTTGGGACACCCTGTACCTATACTTTGTTTTTATTTCACTGAAACGATATAATAATAATAATAATAGAAATGTGGTTAAAATTGAACCTTGGGTTGATTCCTGTTCACGTGTTCAAAGTGTCGCAATTTCTATATTTTTTTTGTTTTTATTCTACGAGTCGTCGGTTTTGCGGTTTTTGCAGAAAATCGTGGGAAACGGTTCTCCGGTGCGCTCTCAGCCGAACCAAAATGGCTGAATTTTGTTTTTTTTTTTAATTCCTGGTTAAACAAATGAAATTAGAGAGAAAATTTGTAATTTATCGATTGTTCTATAATCTCGACAAATATTGAAGTGGAGCGTGGAAAATAATAGTGAATTCGTGCATCTGCTTCCCCCCTGATGTTCATTGCACATCGTATCGAATTACTCCCATTATTCGGATTCAGATTCGACGACCCTCTTTCTACTCTACCTGTGCCTACTCGCTCACTCTCGTCGTCACTACCAACATCGACGTTGTTCAGTTTGATGCCGGTTTCGATGTTCATTTTTGGCCAAGGACCAATGATGCATTAAAATCGGGACTTTTATAAGTCGGTTTTCTTCGTCGTTATCGTCAAACTATTCAAACTCAAAATTCGTTAGCATTATGAGGCTTAAAGCATAAGCAATCTTCCCGGTAAAGTGTAACTTTGAAAATTAAATGCTGGAAAAATGTTTTTAGGTCGTTAGTCCCTACTAATCATCCCGGTTGTTATCCCGTTTGGCCTATTGTGTGTGTTTTCCGCATTGAAAGGCGTCTCCCGCTGTTTTAATGACGTGCGTATTTTCGTAATGAGGGTGTACCTACCGGTGATTATATGAAGAATTCCGCTCTTTATATCTGTTATCCCTGTACATGATACAGGGTAGTTTAAATGTATGTAGCTTTTAGAATTTTCATTCAATTATTCTTGTCTATGTATATTCTATGACACGCCGAAATAGATGTCTACAATTTATTTATATGAGGACAGTTTGTGTAAGTTTTCCAAATTATAGCTTGTTTGACTATACAGGGTATCTCACGACGAATAGACGCGATCAATATCTCAGAAACTAATTTTTCAAAAATTTTAAAAATTTGGCAACATGGCACAGTCGATGGGAGCCACACAACTAAAATATTTTGACAGTTGTGACGTTTCCGGTTATACCGGAAGTAGGTGTCAACTTCGTTATTTTTAATAGAACACCCTGTGTATTTTTACATTTTTGGCTTTTACGTAAAATTCTAGATATATTTTGTGTATAATGTCCTATACCTAAGTGTAACCGTTTTTGACATATTTTTAATTTCATGGTGAAAAATTATGTTATAAGCCCTAACATAATTACCGATTACTCCCTTTTAGTAACCTTTATTTATTGGTTAATTTCGGTTTTATTTTAAAGGAAGGACCACTTTAAAAGACTATTTTAACATTTGGCTGAAAAAAAGATACAGGGGGATCAAAAACTAGCATTAAAAATTAACATGAAAAAATCATTAAAAGTCAATTTTTTTAAACGGAAACCCACTATTTTTATTATTTTTTCATAAAGATAATTAAAAATAAGATTAACTTTGTATAAGGTTATCTAGTCCAAAAATTGATAGTTTCCGAAATATTGGCAGTTTAAATTTGGCCTAATATTAAAACCCGTATACAAGGATTGTTGATTAGTTGGGCATGTCGGTTGTCATAGTAACCGCTAGAAGCGACAGTAAGATAATGGATTATAACAGAAATGTACACTTTTTAAATAAATAAGACATTAAATTACACTTTTAAGGGCCCCACAGACTACGTTCTTGTACGACATACTTCATGCAAAAACGACGTAAAACGGAAGTGTGTGGTCATTTCGGGCTGTCGTACAAGACCGATCACAAAAAATAACCTTCGTAATGCAATACATACCATACCAAGAGCCGAAATTGAAGCTGCAGTTCTATCTACCCATGAGAGGCTTCAGCAATGCATAGAGCGTGATGGTCAGCATTTCGAGCATTTACGGGGGCATTAAAATCCTTTCTTTTTAAAATCGGTCCTTTATAGGGCCACAACTTACATTGTAAAAGAAATTCGAAATAAATTATTTTGTAGTTTTTATAAATATTAAGGGATTTCCATATAAAATTTTCTTTGGCCTAAATTTTAGGTTAGGATGAAGATATTAAGATGCGGTTTTCGCAAGCATATTTAGGCGTCATTAAGCTATTTTTTTGTATAAAAAAATTTATACCATTGCATTTAAGTTTTTTGAGAAAATTAGTCATTTGTGTCAGAAAGCCGAAAAAAGCCCTCTAGCGGCGAGATGTAAAACTAAAAAAACATGAAATATAATAATTAATATTCGTAGCTTAATAATAGCTCTTTTCAACTAGGCCAAGTTTGATAAAATCGGCTAAGGCGTTTTTAGTATACAGGGTATGTTTTAAGCCAAGTTTTGAACACCCTCCACCACTTTATTTTTAGAGATACAGCAAAACTATTCGAATAAAAAAGGTTCGGATTAGTCTTTACTTTAATAATCAGCTATTTTTTTGTTAGGTTAATTCAGCAAAATTTACAGAAACATCAGTTTTCTAGATTCGAGATTGCAGTTGCGCCCCCTAGTGGCCATTTTAGAAACTTGAAAATATTTTCCAGGTCATTCTCTTGGCCATTTTAGTAATAAATTTTTTTATCGCAAGCTTCTACGATGAATAGTTTCCCAGATACAGTACCTCGCATTCTTATTTGGCCACCCTGTACATGTTAAACGTTCGTGAGGGCTAATAGATGGACGCAAATAAGTGTCATTCTTTTTAATTAAAGGTATTACCAAGTTCAACAATTTAAGGTACGTTTCCTCGTCCATTCGAAGATAATTATACCAATCGCCAGGTTCGATCCTTAACTCCTCCAGTAGATTAATGTGAGATAATGCGTTTTGTTTTAGCAGCATTTGGATCGTGGTCTTCACTTTTTCGCTTGTTTTTTTTTAACGGCCAAAGCTGCTGCTAACAATTGCACTCGATTCATCATACAAGTATGTTCAAAGATATATGGGTCAATGTCGTCTTAAATGGAGGTAATAAATTGTTAATTTGTACTGTCTATGTTCCCCCTCACGCATCTTCGAATAACTATAAACATTTCATGTCAAAAATAGAGTCTGTACTAAGTAACAAAATTAATGAGAAAGTTTTATTGCTAGGTGATTTTAACTTGCCTAATTTATCCTGGTCGCGTAATAACAAACTAAATTCTGATAACGCCACTGACCCATGTAGCAAATGCTTTACTGATTTTTACTTCCTTAATGGTTTAAAACAATTTAATTATATTTTGAATTCAAGGAATAGAATTTTAGATTTAGTTGTAGGTACTAATTCTTTAATAACCGAGGTACTTAAATGTAATTACCCATTAGTGCCTGAGGACAGTCATCATATGTCGTTGGAGGTAAATATTAAGTTAAATTATGAAAAAAAAGTCGTGTGTAATTCTTATCAAAAGGTAAATTTCATTATGGCAAATTATGCAGTTATTAATGAGAAAATTCGTTGTCTTCAGTGGAAGGATTTATTTTTATTTCGTGATGTAGATAACAACATCGAATGTTTTTACGCAGAACTAAGTAATATTGTGAATTCTGAAATATCAAAAATAAAAATTAAAAAGCGCCAATATCCTTTATGGTTTTCTAAGCACGCTATTAATTTAATAAAGAATAAAGTGCAGGTGCACAGAGACTGGAAAAAATACAAGCTACAGTCTGACTACGATATTTTCTCAAATTTACGTAAAACTATAAAACTAAATATTAGTAAAGACTATAAAGTTTACATTACTAAAACAGAGGAAAATATTAAGCATGACACAAAGTACTTTTGGTCGTTTATTAATAATTAAAGGAATACAAAAAATTTGCCGTTAAAAATGACCTTTAATGATCAATATGCTACGAATAACTCTGACATTTGTGGACTTTTCACAAAGTTTTTTAGCAGTGTTTTTGAACCATCTAATACTCCATCATTAATTGATGTTGTCCAATCAAAAGAATGTTTTACTGTTGATCATGTTCAAGAAGACGATATTAGAGAAGCATTATGCTCTATGAATCCCAAAAAGGGTCCTGGGCCAGACGGATTTCCCTCAATATTTCTGAAATCTGGTCCTAATCTTTGTGAGCCTCTATATTTATTGTATAATCAATGTATTTCAACTGGTAAATACCCTAAGCTTTGGAAAGTGGCCCAAATTGTGCCTATTTTTAAATCAGGAGATAAAAGCGCTATCAATAACTATAGACCGATTTCTCTCTTGAGCCATTTTGGGAAACTGTTTGAGTCTCTTATTTTGGATCAATTATTTTTTATTGTTAGGGGATCGATTGACTTAAACCAACACGGCTTTTTTAAAAAAAGATCGGCACTGACTAACCTTGTGCCTTACGTTCAACTCATATCTGAGAATATGGAGCGAGGTTCTGAGACTTGTACAGTGTACACCGATTTCTCTAAAGCTTTCGATAAGGTCCACCACCCAACTCTTTTAATAAAGCTTGAGAATTTCGGGGTACATGGGGCTTTGTTTGAAATTTTTAAAAGTTACTTAAGTGAAAGATCTCAGTATGTTGTTGTAAATGGCCAAAAATCGAAGAATACAGCTGTGACTTCAGGTGTGCCTCAGGGGTCACACTTGGGTCCTCTGCTGTTTATCATTTTCCTATATGATATAGAGCAATGTTTTTCACATAGTAGCTATGCTTTATATGCAGATGATCTTAAAATCTCAAAAACTATTAATTCGGCTGCTGATTACTTTACTTTACAGTACGATTTATCTAATTTTATGAATTACTGTACTTTGAATAGACTTTTTGTCAATTTGGATAAATGTAATTGTATTTTGTTTTCTAAAAGGCCTGTTCCTCTGCAAGTTAAATGTGATCTTTACCTAAATAATGTTAAATAATGTTAAATATTTGGATTATATTAAGGATCTTGGGGTGACATTGGATCCTAGGCTTTTGTTTGAAAAGCATTTTGAAAATATTGTACAAAAGGCTCTTAAAAATCTTGGATTTGTTTTTCGAGCAACAAAAGGATTTAGCAACATAAATTCCTTAACAATTTTATTCAATAGTATAGTAAGATCTGTACTGGAATACGCAACAACAGTTTGGAATCCAATGTACGCCAATTATATTGACCGACTAGAGAGTGTGCAGCGCAAATTTGTTAACACTTTAAATTATAGGTTTAACAGACGACGGCATTTCTTTAGTTATGATGATAATTTAAAATTTTATAATATGCAATCGTTGGAGGTCCGAAGAAGAAATTTTGATTTAATATTTATATACAAGGCCGTAAACAACTTTATTGATTCTTCATCTGTTTTAGAAAAACTTAATTTTAACATCAATCCTTACATCCTTCGTAATAGACAAACTTTTGTAGTATCCAGGTATTTTTCCAATTACTTATCAAATTCTCCAATTATTAGATGTACCCGTATGTATAATAGTTTGGAGTTAAACCATCCTAATATTGACTTATTTTTTTGAGCTTTGATGCCTTTAAACGACACCTAAGACGGCTTCCTGATTAAACTACATAAGTAATTCTTTCTAGATTGTGATGTAATTTTAAGAATTAATTCTCTGTAGTTGTAATTATTATTATATAGAACTTTACTAATTTGTATTTGTGATATAACGTGCTTTCTTATTATTGGACAGCTGTGCCTGTCTGTTAGAAAGCCTTGACTGTAAATAAATAAATAATTAAATAAAGCCGGTTGGAACAAAACTGAAAATGACTGATGTGTGTGTGCAATTAAAACTTTTCCGACCGACATGTACGTCGTGCAAGTATGTCGTACAAGAACGTAGTCTGTGGGGCCCTTTACGAAGAACACTTAAATAGCAAGTCACTTATAAATTTAATGCATATAATCGATTGTCTTACTGCCGCTTCTAGCGGCTACTATAAGTACGTTCCAAGATAAAATACCTCGCATTCTTAGTTGGCCACCCTGTACATAATCGCTGTCGCTGCCGCTTTTATATAATCCAAACACCTACTATTATAAAAATCTGAAACGGTAGCAGCAGCTGAAGAAAGTCTGTTTTCGCACAATTTATTACCCGAATGGATGTTCGCATAAGATAAGGTCCCATTTCCAAACAAAATACAAATAGAAGAATATCCATGGAGATGACGGATAATAGGCCGACTGAAAGCGTAAAGTATGATCTTGATAGGATTTATATTGGCTGTCTAAAATGGAGTTTTTTTTTTGTCCCTATAAAGATCCGATGGCCCTTTGGCGATAATGTTTCGACATACATAGAAAAGTGACGACGAGAATTCAATCGGTGATTGGAATCTGTGATAATATTATTTTATTGTGCATCGACTGAAACATTTATTATGCGTTAGCCATCATTGCTTTTTTTGATAAGCGTGTGGACCTTATAAGTAGTAATTGTTCACATCGATTATTACTTAGTTGTCTAAAAAAAGCGATGTATAATAAAAAAAAACCAACAAAGTAATTTAATTGTCAATTGTCACCCCATCTAAAACCGTACCCGCCCTTATTATTGACCGCATTCCCATTAACTGTCGTGGGGGGTGGGTAAGTCCCTCGGGGCCGTCATTATCCCTCCTCCATACCCTAAATGATTGCCTCCTCTGTCTCCTTTACACACAAACAACAACGAGTCCCCGGGAATTCAATTTGGAAGGCGAAATTGCGAAATTTGACACTCCCGGATTGGATTGATGGACTCCCCGGGATGATGGAGAAGGAGGCATCAGGAATTAAATGGGATGAGAAGGGAGTGAGACAACTTTCAACGCTGTCTCGTATAGTTGCGATATGCTACATGTAAATACTGGTTTTTTTACTGGAAGTGAGCTTTAATGTTAATAACTTTTTGCTTATATAAGGCTCAAGTTAAAAAAATAAAAGACAATATTATATTATTGATAAGAGAAAACGTTTACTTATTAAAAGAACTAAACTTGGCGTGACCCGTCACCAAAACTATATTTTTAATACCTATTCTGGCCTTACATCTTCTCTTCAGTCGCCAGTAACCAACATAAACAAATCCCGATTATTATGGTTATTTAATATTTTCTTTCATTCTAGCTGACAAAGCACTGACAAACGAGAACGTATATTTCTTAATTTAGAATAAATGGTACATTTATAAAAAAATTAAAATTAGGAAACCTTACACTTAGACAGATCTATATTTTGAAATTTTCGAAAAAAAGTCTTCATCTTCATCTAGCAAAATTGTTATTAAAAATGAACAAAAAATTCCCGGAATTATGCACACGTAAAAAATAGCCGTCTTAAACGTGTCTGAAAACGGCACGTCAGCCATTTCTTATCTGCATCACGGTATCCAAGAGTAAAAAGTGTCGACGGTTCAACAACAATAAAATAAATAATAATAATTGGAATTGCGTCTTTTCGCTGATCTCATTTAGGAGAAAAGAGTTTTCACAGTGCGCATCGTCTTGACGGCCTCTCCTCTATCGATTTAAGGGCTCTCGACCCTCCTCCTCGTCCCCCGTCCTCCCTCATTTCTGACAAACAAAGTCAATATTTGATCAAAGGGCGAAACAGTAAAAACGTTTTTAGCTAAAGTGGGAGTTAAAATGGTTCTTTTATATCGGGGTTCTCGCTGTGAGAAATTTGTGAGTCTGTTGTTTGTGGTTTCTATCATTTATTTTTTTCACAAGTAAAATCGATTTCTAGATTTTTTTAATAGAAAAAGTATACTTGGCAGGATCATACGAATAAGTCAAATTTAATTTTTTTCTTTTCGGCCTGTATAGTTTCGCTGAAATTATTCAGCTTTAAATGAGACAGGTCACTTTTACTAGGCCGTTGAAAGACAAAAAAAAATTGAAATATGTATTTCAATTTTTTAGTTATTATACTACGATAGTTGCGTTTAGAAACATTGCAAAAATGTGAAATGAAGACATTTTTTTGGTGAAGAAAACCGTTAACTTTCAAATGTTTCCACCAACATTTCTATAATATTTGAGACCACTGCAATCTTTTTGCATTACTTAAAAATTTTTCTTCCACTTATAAGTTCTTAGCTTTAGCCTTTCAAAGTAAGAGTAAGGGTGGAGGAGCTAGTAGAGCTCGGCAAGTAGGGCTAAAAGCCCCTTTTTGTCAAGTCCAGAATCACCCTGCACGCCTACGCCTCCAATGCACGAGTATTATTATGCTCCAAAAAATTTCGTTTTCAGGCGACTCCATTTTTCACAAATTCCTAATATGTGGTATAAATTGTCCTCCCTTGTATCTCAATTCAGAGAGAGAGAGCGAACTTTCTTTTATACCAAGAAGGTGTAGTAGTGCCTGTTTAGTTATGCTTAGTTAGGGTTTCTACCAAATCTTGGATCCCCTCTGTCGACTCCTTGTTAGCAATCGCCTTATTTTAAAGCGTAAGTATCATCTCTTTAACTTGTTTACAATCTTTTGTTCTTCTTCTCCAATTCTCTTTCACTTGTTTTTTTTTCTATAGAACCAATTATTAAGTTCCTGGAAAATTTGTTTTTTGCTAAGGTCGAGACACCGTCTCGGAGCTAACAGAACCTTGTCTTGCTAATTCGTCAGCCCGTTCATTGGCTTCGACACATTGATGTCTGATGACCACCTTACTATAACTTCCTTAAGTCTGATTAGTCCAGGCGCTCCTGTCATAAAAACGTCATTTGGTTTTTTTATTGCACGGATTTTAGTTTTTTTTTTTTTGATGTTGATAATAAAAAACCCTAATCACCACTTTGCAAATTTAAAAATAATCACTGTTTTATGAGAAAATTTATTTTTTTTTGTGCAGGTGCGCGTACACAATTTTATATTATAAATTTTTTGTTAAAATAAATTTCTTTAAATTCACTTGTAAAACCCTCTAGATTTTAAATATTAATATTCCATAAAGAAATAAAAAGTTTGACATGCACTGACTTGCACCGCAAGAGATCAATTTAATACAAGCTAAAGGGAGACAGAACATGAGGAATTCCAGTGACCATCAAAAGTTTCTTAAATGCTGCCTGTCTGTCAATCCCTTTCTGGACTTCTGGATTAGTGCTGAACTGGCCCTATAGGTTTTTCGATCCCTCTGAGATTCAATTGGTATGAGGTACATTGATGTTTCTTATTATTTATATTATTATTTTTAGAGTTTTATTTATTTATTTTATTAATACAATAAATTAAATTTAAAGTCATTAATGAAATTTTTACGACACAAAAAAGCACTGAAAATACTGAAGATTCATCGTCGTAGCAGAGTTAAATTTGGTTCCAATAAATTTGAACGTATTTTGACTGAACGTACCTGAATGAATTAAAAAAAAAATTGTTTATTTTATTTCCCCCCTATCGTATACAAAAATATCTTTTTCTCGCCTTATAAAATTTTACGGCGGTAATAATTAAACGAGAGTCGACACTCGGGAAATACCTTTTTCGCTTTTTTTTTTGTTTTGTTTTTTTTTTAATATTACGCCGCCTAAACAATTTATTATTATTTTATTTTGTTTATTTGTTTGGTGGAAAAATTCGTGCCGGATCGAGTTACTTTACACCTTAATTTGTTTTTTAAATTGACACAACACAGGAGTTTTCTTTGATATTGTCTTATACCGTATATCATTGGTCGACGGATTGTTATTGTCTAATTTTTGACGTACGTCAAATATGACGTTAATGACATTTTAACTGTTGTATTTAACGACCCGACTGTCTTTTTTTTATGTTCCCTTTAGGTGGAACAAGCCAAATCTTATGATATTGTTCTAATTTAAAGTTTTTAACTCAGATTAAAGCTTTTTTTTATTATTCTTTTTTGTAATTTTTCAAGGTATAATTATAGATTCAATCTTATATTGAGCATACAGCATAATTCCTCTTAACCGGCTTCGCATTAACATACAACAGCCGAACGCAACGCAATATTCTCCAAGAAATTCACCGGCAAGGCGATTCGGCTGGGATTTCTGGAGATCCCTGTGAACTGAACTATAAACGATGTTGGATAGGATTATTTTGTCGTTTTGATCAGTTTGGTTTGTTTTTGCTGTGGGTACGTACAAAACATATCTATTTCCTTAACAATGAGTGCAAAGCGCAAAAGAATTGTGGTTTCGATGGATACACGTTTAAAAGTGTTAAAGCGGATTGATAATGGTGAATCTGTGGCGAAAATCTGTGCAGAATTTAATGTTGGAAAAAGCACTGTAAATGACTGGCGAAGAGATTGAGGAGTTTTGTTCGAAAATGGAATCTGATAAGAATCTGGGCAGCCGTTGTACGAGAAAAAAAACGATTTGCGAGGTCGTCGATGAAGCTTTGTGGATCTGGTTTCTTCAGGAACGTCAAAGAGGTACACCGATTGGCGGCCCAATTTTGAAAGAAAAAGCTCTGGCTATCCACCAGAAGATTAATAATGGAGGCACATTTGTGGCAAGTGATGGTTGGCTTAATCGATGGAAAAAGCGACACGGAATTCATTTCGCACATCTAAGTGGAGAAAAACTGACTGCTGATACTTCAGGTGCGACAGAATTCAAGACTAAGTTTGGTGAAATAGTTAAAACAGAGGAATTCTCTCCAGAACAAGTTTATAGTATGGACAAGACCGGGCTAAACATAAAAATGTTACCAGAAAAAACTTTTCTAGGCAGTCATGAACAGTGTCTGCCTCTGGCTTTAAAAAGAACAAAGAACGTATTACAGTGGTCGTTTGTTCGAATGCAGCGGGAACTCGGTGAATAAAATTCCTCTTTTCGTTATTGGCAAGTCTGCTAAACCACGGGCATTCAAAAACTTGAATTTATCATCCCTTTTGGTCTATTATAAGTCACAAAAATCAGCGTGGATGTATGCAGACCTGTTTAAAGAGTGGTTTAATTTAGAGTTTGTTCCAAGAGTTAAAAAACATTTAAAAAGTATTAACTTGCCTATCAAAGCAGTTCTAGTGTTAGATAATGCTCCAACCCATCCTCATGACTGCGACGTAGATGACATAAAATTAGTTTATTTTTCTCCCAATGTGACAAGCTTAGTGCAACCAATGGACCAAGGAGTGATCGAAAGCTTAAAAAGACGATACAGGCGTAAACTTATTTCTGAAATTCTGTAACACTCGGACAGTGAAGACAAAGGTCTTTTAGAAGTCGTCAAAAAGATCAATATCAAGGAGGTTATCTATATGTTAGCTACAGCATTTCAAGAAATGCCCTCTTCAACGTTTATTAAATCTTGGAGAAAACTTTGGCCAGATGTTATGAGAATCTGGTTGCGCTCTCGAATATTGCAGGGACTGAAGAAGAAGAAAATAAATCCACTCTTCAAGACCTTCAAAAGTTAACGGGTAACGAAGCATTGCAATCAGAAGATGTCGAAAATTGGATGATAAGTTGTGACGATAACCTTAAAAATGAATTTTTGAATGATGAAGAAATCATAGATTTAGCAACCAAAAAACCAGAGGAATATGATGAGAGTAGTGACATTGAAGAGGAAAAAACGATTTCTCATGAAGAAGCCAAAAATTTAATGGAACTTGCATTAAAATACATTGAGCAGCAACATGAGTCAACAGCATTAGACGTTTTGGTGATTAGAAAATGGAGGGATATCGGGCATTTAGAAATTCACTGAAGGTTAAAGAACAGAAGAAAATCACAGACTTTTTCAAAAAATAATTACATATTAAACTTACATGTTGATGTAGCACCTTCATGTATTTAAATATGAAATACATAACTATATAAAGAATATTTCTTTATTATTTTATATTTATTATGAACATATACATGTATAACCGGCCAAAACGGCAACCGGCCAGGTATGCAGTCCCGAGGTGACCGGTTAAGAGGAATTATACTGTATCTATGTGACAGCTGTTGTTCATTTATATTAATTTTTTTTAATATAATTTGGGACCTGCACTTGATTGGGTACACTTTATAATGAGATAGGATAATAAGACATTATAATTATTTATACTCCAAAAGTGCTTGTCATCCACCAATAACCCAACCTACAACTAACAAACATCAGTTGTCTTTTGTCAATGTCTGACATGACATCAATAGGCAATTTCAAAGCATACCTTGGTGGTATATCTGAAAACAGTTCTCAATTCTTACAACTCAATTATGATCCTTAGACCTCCATATTCCAGGGATTAAAATTTCGAGATGTCCCTTTCTAACTAACTAAAACCATCATGTAGGCATTTGGCCATAACGCAAACCTTTAAAGTTGCATTTAAAAATAATTATTTCATTTATTTTTTTGTTATAATTCATATTTTGCTTTGATTGATTTCTATTATAAAAATAAACATTATCATTGTGTATATTTTTATATTCTGTCAGGTATAAAGTGAATTTTTTTATTAGAATTTATAGTTTATTTTACTTGCATTATTTGCTATTACGTTTTCGGCTAAAAGGATTTTGAATAATTGATGAAAAACCGATTTTATTGAAAAACTTTTACACTCTGTATCTAAAAAACGAAGCAAGTTAGGACATACGTTTATATGAAAAAAAGTTCTTATTTTTGGCTGGTATACATGCCCTTAAAATTTTTGCACTCAATTTTGAATCACCCTGTATAGTAATCATCGTATATTATTTATGTTTTGTGGTAATCATTATCCAATAGCCACCTGGTGGAAAAAAATTCTTCCGCTTCAATAAGTCCCGATGTTCATTTTGCGTCGTAATGTAACACGAGCCTTTTTCGAATTTTGGGAAACGAGGCCCTTTTTTTAATTTTTTTTTCTCCGGTTCTTTTCACTAAAAATTAACAAAACACGGGGGTCCCTTTGTCCCGTCTTCACTGGATTAGAAAATGAGATCGAATGACATTTTGTTCTTTTTTTTTTGTCACGATAATTTTACATCTTATAAGATGCTTTGAGCAAGATTTAAAGTAACGTATGTATTTTTCTTAAATTGCAACTATTAAAAATAAACATAACGCAGTAAGCTAAGCATTTATTTAAAGCTAAAAGTAGGTACCTTGAGGGAGTGAAGTGCCCAAAACAAAAATGATTGTTTTAATTGTTAATCCTCATTGTCCAAAATCGAGACCGCAAAAATGTATTCGAAAATCCCTTTTAGTTGATGAGAAGGGTCGATAATCGTTTTTGTCAGTGCACATTGCTCGGTAAACAGAACTAAAATGGGTTTTAAATCTACTTTACCAGCGTCATCAACTTTTTTCGGATGATTGGGTTTGTTTGGAAATAGTGCGGCGCCATTTCGGCTTAGACGATTTGCTAAAAGGCAGTGGCGCCTAAATACGCAATTTTTACCTCCGAAACAGTCAAACCTTACATAACAATGATACTTATACTTATTATACCTATTTCTTGAAATATTTAACCATGATTACTATATACAAGGGCGTCGCCAGAGAGTTAACGCTAAACGAGTCATCCGGCTAATTGAAACTTTACTTTTGAAAACGTATATTTCGGAACTTATCACTTATTAATTTCTAATTTCATTTAATAATTAGGTAACTTCAATCTAAGATAAGGCTTTACTATACATATTTACATTTCGGCGCTCGCAAGTGAGAAGCGAATTGAAACGATTACGCTCACTTTGAGTAGATCTTAGTTATGCCTTCCATTTGATTGATAGAAAATTAACATAAAGGTTAATTTTCTATGGTTTTTTTGAATGTAAACATTGGTGAAGCAAAGTCTACTCAGGCCTGTAGTAGTGAAGAAGCCAGCTCTTTCAGGTCATCAATCATTGCATTTATATTATTTCCTATAGAGCGTGATTCCTGAGAAATATGACCTTCTTAAAAATAATATTTAGAAGCGTCAGACACAGAATAACCCCTTCAAAACGCCTTCTTTGAATATGGTCAGGTCTGTGACAAATTGTGATCTGATTTACTTTATGTACCTGGACAATAGTGAAAAGATGCCCTGGGTCCATCTATACCAATTGAATCTCAGAGGGATCCAAAAACCTAGGGCCAGCTCAGCACTAATCCAGAAGTCCAGAAATGGATTGACAGACTGGCAGCATTTAAGGAAGTTAGACTAAGGTGGCCATCGGACATCAATGTGTCGAAGCCAATGAACGGGCTGACGAACTAGCAAGACAAGGTTCTGTTAGCTCCGAGACGGTGTCTCGACCTTAGCAAAAAACAAATTTTCCAGGAACTTAATAATTGGTCCTAAAGA
The DNA here is from genome assembly GCF_022605725.1 of Anthonomus grandis grandis. Taxonomy (NCBI): domain Eukaryota; kingdom Metazoa; phylum Arthropoda; class Insecta; order Coleoptera; family Curculionidae; genus Anthonomus; species Anthonomus grandis. The sequence continues at coordinate 291,507 of NC_065548.1, read as the reverse complement.
AAAAAAAACAAGTAGAAGAGAATTGGAGAAGGAGAACAGAAGATTGTAAACAAGTTAAAGAGATGATACATACCTACGCTTTAAAATAAGCCGACTGCTAACAAGAAGTCGACAGAGGGAATCCATGATTTGGTGGAAACCCTAACTAAACATAGGTAACTAAACAGGCACTACTACACCTTCTTGGTATAAAAGAAAGTTCGCTCTCTCACTCTGAATTGTAATACAAGGGAGGACAATTTATACCACATATTAGGAATTTGTGGTAAATGGAGTCACTTGACAACGAAATTTTTTGGAGCGTAATGATACTCGACAAGATTACTCGTGCATTGGAGGTGAGGGCGTGCAGGGTGATTCTGGACTTGACAAAAAGGGGCTTTTAGCCTAACTTGTCGAGCTCTACTAGCTCCTCCACCCTTACTATTACTTTGAAAGGCTAAAGCTAAGAACTTAAAAGTGGAAGGGAAATTATCGAGTAATGCAAAACGATTGCAGCGGACTCAAATAATATTGTAGAAATGTTGGTGAAAACATTTGAAAGTTAACGGTTTTCTTCACCAAAAAAATGTCTTCATTTTACATTTTTGCAATGTTTCTAAGCGCAACTATCGTAGTATAATAACTAAAAAATTGAAATACATATTTCAATATTATTTTTTTCTTTCAACGACCTAGTAAAAGTGACCTGTCTCATTTAAAGCTGAATAATTTCAGTGAAACTATACAGGCCGAAAAGAAAAAAATTGAATCTGGCGTATTCGTATGGTCCTGCCAAGTTTTCTGAACATGCAGGGTACAACTCACGCAAAGCAAATGTTTCATAGACCAATAACAGAGAGGGGTATCCAAAACATGTTCAGAATTTTGGAAAGCGTTGACTGGGGTTTTCTATGCTCCCTTGATACTGTAAATGAAATAGCATCATTTTGTATGCATGCATCATTCTCAGTAAAAAAGAAGAGTGTGGTGGGAAATTGTCAGGTCTCTTGGTTTAATGATCATTTAAAGCAAATGCGCGAAACCTTGCATTTCTTAAACTCCTTGTATAGCAATAATAAATGTCTAGAACAGGTCAAAATCTTTAGAAGAAGGTATAGGGAAGAAATCATATCTGTAAAAAGGGTGGCAAACTCTGAATATATACTACAGGCTGATAATAGAACGAAAGCTGCTTGGCAGATTGTAAATGGCCAAAGAAAGAAGGTGAATAGTGAGCAGCCTGTGGGTCTTACTGCATCCGAGTTCAATAAATTTTTTTCAGGTATAGCTGAGGAAACTTTCAAGAAGATTCCACTGGCCACGGTCACTGCTAAATCATTTATGCATCAGGCCTGCCTGTCGGGTGTCCCTGTGGGGAATTTTTTAGTGAAGTGACGTATATACATATATAAGTTAGAGATGCTATAAGTAATTTAAAAAATAAACATTCTAGAGACATATATGGAATGAATGTCCCTCTTCTAAAACAATTGATAGAGCATTTAATATATCCTTTAAAGAAGCTCTTAAATTTATGTATTAGGGAAGGCATCTACCCAAGTGGCTTTAAAATTCAAAAGATCATACCAAAAAAGGGAGTAGAGATGATTTAAATAATTACCGTCCAGTATCTTTGATTTCAATAATATCGAAGGTTTTTGAGCTACTTTTAAAAAATCAACTTTATATCTATTTTGAACAAAATGAAATCCTCAAAAACTTTCAGTATGGGTTTAGGAAAAAACAATCGACTGTTAAGGCTATACTGGATCTTCTGGAGTATGTGGTTGAGGGCTTTGAAATGGGGTCCCATGTTGGGGCAATTTTCTGTGACCTTTCAAAGGCCTTCGACTGCATATCCCATAGTCCAGTTTATCACTTCTTAAAACTTATCTTGTTGGACGTGTATAGAAAACCTGTTCGGGTGGATCTTTATCAGAAGAATGCAAAATAACTCATGGTGTGCCACAGGGTTCTATTTTGGGGCCACTCCTCTTTATTATTTATGTCAATGATATCGACAGGTCAATTGAGTCTAGGTTGCTGCTGTTTGCTGACGACACTACTGCTCTTTGCAGGAGTACTAGTTTGCAAGAACTGAAGCTGATGCTGGTGGGGGTGAAGTCAGATTTGAGCAAGTGGTTCAGTGCAAATAGCCTATATGTCAACAAAACGAAGGAAGTCCTATTCTCTTTGAGAAATATAGAGGGTACCAATGTTGAGAATTCGGATGGGGTGAGATTCTTGAATGTTCACTTAGATCCTATTATGATATTTGATAAGCATTTGGAGTTCATTGGAAAAACAAATATTTCTTTTAAAACGCTTAAAGGGCACTGTAATTAGGGATGTTTTGTTAATGGATTACCATGCGCTAATACAGTCCTGCAATTATAGTCTCTTGGCTTGGGATCATGCACCTAAAGCTAGGAGAATCTTTAAACTGCAGAGAAGAGCTCTGAGGGTTGTCGAGGGTCTGGGTTTCAGGGACGATATGAGAGACTCTTTCAAAAAACTTAAAATTCTTACACTTCCATCACGGTATATCTTTGAATGTCTAATATATACAAAAAATAATTTACATAGATATACCCAGAGATCAGAAATTCATACTCACATCTGCACTCGACAAGTAGATTTCCTAGAAATGCACTTTCTAAGACTCAATAAATCTCGTATCTCAACTACTTATTATGCCCCAAGCAAGTTTTTTTAATAAACTTCCTAATAATATTAAGGCTCTAAATGAAAAACTTTTTGCTGCCTCAGTAAAAAAATTACTTGCTGATAGAGCCTTCTATGGCTTTGATAAGTATCTACAAGCTTAACTGTGAAAATTGGTGAAAATGAAACAAAAATAGGTTTTAGGAAGTTGAAATTGATATTGGGGTCTCCAAAATTTTAACTGTTTGTGGATTGTGATTATTTTGTTTAGTATTTGTGACATTGTATCTTGGGTGTTATTTTTATAATAATTTAGATAATGATTTTGATTTGCAATGTAAAATTTTAATAATTAGTAAGCGAAATAATTTTTTAATATGTATTTAACTACTTGTGACGATTGTAAGAAAATTTTTTTCTTCGTAAACATGAATAAACTTTACTTTATTTTACTGAATACTCATTTTTAAGTCGAAAATCTCGAAAACGGTTGCGATTATTTTCTTTAAATAAAAAACATGACATTCAATTAGGTGTTTCCTATAATTTTTACCTAAGCTTCAAATCAGTTTGAACAGTATTTATTAAATTATGTAAACTTTTAAAGAATGAGGTCTGATGAGTAAATTTGAACGTCAAGGTGAGCCCTCAGTTCAAATTTCAAAATGTCAAAAACTACTAGAACTATTTCCTTTAAACAAAAAGCACAGTATTCAGGAAGGTACTCTTTAACATTTTTGCTTAAGGCACAAATCCAGTTAAAAAGTACTTTTGCAATTATGGAAACTTAGACCCTAAGACCTTACATCACAAAATGTTGATAAACTTGAACAAGTACGAAATTTAGATTGTGACTTAATAAAATTCTGAACAATGAAAACTGAATATTTTTGAAAATTTCTTTCAAATTCCAAATCACAGTCTAAGTAAATAAACCTATAAAAAAATATGTTTTGTCTTAAAGTTGAGTAGATACCAAAACTCACACTGTGACACTAAAATCATTACCTTTTTCCCTTAAAAAAATCGTTTATTTTCATATCACAAAAAATACCCGTAACTTAGATTGTGACATTAAGTAAGTTTTTTTACTTTACATGTTAAAAACAAATATTTTTGAAAAATACTTTCATTTTCATTATCTCACAGTCCAAACTAAAATAGTATATATAGAGAAGCACCCTTTTTTACACAGACAGTTAGACTGTGATTCCAAATTGTGTTACATATTCTTTTATTTCCAATATGTCACATTCCAAACGTGTACGTCGGTCAACAAATCTTTTCGGTTTTTTCGAATAAAATTAGTCGCACCCAAAACTTTCCAGTAAAAAATTAATATTTAAAGTTCTTTCATTTTTTACATCACAGTTTAAATATATTTAAAAGTCTATTAAGTTATTTTTATGTCACAGTCTAAGCCTGTAAGTCTATAACAAAAAAAATACACGTATGATTTTTTTTTTACTTAATATATTTTTAATAATTTTTCTTTACATAAGAGTTCTTTAATTGTCATTATCTCACTATTGAAACTTATTAATCTATAAAAGAAACACATTTTTTTTACATCAACAGTTAATAAGTTTTTTTCCCGAAAAAGAATATTTTCTCAAACGTTTATTTCAGATGTCACAGTCTAAACATGTTTGTCGGTCTAAGAAATATTTTCAATTTTTTTCTGGATGAAGTTGAACGGACCCACACTTAGACTGTGATCGTATAAATTTATTCATTATCACTTTTTTTTGTTCGTTCATTGTCGAACTTAAAGGTAAGCACTTACTTCAAAGTCAAAAATCTTAAAAAGTACAGGGACTATTTTCTTCAAATAAAAAGCATAGTATTCAGTAAAGAATTCTTTAAAATTCTTGTTTAAGATCCAAATCATTTCGAACAATATTTTCGAAATTATGGAGACTTTTATCAAGTGATGTTGCATGAGCAACTTCGAACGTCAAGGTGAGTACTCATTTTAAAGTCCAAAGTCTCGAAAACGGTTGCGACTATTTTCTTCAAATAAAAAACATGATATTCAATTAGGTGTTTCTTATAATTTTCATTTAAGCTTCAAATCAATTTGAACAGTATTTATTAAATTATGTAAACTTTTAAAGAATGAGGTCTGATGAGTAAATTTGAACGTCAAGCCCTCAGTTCAAATTTTAAAATTTCAAAAACTACTAGAACTATTTCCTTCAAACAAAAAGCACAGTATTCAGGAAGGTACTCTTTAACATTTTTGCTTAAGGTCCAAATCCAGTTAAAAATTACTTTTGCAATTATAGAAACTTAGACCCTAAGACCTTACATCACAAATTGTTCAATTGTGTTAAAAGTCTTTAATTCTAATTTTTTTATATTTCTTTAAGTTTAATGGGGTTTTCGCAAGATATTGACGATTAAAACGACCTAAATATACACACTTCAGATGCTCTTAACGCACCATCATCATCTATAGGGAGGAAAAAGATAAGGGTCGAGTCCCTTTTTGATTTTTCGAGTGGGCCACTCGTTTAACAGTGTGATGTTTGTTTAATCAGCCGCCACTTAGTCCATACACTAAGTATATAATATATACATGTATAATAGGTTATGTGAACATTTTCAAAAACTACATAAACTATTAGAAAAAGCTATTCTTTCTTCTTTGCTTTAATTAGATTTATTAAACCGGAAACTGTGAAAGTTGGTTGCCACCTCTCGGAAGTTAAAAAACTGGCTCTGTCTATATAGGTAAAATAATATTTCAAAAAAATCAGGGTGGTGGATGTGTATGGTAAAGGTCGTATTACACCTAATTTCGCATATTATATAGGGCGAGGGCCATAAATTAGAACCTTAATTGGGATTGAGAGACGAATTCCTCGCAGTCACTTTTAATAAATTTTGACATACCTACAAGATGATTATTATATCATATAACACAAACAGACACGCTCGATTCATAAACTATTCGAGTTCCGATTTATGAATAGAGGATCGACATTCGATATCGTGTTTGCGTATATTTTGATTGTAAGATAATCGCGGTCCATTGCAGAACGAAAACCAAGTAGCGGTAGCTGTAGAAGTGTTTTAATTAAAATATGTAAAACAGATCGAATTTCCTGTGAAAGCGCTCAGTTTGTATCAAAAAAAGCCCTTCACAGGCAATAAATTGTAATTTCCTCTTTTTTTTTTTTCTTTTCAATGAAATGAGGTGTATAGTAGACTCCCTCTTCAAGTCTATATAGTTCGTATCGAGTTTCGACCACCTTGTCTTCTTTGCGGTTCAAACCTTTCAAAAAATTTCGTATTATTGGATTCGAAACAATACGGTCCTTATTGTTCACTGAATAAAATATCGGTTTACAATTTCGTGTTTTTTTTTTTTTTTTTTTTTGAGGGTCTATCCGGACCACTTTTTCATCAATTGGCAATTTAATATCATTTTAAGAATTGTAGGTAATGTAAAATAGAACAAATATTTGAACAATAATCAATTTAAACACTTTGACGATTTTTAACAAACTTATCAATAAGACAAGTACATATTTGTTTTATTTGATATAATTGTATACATTTATGAAATATCAAAATTTATAAGATGTTTAATAATTATTCTTTAAAAATATTGTAAACATTAGATTAATAGTGATAGGTGGGTTAATGATGTCATCACAAGTGCGAATAAGTTGGGTTTAAAATACATTTGAGACGATTTTTTTAGAGCATCTATATCTTCTTTCGTTGCCTCTAACACGCTACTACTATTAAGAGCATTCTTGCAATGACACATTTACTTTTTAATTGCCTAAATTTATCAATAGTACCCAATGCAAATAAAATACTAAACCTCGGCAACATTGCCCCCGATCCTTTTTTTTTTTTTTGAAAAATGGGCGGGAATCCGTATCGCCCTTTTGCCCACCAATCAGACAAAAGGGCGTGAACCCTCTTCTTCTCGTGGGTGAGTGAGATAACCGGATATAAGACCGTCGCCATGACAACCGCGCAATGTGAGTGAGCGAAATGCGTTCGATGATGATGATGATGATGAGGTCTCGAGTTTTGAGTGACGATGATTGTCGGTGTCGCTTTGGGGTTAATTTATGTTACTATTTGCGGTTATTTTATCGATCACCAGGGGGTTTTTCCGATCCTGATTCTGTGTGTCTTTTGAAGTTGAGAACAGACACTTTTTATTATTTCGACCCTCTTGAACGATATAGTTGCAATGAATTATTGAAATTTTATTATAGTGTAGTAATCACAATTCCCTTACCTACCTATATACAGTATTACCAAAATTTCAAAATCTAAAAAAATTAGACCTTGTTACACGATTCTTTGTGACCCAGTATATGCAATACACGCACATACAGTGAGAGCCAAAAGTCCGGAATAAATTGATTTAAAATTCAGGGGTATGTTCAAAAAAAAAACGCTGGGACACGTCGGTTTTTATTTTAACTGCGGGTTTTCTTACTATAATTTTATGTATACAGGGTGGTCCAAAAATAGGACATTACGACCATCAAGTTCAATTTTTGAAATGGAAATACCTATTTTTTATTCTGTATTCTTAAAGAACAGAAAATTCTAGACATATTTCATGTTCAATATCCTATACCTATCTTCATTAGTTTTTGAGTTATTGACAGTTAAAGATCGGCATATTTGCACTTTTGACATGTTATAAAATCCAAACGGCTAGACATAGACAAATGCGGTTTGTACTTTTTATCGAAGCCTTTTTAAAACCATCTGTTGACACTAGCTAGTTAGTTAGGGGTACTGAGAAATTTACGGTTGAATTTCTAAACATACAATAATTCATGCAACTATGTAACACCCTTACTAAGGTAACCTTGTTTTTTGTGTTTTTTCATCCATTGTTGCAATGATGTTGTGATAGGTATCAAGCAGTCTTTTCCTTGTTTATTGTAAAATTTAATATTGCCTGAAAAGATGAATAAGTTAAGTGAAACTTAGAAAATAGAAATACTAATTATGCTAGGATGTGGTGATCGCATTAGGACCCAACACCAGGTTTGTGAAATGTTTAATACCAAGTATCCTGATAAGATAATATCTCTTTCTAAAGAAAATTTAGGGAATTAGGTCACGTAAGAGATCGACCCAGATCGGGTCGTCCCTCAATTTCCGAGGAAAAGAAGTTAAATGTTGTTTAGTCTATTGAAGAAAATCCTCATACACCGACTAGACAGGCAGCACTAGATAACGATGTTGGAAAAACATCTTTAAGAAGGATTTTGAAAAAGGCAAAATATCATCCCTATAAATTAAAATTAATCCACGAACTTAACGAAGATGATACAGATCGGCGATTAGAGTTTTGCGAAACTATAATGAATGTCTGCCATAACGACCGTCTTTTTACTCGTAGAATAATTTTTTCTGACGAGTCGACCTTCTGCCTCAATGGTACAGTGAACAAACAGAACTGCCGTTACTGGTCTTCCTCCAATCCAAATTGGGTGATTGAAGCTCATACCCAATATCCTCAATCTGTGAATGTTTGGGCCAGCATTATCAATGACAGAGTCATAGGTCCATTTTTCTTCGAAGGTACCTTAACAAGTCAACGTTATTTGGAATTTTTAAGGAACGAACTGATTCCCGCTTTATGTTTGATGTTTCCACACTTCAGCAGAGCCGTGCGCCATTTAAGTGCGGTATTTGCGGGTCGCGTATTGGCATTCTCTACTACGATAGGACACAGGCCTAAAAATTACAGCGTCAAAACGCAGTAGAAGATGCCAGATATCTTAAATGTCTTTGCCGGCGTTTGGTGGATTTGTTGCATTTGGCGGCAACGCTGTGATTTTATTTGCACGCTAGACAGGAATTAACGTGTTAGTCACATGGATGAAACTTGTATGGTGAAAATCGGAATCGTATATCGGCCATCTTGCTTGGCAAAATTGACAGGGAGCTGACAGACAGTTGTTGACATTAACTGATAGAACATCATTTGTCATTGTCATACCATTTGAGTTTGTTTTTCATTTCAATGCATGCCAGCGTGGGTTGAGTTTGCTATTTGTTTTAAGGATGTTATTTTAAATTCATGACTTTTTTTTCTAAAAAGTTCTCTTTCAATATTGGGAGTACTGTTTTAATTAATTTGCGGCAAGCAATTCCAGGTTTCTGGTAAGAAAATCTGATTTTATTTATTACTATTATGTTTTTGTATTGTCAATCTTTAGTCTTTAATAAAATCAAATTCAGTTGATTGAGTCAATGAAGAAGTTTCACTTTTCAAGTAGTTAATTTTTAACTTGATTATTATAAATACATATTACAAAATGTCTGGCCTCTCATTTTCTATTCAACAATTAAAAATTGATTGAAATTTTCCTGACCTTGATGTAAGAGTATGTATATTTTAAATATTTCTGAGAAACAGTAATAAAAGATTTTTTTAATTTCCTTCAGTCCATATTATAAGAAAAACATGGAGAGGGATATGCAATGTAAATATTATTCAGACTTTGAGCTATAGAATTTCTTCTGATCAGTTCTCCACAAATTTTAATAATGCTGATACCCCTGGCTTTACACTACAATACATATTTATTTAAACATTTATTTTGTCTTTTTTTACATAAATCATTTAGTAAATTGATTTATAAGGTTTGCACTTTCTATTTTTTTATTTTATTTCCTGCTCGTATCATACCACTTCCTGTGTTCACTGAGACAAGACATAGGTATAGCGGCTATAAGAGACCTGTATAAGAGACCTGAGCACCCGGAATGGATCAGAATTAATGTTTTTCTTACAACATGTTTTTTAAGAGTTTCTTTTTATTTTATGTAAACATCTATCCTTGAATTAAGTTTTTAGTAATATTATAGTTCCAAGATATGTTGTTAGTATTATAAGACACCAACAAATATATTCTATGTAGAATATGTAGAAGTGTTTATACTAAAAAGTTGTTTTCATTTTGAAAGAGTTTATTTTGTTTTGTCGATGCATATATTGTTTCTTTTGATAATACTCTGTTATAGAATTTTTAATTAATTTTAAAAATTAATATGTAGATTATAATTTAAATAATTTTAAAATCTGTTTAATTTTTCTTTAGGAAACAGATACAAGTACATATTAAATAAGAATAATTCATCCTCTATTGACTCTATGTGTCAATAAAATGAGAATATTATTAACCTAATGGGAATGCCTTTAGATGTATTATGAGAAAATAGCACAAAAATGTTGACCTTTTCTAATCTGTATAAAATTAGGGTAGTTCAGTGCTAACAAAATAATTTTAAACATTTTTAGATTAATTCTAATTTATATAATGTCTGTTATAATGAATTATTGAATATTATGTATATCATTTTAAGTATTTTTTTTTCCAGGAAAATTAAATAATGAATGTATTAAAGCAAAAAAAACATTGTTTTATTTCCATTTGTCCAATTGGTGATATGTCGTACACTATTGTTAGTACACTTTCGTAGATTATTGCAGTAAATTAACCTATTTAGATATGTAAAATAAAGCTGAAAAGTTTTATTTTTGTTCAGATCAATATCTGATGCTAACACCTAAACAAAAAGGCTCTTTTCTCTATGAGTAACCTTTTTGATTAGGCGTTTGCTTTAGATATTACGATTAAATGATAAGATTGTCAGATTAAATAGAATGTGATTTCCCGCCTTAATTTGGCCACGCCTTTCTACCATTTCGATTGGTCCAATTAGACACGTCAAACTGTCAAGTTAGTTACAACAGTTTCCGCTGCCAAGCGAGAGGCCACTAGCTGATTTGTCAGAAGAATTTCTTTCAGTTTGTATGCAACCACCACTTCTCTATATATTTGTGTTCTGTGGTGTTAGTATTTATTTATCGCTTATAAAGTGTAAAGTAGAGGGTATATACATTCGGCTTGCGTTCGCGAGACAGGCTACAGTAAATTTTTGGAGGCTGTGTTTCGATCTTGTCCTACTAATTTATTTTCTGTTTCTGCGCGTGTAAAAGGTAAGTTGAGCTTATTCTAAGTGGTTAAAGCTTTCTACATACTAGCTTGCTTTTATTTGCTTTTTGGCTAAAAAATCTCCATTTTGTGCATGCTTATTTCCAATTACATTGCTTAAAGTTAAAGTATTATGAGTGAAGCAGGGGGGGGGCGGCCCCCCCAGCCCATGGCAACAATGCTAAAAGAATGTGACGGTATAGATAATGGCAATGTTGATGTTTGTAGTATTTCAATAGAGGCTTCAAACATTAAAAAAAACAACCATAAAAAAGAACCAGTTTTTTATTCTAAAAATGATACTGGCCCATTTCTTGTCTATTTAGAATCCACTGAAAAAGTGGGTTTTAATGTAGGCAAATTTAATAATATTAAAATTGCTAGAGACATTTTTAACCTAAATCTGACAGACGTTAAAAAAATTAAAAATAAAGGCTTAAACAGAATCTCTGTAGAATTCATTAATTTCCTGTCTGCAAATAATTTTGTTAAAAACAAAACCCTGTTAAATAAGGGCTATAAAATCTATATTCCATTTAACTTTGTGACTTGTAAAGGGTTAGTCAGGCAAATTGACATAGAAATAGGCGAAAAAGAAATATTAGAATGTTCTAAATCTGATACCGGCATAGAAATTCTAGAGGTTAAAAGATTAAACCGAAAAATAATTAAAGACAAAGATATAACATATGAACCCACTGGCTCGGTTCTTATTACATTTAAAGGTGTTTGTCTTCTCAAATCCCTAAATATCTATAGACTGGAAAGACCCATTTCTATATACATCTCCCCTGTAACACAGTGCTTTAGATGTTTACGGTATGGTCATACTCGCACTAACTGTAAAGGCAAAGAAAGGTGCTTCACATGTGGTGAGGAAAAAAAATCTGATTTAGAGAAGCACCCCCCTTGCGAAACTAGATGTTTTTATTGTAAAGGTCCCCATAAATCTACAGACAAAAGCTGCCCCGAATATACTAGGCAAAAAAACATAAAAGAGTTAATGGCATTCGAAAATATTCCCTTTTTTGATGCAAGCGAAATTGTCAAAAAGACCTATTTGACACGTAATGATTTTGTATATCATCCTTCTGACTTCCCCAATATTAAAAACCTAAATAGTCCTGAAAAGAACAATCTAAAAGAGAATGTAATCCAACCATCACAAAGACGAATCCAACATGCAAAAACTGACCCTATTAAAAGATCATACCAACAAGTAGTCTCTGAAAATAATACAAAGAAAAGAATAATTCATAAAGGTTATGATGTAAAGGCACATAATGATAATTTAATTTCCCCTAACTCTAGACCCCAAAAAGAAACTAGCTCTCCAATTTTTTCATTAAGAAAAGAAAACAGTCTCAAAACACAAATGCCTTCTACAAGTGCAGTTCATAGTTTTAATTCTCATGAATCTTCTTGGTACCCAGATGAAGTTAAAAGCATCATCGATGCATTTTTAAACATGTCAGAAAACAATAAAAGAATAATAAAAACCTTTTTATTCAATCAAAATTTTGATATGGATATTGATCCCGGCTCTCAGTCAGATTCATTTAACTAAAATCAATTTTCCCTTCACATTAATGTCAGGAGTAAATAATTTAAAGATCATCTTTTAGATAGAAATCACGTTACAACAATAATTAGAATGCGCACAGGTCATTGCCTGACTAACGCCCATCTATATAAGATTAAAATAAAAGATAGCCCTTATTGCGACTGCGGTATGTTTGATGACCCAAACCACATATTTTTTGAATGCCCTATTAATAATATACCCGATCTAGACTTGTTTTGAATCTTTGTATTAAAAAAGAAAATATCACCATTATCCATAACTCAAATTCTGTCTGCCCCCGACGACGAATCAATAGAAATAATCATGCGATTTATAAATATCAATAAGATTAAACTTTGAAGCTCAACTATCCAATACCCCTCTTGTATCCTACAATCCCGCTTGTTTTAGTGCTTGGTGTGGTCCCTCATTCCTTTTGTTGTAATACTAACGTTTTCCTCCCGTATTATAGCCACAAACCATAAAGCCGACACAAGACAAAGCTATAGTCACAAGCTAAACAGAACGAGCAAAGTTGTAATATAAGAAGATATTTCGGAGATTCCTGCATGGTCCAGAGCCAGACAAAGAAGGAGTCTCCCCCAAATCGGGCTGGCAATTGCCTTGCAGCAAAGCCATCAACAAAACAAGACAAGACAAGACTAGAGGGTATATAGTTATTTGTGAATTATGTGATTCTCAACTTCTCGATAGGTGGCGACTCGGAAGGTCACGACTACTCGAAGTAGATTTCGATACCTAGCGAATAGGTGATTCTCAACACGTCTCGAGTCGTAGTCATGCACAATTGCTGCAAGAAATGTTATTGAGAGAGCTATTGGAGTTTTAAAAACAAGATTTAGGTGTTTATTGAGGGAGCGAGTGGCAAGATACTCACCAAACTTTGTTGGTGAGCTTATAAATACTTACTTGTGTAGCACTACACAATATGTGCTAATGCTGAGGTAAATTTTGAAAATGTTGATTCTGAGAGTGCATCCGACTCCGATAGTGAAGATAGTTTACCATTATCTCGTCTTGTAAAAAACAAAAAAATGTCCAAGCCAGCGAAAGCAAAAAATGAATTTTCGTCGACCAAAAATGTGAAAAAACTACTTGGGAGGCTGTTTGTATGCCAAAACAACAACAGTTGCCAGTGGACACGTTCTTTTTATTTTTTGACGATGAAATGATAAACTTGCTGGTCACTTACACAAATTTGTACGCCAGTAGTAATAATTGTAATGCTGATGTAACAAACGATGAAATGCGTTGTTTTATTGGAATATTGTTATACTAAGTGGCTACAATTGTCTTTCGCGTCGGGAAATGTACTGGAAAAATTCTCCTGATACTAACCAGAGCTTGGTCACTAATTCAATGTCAAGAAACCGGTATCGTCATATAATGCAAAATCTACATTGTTGCGATAATGCTAATCTTGTGCCTGATGACATTTTGAATAAAAAGTTTATGGATATGGCCCCTCCAGCCGAGCATCACAGTGTAGACGAGTCGATGGTGTCCTACTACGGAAGACATCCAACGAAACAATTCATTCGTGGTGTTTAGACTATAATTTATTTAGTCGCCGCGCCAGCCGCATGATATAAATTTAATATTTTATTACAGGCGGCATATTAAGTTTTATAAACAGAGTTATTAGATTTTAATTTCTTAAAACCGCTTATTCAATTTCCTTACTAAAGCCGACAAATAGTACAAAGATCCTCCTATAATCACAAATGCAACGTTTCAATATGTAAGCATTTTACACAGCCACATTCTCCACTCCATCCATATTTTTATATACATCCACACTTTTAACTTTAGGCCAACAGGTCATTAAAACAGTATATAACACAAGATTCGGTTAGAATCAGAATTTTACTTTGTAAAATTTTTATTTGTATATTTTATACAACAATAACAGAATTGTACGGTTAGTGCAGTGCTTTATTTCATTCTTTTAATTACACTTATTTACCGAAAAATTGGTGTTTTATTGAAGAAAAAAATCACAACCCAGAATACCGTGTGTGGAAAAGCCCATACACAATACATGGTCCTTCGAGCCGGATAGGCAGATTGGTGGATAGGCAGATTGGTGGACAGCTGATAGGTATACATACCTATATTAGGCAGAAGTCACAGGTACATCATACCAAGCAGTCGACAAGGTAAATTTTTTATATATCGCAACACACATCGCCAAGTTTCATGCAAAATTGTGAACGCAAGGAAACAAGCAGCATCCGAATCCAGTAAATTTGTCCTTTAAGTGAAAAAAGGAGATTTTTTTGATTTTGGTTTCAAGCATTTTGATCTTCTCTGGGGTACCAATTAGCAGGCATTGAGACACGCTTTCGACGACGCAGTGAATCTCCGGGTTTTTAGCCGCTCCAGAGGCAAACTAATTTAACAACATTAGGTACTTCACTTCGCTGCAGGACTATTTGACGATTCTTCGGCCCACTTTCCGAGTTTAAGTCGTTAATCATTTTTATTTTTTATTTACATTACCTTATTTAACTTTAGGATATATAGGTCAAGAGCGGGAAAAGGTTCATCGACGTCATATATCATAAAAGTTCGAGTAGCACATTATTTTTGAGTAGTACTTGTTGTTGGATAGTGTTACAATCTTTAGTTTATTTACACTTTAATTATTTTTTCTTACACAAAACACGTGGGAAACCCATTCGCTGGGGATATAAAATATGTACTGGAACCAACAGATTAGGATATATTGAGTGGTTTGAGCCATATCAAGGCTCAAATACTAAACTTTCAGATGAATATAAACCTTTAGGAATGGGCGCAAGTATTGTCCTTGAGTTCGTAGATGCTTTAAAGGCTTCTCAATAAGACATGAATTACCACATCTTTTTTGACAATTTATTTACGTCGTTGCCGCTGCTTTCTGAATTAAACTCTAGAGGCGTAAAAGGTACTGGAACAATTCGGGAAAATCGTTTACCGAAAAATTGCCCAATAGTGACAGCCAGTGAAATAAAGAAACAACCACGTGGTAATTTTGACTATGCTACAACAGAAGAGAATGAAATTGTGGTCTGCAAGTGGCATGACAATAGTATTGTCAACATCGCTGCCAATTATTCTATTGTTTTTCCAACTATACAAGTCAAAAGATTTTCTAAGAAAGATAACAAGGTGATTCTCGTCCCACAGCCGCATATTATCAAAATATATAACGAAAACATGGGCGGAGTAGACAGGGCAAACCAAAACATACGTTTATACAGAACATCCATTCGAGGCAAAAAATGGTACTTCCCCCTTTTTAGTCATTTTGTTGATATGGCTCTACAAATCTCGTGGCGTCTTCACAAATTCAATGATGAAAAAATGGATCATCTTAGTTTCAGACGGTCCATTGCGGTGGGAATACTGGAATCATTCAAAAAGAAATCGGAAATCGGAAGGACAAGTAAACTTCCAAAAAAAGCCCATGCTTTTTCCAAATATGATCGAGTGAATCATCTGGTTGCTTACCAAGAAAAACAAACTCGCTGTGCTTTGTGTCATAAAAAAAGTGTAATTTATTTATTATTTAATAACAAGATTTCCAAAAACACTGTCCCTATTTACAAGATGAAAATCACTTTGTCAACAGGTCTTTCGCTACAGCATTCATTTTTATAATTAAATTAGAGTCTTAACTTTTTTGCATCCTATTGTAGTTAGGTATGATATAACATTACGCCGATTTTTGCATTTTCTATTGCAATTCGACGTCTCAAATTTTGAGATATGCGTTCAATCGCAGTAGAGAATGTCAATACGCTTCCGGGTCGGTCGGATTGGGCGAAGGGGTCAATTGGAGTGGCCTGCTAGGTCCCCCGACTTGACTCCTTTGGACTTCTTTTTGTGGGGTTATTTAAAGCATAGAGTGTATGTAAATAAATCCAACAATTTAGAAGAATTGAGAAATAATATAAGAAATGAGATTCAACGAATACCTCAAGAAATGATACGCAACGTTCTGAGAAAATTCGAATCAAGACTCGCTTACTGTCAAGAAGTTAATGGGGCTCAATTTGAACATTTAATTCGGTCTAGTTTAGAATATTTTCTTTTTGTTCAACGTTTATACAATACTTTTGATTAAATACATTAATATTTTGAATATGCATAAAATTATAGTAAGAAAACCCGCAGTTAAAAATAAAAATCGACGTGTCCAAGCGTTTTTTTTTTTGAACATTTATGAATTCTTATCAATTTTCATTTATGAATTATTCAAAATTGAAACTTTATGAATTCAATTTCCCTAAGCCTTCTTGACTGTGATAAGATAGCCATCATGACACACTAGATTAAAATAGAATATATTTATCGTACGGTAATAATAAATCTTCTTAATAGAAAATGAAATTCATATCCTACCTATACGAATTAGCCGAACACGTGATTTTCCCCGATGTGTCACTTTGACATGTTTGATTGGCAGCAGTAAAAGAGACACGTGACGACCGCCTTCCGTTCCTTCCATCATTGTCTTTATTTTTAAAGGGACAAAATGATGTGGGTTCTTACCAACATGTGGAACAATATTTTTCTTTTATTCCCATTTTCAAAGGAATCTTTTTAAGTAAATTATTATAATATTTTAATTGACCTGACAACGATGATACCTACTACATTTTAGCAAGCGTCAAAAAAATAAATCTATAACGAGCGATGTACCTATAGGGCTCAAAATAATAAAGGGGGAAAGAGCGTATTTCTTAAGGGTGCAATAACAAAGCCCCAGGGTCAGTTCGTTACCGAATTATCTCCGCGTCGTTTTTATTTAATGAATTTAATGAGCGGGGGACTTTTATTAGGTTAACTTGATACCGCCTGCTTGTGATAACACCCCTCTGCTATATCCTCCAACCCTCCTAATTACGTGTAATCCTTTTGTTAGTGGTATCTAAATTATTGGAAAAACAAAATCATTTTGTTCCGAACAAAGGCTTGCAAAACTAGTTTTGCCGCCTTTTGTTGTCGTTTTTGGTCCGATTTATTTTCCAATTTTGCTCCTCCTATAATTATGCTAAAATTGGCAACGCCGTATTTACTAAACATAATTAACCCTTTCGATACTAACGGGTGATATGTGTCCCACCAAAAAAACTGTTTTTAATATACGCATTTATTTTTAAATTAAATGTTTAAAAAATACTAGTGGGTCATATATGTCCCAGGCAATTCTTTTTACAAACGGGTGGGTCAAAAATGTATTTATTATTTTTATATCGGCTGTTGCCCCAGTAGTATTATCCAGTTTTTGAAATTAAATATAACTCGTGGGCTTTAATTTGAGGTTAGATTGGATAGTAAATTTGAAATGTAAACAAGCGGTTAAGTGGCGCTCTTGTTTTTGTGGTTATTAAAGGTGTTTTTTTGTCTTTAAAAGTGAATTAAAACTATGACAAGGTAAGTTTTAGTTAAGGTAAAATATTGTATGTTGTATTTAAATAAAATAAGACCCAGATATTTAGATTTAGGGACGTATATGTCCCAGTCGTAAAATTAAGATTAAAGTGGAAATTTAGGCATTAGCTGTATGTTTCTTATAACGTCAATTTATAAGGCAAAAAATCATTGAACATTACAAAAAGTTAGTAAGCCTTTTGAATATGTGAATATTTTTTTGATATTTTTCGGTTGGAATTTATGCCTCTACACCTCGTAAAAATTTGAACATAATAATTTTATAAAAAGTTCCAATAGGTATTTAGAATTCAAATTAATATAATAAAAATAATACTGTATAATACGTTTATTACAGTTTACAGTACGTACGTTTAAAAAATAATAATTACAGCATTTATAGTCGTTATGTTTGGTGAAGACCTACATGATATATATTTTTAAAAACCCATCAGCTGATGCTTACTTTTTTGTGCTTGCAGTAGAAAACCGCTAAAACCTAAAGAATTACAAGAAATGGCTATGAGTATTGACCAGTATGGATTATCCGATGATTCAGATATGGAAGATCCTTTTCAAGATTCCGGCTCTGAGTACCAGCCCTCATCTGAAAGTGATATTGAAATGGATTCACCTAAAAAGAAGAAGCCAAAACGAGTCTCCCAGGATGAATTGGCAATTATTTGTAGTACCGACAATACTTCCAACATTGAAAACGAAAGCCCTGAAAGCCTTATTGAACCTGAAGTAATTGAAGAAAACCAGGAGAATTCTGAAAATGCAATTTGTGACACTACAAACATTCATTGGACCACCAGTAGCAGCTTATTCCAGCCAGCAAAAACCATACCAAAAATAAAAATCCCTAGCATTTTGTATTCCGACATAACTCATAAATCGTCTGAACGGGAGTGTTTTTTCAAACTGTTTCCTAAAAGCCTGTTTATGTTTATTTCCCAATGCGCCAACCAGAGATTCTAACTACGGGAAGGAGTCTAACTACAAATTAAAGCCTATGTGAATATAATAAATTATAAATGTGGACATAGGCTACTTCTGGTAACACAATTAGGCTATTTAAGCAATAAACATAATAGTGGACTTAAGCTTCTTCTGATCTGACAAGTTCATAATTTGCAGAAAGAAAGGGAAAAGTTTTCCTTATTTTTTAAAAAGTGTTTAATAAATTTGAGCTATAATATACAAGAAACGGACGCAAAGAATGGTCGGTGCAGTGCAAAACCTCGAATCTACAAGACAAACAGGTAAGTACAACCTATAGAATTTTTGAGTGCGCATGCAAAAAAACTAATTTTTTTTTAAAATAATAACTATACTCATTATTTCGGATTAAATAGGTAGAGCTCTTGAGAATCTTAAAGTTATTTTACACTAGTATTTTACCTAAAATTTCACAAAAAAAAGTTTTATTTTTATACTTTTTTTTTAATGGTGACAAAAAGGCACTATAAAAACTTTATAAAAAAATCGCCGAAACACGTCAACTGAGAAACGGATTGAAGTTTTAAAATGCGGTTTGGGTCCTTTTTAAAAAATGGTACAGATTTTTTTTTACAAATTTTAGGGTGTGCTGATTATGTGATCACCACTGTGTGTACTTCCGCATTTTTATAAGTTATTTGGCTTTAGGTGATGCGTTTCGGATTTTTTTATTCATTTTTATAAAAGTTCTAAACCTTTGAGCCTAAGGCACATTTATAGGCTAAGTAGCGAAAGATTTTTCAAGTAAGATTTTTGCTCCAGATATAAAGACAATTGAAGAAATAAGAAGACAGATGTTGCCTGATAATACTTCTCATCATTCTGCTATTAGGAGCCCTGCAAATTTGGCACAATCTCCTAAAGAGAAGGAAATGATAATTTTGCCCTCGGTTTTGCCTTCCACAAGTAATCTTCGACCGCTTCAACAGAACACACAGCTTGAAATGGATTTAGACTTATCTTCCTCAGAGTCTGATCCTTTTAAGAGTGATAACGAATCAATTGATCCCGACTACAAGGAAAACTCTTCCGAAGTGGAAGAAAGTGAAGAAAATGAAAAAGAAAATATCAGTGAGCAAGCAAAATCGTCACGAAAAAGAAAGCGCAATACAGAAAGCTGGAAAAGATCAATAATAAAAAAATGTCGAAACTCCGGAAAGTCATATAGAAATTGGAAAGGAAATGCTCAACCCAATCGAAGTATAAAAGTTGCTTGCCAAAATTGTCGAATGAACTGTACCGAAAAAATTACAGAGGACCAAAGAGTCGTTGTATTTGAGGAAGTTCTATGGGGGATATCAATAGACAAAGAGATTTTCTAGCAAAGTACGTTGAGCGTAAAAGCAAAGTAAGACAACGAAAAAGAGGTACCGCTGCTGATGAAGCTGCCGATAGCAGACGATCATTTACGTTCCGTTATTTTTTACTATTTGAAAACAGCAACATTCAAGTTTGCAAAACCTTTTTCATCAACACATTAAACATAAGTCCTCAGGTAGTCAAAAAGTTTTTAAGAAACTAGGAAGTGCAGGTGTAGTTCAAGATGACAAAAGAGGCCGGGCATCCAAAAATAACATCGTAGATGAGGCAGTGAAGCAAACTATTAAGCAACATATCAATTCCTTCGAGACCATTGAAAGTCACTATTGTCGTAAAAACTCTTCAAGATTGTATTTACCAGCGTCACTTAATGTGCTAAAAATGTATAGCCTTTATGTTGAGTATTGTGAAGAAAACAATATCTCTCCGTCTGCTACAGAAAGCGTGTATAGACACATATTTAATACGGAATTCAACATGTCATTTTATCGCCCAAAGAAAGACCTGTGTGATATTTGCTACAAATATCAAAATTCTACATCCGAGGAAAAGATAGAGTTGGAGGTGCAGTATCAGAATCATATAGAGAACAAAAATATTGCAAGGGATTTAAAGAATTCTGATAAAGAAAATGCAAAAGTTAGTTCTCAAATGTGTGTGGCTGTTTTCGATCTGCAACAGATATTGCCCGTTCCAAAATCAGAGGTAGGCCTTGCTTATTATAAGCTTAAGTTATCGACATTTAATTTTACTATATATGATTTGGCTACGAAGGACTGCAACTGCTTTATGTGGTATGAATGTATTGCAAAAAGAGGGTCCTCGGAAATAGGAAGCTGTCTTCTAATGTTTATAACAGATCATATTAAAAAGGGTGTCAATGAATTCTGTTTCTATTCGGATAATTGTGCAGGGCAGAATAGAAACAAAAATTTGTATGCCCTTTATAACTAACTTTCACAAAAATATAAGATAACAATAAATCATACTTACCTTGAACGTGGCCATACCCAATCAGAAGGAGATTGCGTTCATAGCGTAATCGAAAAAGCAGCCCGAAGTCTCCCTATAGCAACCCCTGATCAATGGTATACCCTAGTGAGGACTGCCAAAAGAAAGCAGCCTTATATTGTCCATGAAATATCTCAGGATTTAGTCTATGATTTAAAGGACTTACAGTCAAAAACAACTTTAAATTGTGAGAAAGACACAGATAATGAAAGGGTCAACTGGAATAATATTAAAATCATAAGAACTACTCCGATTCACCCTGATTGCATTTTAATCAAATATAACTACAAACAAGAGTCATTTAAAATATTAAATCTTCTAGAGAAGGGTAGAAAAAAAATGACTAGCATCACCAAAGAATACCAGCTAAAAATCTTGTATAGTAAGGCAATTCCGCTGACGAAAAAAAATACGATCATCTTCAGTATCTGTGCCAGAAAAGCGTTATTGCTAAACCATATCACGACTTCTTTCGTAATTTGCCACATTCCAATCAAGCAGACTCTGATTTAAATAAGGACTCTGACAGTGAATAGTGTTTAGATTTATTTTTTAATTTTTAAACGTTTATTTTTGTACCAAAGAGTAAAAAATTTTTCTTTAAGGTTAATTTAAGCCAAAATGTATGAATTTTGTTTCGTTAATAAATATTTTGTTTCAATAATAAATTAATAAACTGAAATTAAATATATAAAATCCCCTTTACATATTTCTTTATTTACAAGATATGTACCCATGGGTACAAAATACATTGCTCGGTAAGTATATCAATGTCACTTGTATAATTTTATGCTCAAAAAAATTGCAAATATATTTTTTTAACCTTTTTATTTTAAGAAAATTATTTAAACTATTCTATGTCCACTGATAGACCCAATTATAGATTAGCCTATGTTTCTTAATGGACATTGAATATGTAACCAAAATGACTCGAGTAGCCTATGTCCATTATTTTAGAAATACAGTAGAACTTTATAACTATTTATAATGTATTTTGATCAAGTTTGCTTAGTAATTTCGTTTCCCATATTTCAACAAAAATTAAATTAAAACATTTCAATGTATTCAAAAAGACGTCCTCCTGAAAAATCTCTAAAATGTGACTTAGGCTAGTTCTGTTCTTAGGTGACGATATGCTTCAACTGATCATTATGAGATCATGATAGTTTTGGGGTGTTATATTGTTATGGCATATAACAAAGTACCGTGCATGGCAAACTACTGGTCCTCTAATAAGTCACTTGGAAATGAAGCTATAAAAGAAGCCATATCACGCGATCGTTTTCTTCTTCTTACATCTAAGATGTATTATAATAATTCAAGTCGTCCAGAAAATTCAGGAAAGCTTTATTACATTGAAGAAGTAATGTCCTGTTTGAAGCATACGTTTTCAAAAGCGCGTTCGGAGAGCACATTTCAAAGCATAGATGAGTCTATGGTAAAATTCAAAGGCCGTTCAGCTCTTAAACAGTATCTTCCTCTAAAACCAATAAAAAGGGGCATCAAGGCTTGGAAAAGGTGTGATTCACAGTCTGGTTACGTATATGATATGAACATATATTGCGGGAAAGAAGTTGATACTCCAGATAGCACTCTTGGCCAAGGATTAGGTGAACGGGTTGTAAAGACCTTATGTAAGTCTATTAGAGACCCGGAGGTAATGGTATGCTTTGATAGATTTTTTGCTTCTGTTTCATTGATGTCTTCCATAAAATTTGCTGCAGTGAGTACATGTATGCCAAAACGAAAAAATCTTCCAAAATTTGAAGATTTTGTCGCTAAACAAAACATGAAGAAAGGCGATTCTTGCTCTTTATTTAGCAACGTAGGTGTTGCTGCATACTTATGGAAAGATTCAAAAGAAGTAATTGTTCTCTCAAACTGCCACAGTTCCGAGATGGAAACTGTAGAACGGCGACAGAAGGATGGAACTAAGGCTACAGTGCCGTGCCCCAAAGCAATCAAAGATTATAACTCCTATATGGGAGGAGTGGATCTCTCAGATCAACTCTCCGGCCTTTATGATATAGACCGGAAGTCACAGAAATGGTAGAGAAAGGTGTTCTAGAAACTTTTTCTTACTTCAGCCACAAATGCGTGGATACTTTTCAAAGAAGCTCACAATCGTGATGTTCCATTTATAGTTTTTTTAGTTAACTTAGCTGAATCGCTTATTAATTTGGAAAGAGAAAATGCAGGCATGGTAAGGAAACGTTGTACTGGCAGACCTTCAAGTTCGTCAAGAAATATGGTGAATGTTGGCGATCATTTACCTATTCAGGGAACCACTCGACGTAGATGCCATTCGTGCTCGTCAAAAAAAATCGAAAAACGTACAAAAACTATGTGTTCAGGTTGCAAAGTTCCGTTATGCGCGGACTGTTTTTCGATATACCATAAATAGTTTGCGCGTTTATGGTTTCTATAATTAAATTTTATGTATTATGTTTATCTGGTGGTACACATTTGTCCCGATGTTTACTTAGTTTTCATTACTAGTGGGACACCCGTGTCCCAGGTTGTATTTCTTTTATACGCTTATATAAATAGATAAAAAGCAATTTTTTGTTTTATTTCTAAGCTACCTTATCCTATAACAAGATTTTTTATTTAAAAAAATTAAAATTTAAAACTCGTATTTTGAATGCATCAGCTCGTGTGGGACATATATATCCCATTAGTAAAATCATTTTTTAAAAAACAAAGTCGTTGCGAAAGGGTTAAATACGAACTAAACCTAAGAACTAAATGTCAAATGTCACGTGATTGTTCACCTTCATCAGTGATACCAACCTAATATATATTTTTTCTTAGTGGCTTTTTTAGGATCGTAATTTGGATTTAGATATGCTATGTTTAACAGTCACGAACTTATAAAATATACCTGGACTGCCAGTCCATTGAAAAACAAATGACCAGCTTTAGGTGGCCGCCATTTTACGTGACGTCCTGTAGATGTTTTTCTTAGAACATTGAAATTACAATTTGACTTTTTAATTAATTTTCACAACAAAACCTTAGTTTGTAGAGGCTTGAGACCATCGTCAGTCGATTTAGGTATTCATTGTTAATATCTGGACAAAAAATTATTAACATCCCTTGGGAATTTTAGGAGATACGGGCATTATATTGATTAAATAACAGGGAGCGCGGACTATAAATTGGTCGCTGGCAACCGGCATATGCTGCGTTCTCGATTTTGGTTGCTGGATATCGATCGGACGCTAGCTTCACACACATGTTGGTAACGATGTATGTCATAGAATAATATTGAGGGGGTATATGATGTATGTCATTCTTGTCAATTTTGTTTTGTTGTTGATTTAATTTTACAAATCTTCCAATTCAGAGAAACAATGAGTTCTGCAAGCAAAGTACGCACTCAAATCAATCTTAAACTACCAAAATCCTTTAATAATTTTCCGTCATTCCAGGTTGGGGAAATTTTCACGGCCGCCGGTCAAGCCTTTAACCGTTTAGGTGACCTCACGATGCAGTTGCACCCCCATTCGGAATCCCCCACTGGGTAAGTTTATAATAATAGTTTAAATTTACCGATACACGATCGAAAGACTATAGAATTCTTTATTTTACGCTGTATAAGAAATAACGTTTGTCGCAGAAAGTGGACCGATGAGGAAATCGAGATGTTGCGGCAAGTGGTCAAACAATTCTCTGACGGTCTCAATCAGATTTCCGAACACATTAAACGACGTACCGTGTAAGTTTTTTTTATAACTTCAAAGGTCCACTTTCTAAACTTCACTTTTCTTTTTTTTTTTCAATTAATGGTCAGATCCCAAATTAGGACGGCCTTGAAAAAAAAAGCATTTGAGGACGCTGGTCTGCCGGTGAGACAACCACAGTCCCAACAAACCGCAGGAGGTGGGGTACAACCTCAGTCTGTAGGTGCCGTAGTGACAGCCCAACAGCCTTCATTGATAAAACAAGAGGTGACATTGAATATGTTGAATGCGGCCGAGTCAGAAGTGGATGTCGAAGGGCTGCATGAGGAGTCTGTTAAGTTGGAGTTTGACGGTAGTAATGAAGAAGTTTCTACTTAAATTTAGTGAAAGTGTATGTGTGCGTGTGTACAAATTTATAATTAGGTTAGTAATAAATTGTATATTTTTTAAAAGGGATTTATTTTACATACATGTTGGAATCAGTTTGTTGTAAGTACTGCACAAAACATCTTAACATCTAAATTAAGTACAGACTAGATAATTTTAAAAAAAATTAACAATAAGCACCAAAAATTTATTTAAAAACATTTAACATATCGGGCAGTGGATCATAAAGAGAGTATTTGGGCAAGAGCAATAAAAAATTTTTGATTGTATTTATGTACCTTAATCAAAGAAATAACCTTTGAAAACCACCCTGTATATAATCATCTAAAAATTATCAAAATAATATCTAATCATATCACACTTCACATGCATTTCTTATATAATTATTATGGTATTAGTAAAAGGTATATATTATTATTGTAATATTAAATAAAAACTTATATATACATACAAATTATAACAATTTATACAAAACTCTCCATTACTTCAACATAAAAGATTAAATTTCACTTTCAATTCAAATTATTCATTAACTAAGCAATAACGTTTTGATAATTTGGTTTGTACTAACGGTAAACATGCAATAATTTGGAAAAATTAACAACAGACATAATATCACAAATAAACAGTACAATTTAGACAATTCATTAAAAACAATTATATTCGATAATATTTTGATTCGATAAGGTTTGTATTGCCAAATCTTATATTGACTAGATATAGATTTTATTGTTAATCCAAATGAAAAAAAAAAAAAAGGTGAGTATGGGTTTTGCTATTTAATGCCGAGAAAAACTGCTAGTGCACTATTTAATGTCCACTTTTCCTTTCAATTGCAATATCTATGCTTTCAATTGAAGAAAAATAAATTATTTGACACAAAAATTGTTATTACAAAAGTGTGGTGACACATAGGACTTGTATGGTAAAATAGTAAAGTATAGTAAACACGGATTTTTGCCAGACTTCTATGAAAACGGCCCATATGTCTTTTATTGATTCTTTTTAAATGAAGACTGTTTCCCAGATTTTTTTTTAGTCTTTCTTTGTCCTTATATGTTATAGAAAGTAATGAATATAAAAAGCAGTGATTGGAGAAGACTTTCCGAAAATTACGTATAAAACAGTGGTACGATACTTTTCCGGATTAAATAACGAAATTCATCCATATTATGGATGGGATTTTGCCAGTTCACACAAAATATTATTTCAAAATTATATCCAGAGAGTTATGTCGCGAAACCGTGTTCATCTATCGTTGAAAATTTTATATTTTAGTAATAATTCAGAAGAGTCTGACGATACGTTGCAAAAAATTGGGCCTTGAGTTGAACAGTTACAAAATTCTTTTGAAAAATACTTAATATCTGGAGAGCACCAATGCATAGGTTAAATATTGGAGTCATTCAAAGCTCATCTAAAATTCAAGTTCGGAATCAAAATGTTCAATTCAAAAGTGAAAGATAGCTATAAATTCGGAAAGAAAGTAACGGGGAAGAATCAGTTCCAACAAGAGTGGACATGAATCTAATGGGTAATTGCTAGATTGTGGTAGACCCCTCTGTACCGATAATTACTAATAATTTATAGTACCTAAGTCAGTTTTACAAAAAGAGATATAAAGAATTTTAGATTCACTGAAAATTTCACAAAACATTCAAGAATTGCAAAACTTATTCCAGGCACTTAAAATATCTTTGTTTGTCCAGGAATAGAGTCTTTCACAGAAATCGAAAAACAAAAATTACTTTTAACTTAAGAACTGAAAAAAATTGTTTTTATTATCTGGAAAATTAGGACCTCAACTGCCTGGAACTGAACAAAAATTACCGTCTATTTTCAAAGAGTTTTAAAGGCATTTAAAGTTCACGTTCCTGGAATAAGTCTTTCTAAAAACAGAGATTTTATGTTAACTGAAAAAAAATTAAAGAATATTTAAAAATTCCAAAAGCCAATTCCAGGCTCATAAAATTGAGCATAAATCACTAGAAAATCATAGATAAATTAAAAATCTATAAATAAAGTTTTAGATTCACTTATAAAAAATATTATAGTATTTTTTATTCTTATGTGCAAAGAATTTTTTTTTAAATATTTTCTTACTTGTAAGTTCTGATTTTTAGCGTCTATTGCAATGACATAAACCAAAAATGATTTTAAATTATAAATAAAATGGTATCATATATACTTTGTGCAAAGATCGAGTATAAATGTTGTTAAACCTCTACGATAGGAAGTATTTTATGGTTTAATTGTTATTATTGGCTGGCAAAATCCATAAATGGTTTTTGGCAAATAAAAATGTCATATTTTGGCTGTATGCTCAATACATTGAGAATGATAAACGCGTGAACAATTTTTTTTTTCGTTATTCCCAAAGGAAGCGGTACAGCCTCAAAATTACAATTTCGTAAAAAAATGGGTTAAATTCTTTCGTTTGCATTTTTAAACTACATACTTGGAATTTTTAAGACGTAAGGCCTAATGGAGGCTTAAGAACTGTATACTTTTTTGGGCCAGATCAGAATAAAGGGTGAATAAATAGAAGCGAATAAAGACGAGTGAAAAAAATAAGAAAATTCAAAAATGTAATGAAGCCTGTACAAGATATTCTTGGAGAATACCTTAAATTAATATGGAAATTTTAAGTGTCGTTAGTAATTTTGTGTATAGTAGGTACATGATATTTTATCTTTGTTTTATTATTTTTTTGTTATTAATCGTAGGATTTTATATTAATATTCTTTTATGGAAAAAATGTGTTATACATTCAATTTTATCGATTAAAAACCATATAAATGTGGGTCGCACTGATGAACTGACTGAAACTCATTTTTTTATCACTATTTTAAATGTGATTAAATTTACCAGCATTTAAAACTAAAATGAAAAACTTTGATTTTGATGAAAAATATGGTAAAAATAATTTTCCATTTATTATGCTTTAAATTAAAAACCAGACTCTTAATATTTTTTTTTATAGTTTCTTATAGTTGTTAGCTATGCTAACAAATAAATATGAAATTCCCAAAAGAAGAAATCCAGAGGAGTTAAATCTGGAAAATGAGGTGGCGAAGCGATTGTACCACTACGTCCAACCCATGGCACCTAATTAGTCAATCAAGTAAGCAAAATGTGTCCTTACTTTTCTCTATAGTAAAAGTATTCTTCTCCCTTACTACCTAATGAAATTTTATCGATATATGAATTTTATTTTGGCCAATTTTTACCTGCTTATGCCAGGCCATTTACGTAAATGGCGGTAATAATTGGATGTTTATTTGTTAGCATAGCTTATTGGGTAGAAGAAAAAAAGGATATGTTAAGGGCCTGGCTTATAAGTTAAAGCATAATAACCAAATAAATTCACACAATTTTACCGCAATTTTCAGTAAAATCAACATTTTTCTTTTATTATTTTGAGTAATTACTTAGTAAAATTGGTTTTAAAATCTGCTAAATTTAATCACATTTAAAATAATACCACTTTAATGCATGTGGATGGCAATTTTGATAGCACCTCTATTTATATCGTTTAATAATCGGAAACAAATAAATTGAAATTGTATTTTTCATAGCTTTCCTTGCACTTCTTCCTCATTCTTTTCTCCAACTTTAACCCTCTTCTTCCCTGCTTCCGAATTTCAATAAATCTATAACATTTAACTTTTCTCCTCTCAGTACTCTACCTGACGACTAGTGGGCAAGGAGCTGTTTTTTTTTTTAATTTCAGTACGACTGAAAGGGCTATAATTAGATAAGGATGAAGTGTCAAGTGTTAATAGCCTAATTTCCTCATCATCTTTATGACAAAAAAAATTAATAAATGATGACTCGAAAATAGTGTATACACAATATCGGTTTCCTTTAACAAACCCAACCTCACCAAAAGAATATTCCGACTACGTTATATTAGTTAATTCTATTTTAACACGTTACACACTTTATTATTATTCGAATGTTCCTTAAATCTATAGAAGTGAGAAAGCGTAGAAATGACCCTTAAATAGGATCACACGACGAATGAATAATATCAATTTTGGTCTAAACGGAAATCTTTTTTTTTTTTTGGAATGTTTTAACGAAATGCAAAATTTCGCTTTATTAATTACTGACAATGAACTTTTGTAAGTGAATTGATTAAATGCAACTGGAGTACACATTTCCGTGCGAGGTCACTTCAAAAAAGTTAAAAAAAAAAATGACATCAGAAAATAAATTGAGCACTGATAACGTCACAATTCTCTTCACGTGTCAGTTCTACGCCTTTAACATGTAAATAGACATGTAGGGGAGAGTGGTACACATTGACACAATGAAACACTGCTATTAATTCGTTTAAGTTTGCCGCCACAATTTCACTAGCGCTGTTGCGAACGACCCATACAGTATTGCGTCAGCCACCATTAGTTAGTTTTCGTATGCCGACCAACAAAGATTTTACGGAGCGTTTTCTGTTTTCTTGTGGATAAATATTGAAAAGAGGATCGAACAGAGAAAGGTATGTTACCTTCAAATAAAAAGATTTAGTTTTTATTAATATGTCATTTTACTTCTTGTGATGTATAAGTTTTAACTTTTTTTTTTTTTTTTTTTTTATGGTAAACACAAGCACAAGAGGAAAGTCCTATGTCACTCTTGGAGTGGTGCTTGCGCGAAGAACTTATAAATATTGGGGCCAACATTTTTCAGGCTTCGCATTTACATTGAATTGAAATTTAAAGCATGCGATAGTACACATTGAAACACATGCAGGTAGTACACAATGATACGTGTTTCATTGTGTACCATTATGATCATTCTATACTGTCGTTTTTTTTTATTGCAGGTATACCATAGTAAGAAAGAAGAAAGAACGAACAAGAGCCAAATTTGCAAGCGAACAAATGACGGCAGCCGTCCAAGAGGTGAAAAATGGAACTTCACTTCGCGTTGCTGCAGAGATGTTTGACATAAACTTTAGCACATTAAGGCGATATGTGATGAAAGAGAAAAATGACCCTAAAGCCAAGATGAACCGAGAATTGAAAAAGTCACTTCATTCCTTGGATCTGCTCTCGATATAGATCCAAAATCGACAAGTTTCAAAAATATCCTATGACGTAAGAAACACTTACAATTTCACGAGAAGCAAAATTTGTCGTTCCATTCAAGACCGATAAAATTTGTGGCACTGACAGTACACTAAAAAAAGCACTCCGTTATGATCGTATACAGAAAAAAAAGGATTGAAGTTGATTGCCCTACCATAATTCAAGAATATAATGCTCATATGGGAGGCGTCGACTTGATGGATAGTCTTTTGGGAAGGTGTCATATAAGAATGAAGACAAACAAATGGACTAGTCGATTTTTTTATCATATGCTGGATTTGCCCATGGTCAATGATTATTTGTTGCACAAACGAATAAATGGTAGTTCAAAAGGCTCAAACGTAAAGCTACCTGCATTTCGAAGAGATGTTGCAGCTATGCTCTGCTCGTTTGACAAAATTAATTGTGACAAGAAATCAGTTGGCAGACCACGATTGGACGGCGGAGATGCAGTTCCTAAAAGAATGGGCAAAAAATCATACCTGCCTTTGGAAGATGTGAGATTTGACGGTTATGGCCATTTTCCTGAGTGGCTGGATAGATCTGGAAAACGTCAATGTAAGCTTCCAGGCTGCAAATCAGAAACGCAATGTACTTGCTTGAAGTGTAAAATCAATTTATGTTGCAGTGCATCTAAAAACTGTTTTTCTGTTTTCCATAAACGATAGAATAGTAATATTAATATTAAACGATAAAATAGTAATATTATAAGTGTCATAAAATAGCATAGATATAATAAAATATTTAACCAAATGTATTGCCTTATTTTATTTCAACATGGGTAATTTTTTTTGGAATTAGTTGCCCAAGTCCGCCTTAAGGCGGGCAGGTAAAAACTATACCTACAGGTACTCACAAATTATCTGAAGCAAAAATGTAAGTATATTTGGTGTAAGTAACCTTCTAGATTTTTTTTTCTCTATCTTTTTTTTGCTCTCTATCGAGGCCTAATCTTTTACAAAACCTAAGGTTGAACGATTTTTTTCACATTTAGAGCAAATATATAAAATGTTAAGAGTTGTAGTAAAGTTTTTGAACTGGCAACAGTGTAATTAGGTAAAAACGCAGCTTTAGTTTGTTTTGTTGACATATGTCATTTTTTTGCCAAAATGATATACTTCATACTTGTCAGAACGTTTTCCCTCTTTTAGTTGATTAAATGTTTATGTTAAGTTTCTACCAAAAAGTCGTGTTTTTCATTTAAAAAACCCTAATTCCTACTTAAAAACGTAAAACCAACATAAAAACGCCCATCAGTTGTTCAAGATATCCGAATATATAAATTAGATGAAACGGCTACAACAACCGTCCAGCGGCCTCATAAAATAGTAGCACAAAAAGGGGTTAAGCAGTTAAACCAGTGCACAAGTGCCGACAGAGGATTACTAGCTACTACTTGTGCAATAATTCGAGTAGATGGAACATTTCTATCGCCATCACGTAAAAAATTTAATAACCTCATGTTAAATGGAGCACCGCCAGGAACGTTGGGACTAACCAATCCAAGTGGGCTGGATGACCGCAGACCTTTTCACCCAAGTAATAGATCATTTTATTAAGTATACTTCTACTAGGAAAGAAAATCCATGTCTATTAATATATGACCATCACGAAACACACATGTCTTTGGAGATAGCAGAAAAAGCAAAATCGAATGGCATAATCATTTTAACCCTACCTCCACACACAAGCAACAAGATGCAGCCTTTAGATAAGTTAGTATTTTTTTTTCGAAAATTTTTACAACATTGCAATTGATTTGTGGCTTCTTAACCATCCTGGAGTACCTATGACATTATACCAAATTGCAGAATGTGTCGGTATAGCTCACTCAAAATCTATGACTCCTAAAAATATTATAAACGGTTTCAAATCTACCCGTTTAACAAAAATATTTTTATGGAAGCTGATTTTCTTTCATCCTCGGTTACTGACAGACAAAAAGATGATTTAGAAAACGACGATACACAAAAAGGAATGGTGGTAATACAAGCTACCATTATTAATGATATATCGTCAACAAGCATTGCAGCTGCACCTCCAGCGCTGATTTATCTAGTGCAACGAAAATTAGGGAATGTGGACTAGATGAGGAAAACTCGACATCAGAGAGTTCCTTTACTACGCCATTTGAGTTTTGAGAATTCCCAAAGGCTGCGCCCAGGAAAAATTCAAATCGAACACGGAAATCGAAGAAAAGTGTTATTTTAACCAGCACGCCGGAAATGAAAAAGCTTTCTTACAAAACAGAAAAAAATAAAATCCCAAATATTAAGCCAGTGACAAAAGTAAAGCGAAATATAATATTGAAAGTTTTAGACAAGAAAGAGTATAAAAAGGACGTACAAAGTAAAAAGAAAAAGACAAGTGAGAGTGAATCAGAAACGGAATCTCAAAGTTCAGAGTTACAGTTAGCGGACTCTTCGGATGATGAATTAACCTTAGCTGATCTCCAATATCATATGATGGAGGAACAGAAAGATGACACGATTACTGCAATTTTAGATGACTCATTTGTATTAGTGAAATTTGAAAATAACATCCACTATGTCGCTAAAATTTTGGAAGTCATAAATTCTAATAAATTTAAAATTTCATATTTAAGAAGAAGTGGTAAGGTTTCCAATTCATTTTACTTCCGGATGTTCCTGATATTCATACGGGACTGAAATCGGATTTCGTTATGTTATTACCGAAACTTATAAATACAAAGAACAAAAATTTGGATTAGAGTTTAACAATATGATTGTACGCTGATATAAACGTAAAAACATAAAGATTTTTTGTATTAATATATTTATTTATTCAAATGTGTTTCATTGTAAACTACTTTATGTTTCAAACAGTACAACTAGCGGTACCCATTGATACAAATGCAGAAATAAATATTTTTAAACATTTCTATGTAATTAATTGTGTTTTTTTATTCAGTAACTGTTAAATTTTATAGGAATATATATACGCATAACGACATCTTAAATGCAAATTTTTGAAACGTTAAAATCGCACACTAGAGTGGATTTACTAAAAATTGTGTCATTGTGTACCACTCTCCCCTACGTCATACTACCGAAACGGGACTCGAAATCCGCGTTCATTCAATATACTCTGTTTCACTCTAATAATCTCGCTTTTAGTTGACAAGTTTGAGCTACAATATTCATTGTGTGAGCAATAAGAACTTTTTATAATTTTTTATTTTTTTTTACGTTAATTGCGATTTTCGACAGTTGCACAGCCACTTTATGATGCGAGCGTTCCGTTCTACGATGGAGGGCGGTTCGCTATTTCTGGAATTTAACAATTACGGTAGTAGTAGTTTTCCCCTAGTGGTTGTTTGAATTATGAGTAGATTTTACGACGAATTCTTACCTGTACGAAGGATTTTGTTGTTGCGAGGGACAGCAGTCGACTCCCGAGTTGTTGTCGAACGGTTTCGACGAGTCCACCGTCGAACAATCGGAGAAATAAACGGGACTGGAACCGGAGGAGCGACTCCCGTGTCCGCTCAGCATTTCCTCGTAACTGTCCGTCGTCAGGCCCAAATGGTCGAAGAACTGCTCCAGGTGGCTGGTAGGCGGTTCCGGGGGACGCCAGTAACGATCGCTTATATCCGACTAACAATTTTTTAGATTACATTAATTAATAAAAATAATTAAAATTGATGATTTTTGATTTTTAGATATAAGTACAGGCATTTGGCATCTGAAATTTTTTTTTTTTTTTAATAACTTTATTTATGACCCAAAAACAGTTTACAAACTGGCACCAGGGCCTAAAACTTAAGAAAAAAATGCAACAAAATTAGGAACATAATTCTAAATAAATTTAGTACAATATTACTTGATTAATATAGAGATTATGGCTTACAGCCTTACATATTTAATATTTGGTTTGGTTAGTTATATTATAACAATTTTTTTATTTTTTTTTTAACTTAATTATATTCAATAATAATAGTTAACAGTCATTGTTTTTAACATACACCTAGATGTTGTAACATCTGTTTGTGTATGCTGAGAAATCACAAAATTTTAGTAATAATATAAAATATAACTAACAATAAACTACAACTAAACAAAAATTCTCCAATAAAATTTCCCTTCCCAAAACTATTTAAAAAAATTAAATTTATCTATATTTGAATAAATAAATTTTCTACAGACCTTACTAAAGTTTTTAATATTATTTATATTTTTTAAGCTGTTTGGTAAGATGTTATAAAATTTCGGGGACAAGTATCCTAAAAATCGTTGCCCTATAGTTTTTTTTATGTTTGGTATTTTTAGGTGTCTGTTTATATTATTTCGGGTTGTGTAGGAATGACTAACATAATTCTTGATTTTTTCTGATTTATGTGTATAAACGCATGTTGACAATATGTAAATTGAGCGTATATTAAAAATTTATTCAGAATATAATTGTTGTGTAGGAAATCTTTTTTGTTTTTTGTATATAACTTTTAAAATAAAGTTTTGTACTACATTAAGTTGTTTTAAACAATTCTTGTATAGACCTCCCCAGACAATCACCCCATACCTTAACAAGGACTCAACCAAGGATTTATAAATTAAAATTAGTAGTTTTTCATTTAAGATATTTCTCAAAATATGAAATCGATAAATAAGTTTACGGATGTTTTGTGTTAATTTTAGAATGTGTTGGTCCCATTTTAAATGTTTATCCACAATGATACCCAGATATTTAGTAAATGAAACTTCCTTGATATCAATTAATTCAAGTTTAATTTGTTGAAATCTGGGGCGATAAGCAGCTGTTATAGAAAATGCAATATAGTTTGTTTTTTGACTATTGAGACTTAATTTAAAAGAATCCAGCCAGTTCTTGACTGTTGCTAGACCAAGTTCTGCAGTTTTTTTTGTGTCTCCCCAAGAAATTCCGTGAAACACCGCAACCGTGTCATCTGCATATGATATCAGTGACCCGTCATGAATTTTAAGATTGGTAAGAGCGTTAATATAAGTTGTAAAGAGTATAGGTCCAATAACTGTTCCTTGTGGAATTCCAATTTTTATATAAGATGGTTCACTAATCTCATTATTTATTTTTAAAGACTGTTTTCTGTCCCCCAAGTAACTTTCAAAGACCCTTGACACTGGACCTCTAATACCATAAGATCTTAAAGTATCTAGCAAAAGCTCATGCGGTACAGTGTCAAAGGCCCTCGCTAGGTCCAGAAACACTGCCAAACACTTTCTATCACCATCAAAAGCCTGATTCACTCGCTTTGTTAATTCGCAGACAGCATCGGATGCGCTGAGCCCCCCAATGAAACCAAACTGATTTTGTGTTAATACGTTATTTTTTTGTAAATAGTCAATAAGTCTATCTTTCAAACATTTCTCGAAGAGCTTGGAAAAATTATTGATCACACTTATAGGACGATAGTTACCTATTTCACATTTATCACCTGATTTATATATTGGAGTGATTATTGATACTTTAAATTGAGTAGGTACTGTTCCTGTTTTAAATATTAGGTTGATAATGTGAACCAATGGTTCAATAAGGTAAATATGAAATTTTTTTATAAATTTTGAGCTAATAGTATCTATCCCAGGCGCGGAATTGTTTTTTAACGAAAAAATATGTTTAATTATTTCATTCCTATTAGTTGGTTTTAGAAACATTGAAGATACACTGTTATGATTAATTTTGAATTGTTTTTTTAGTTTTTTTATTTGGTTTTGCATATTTACTCCTACGTTTATAAAATACTGATTACAAAAGTTTGCCATGTCTTTGTTATTTGAAAATTCTTTGTTATTATTTTTTATTTTTATTATGTCATTTCCTTTAGTAGTAATTTGATTTGTAACCTCATTTATAACCTTATACATTTTGCTCATATTATTCTTAGATTCCTCAATTTTTGTTTTGTAATAGTCATTTTTACATTTATTTTACCCAATGAGTTTCTGTATGTTTTATATTGTTGTTCTTTTTCCAAACTATAATTTTTATTTAATTTTCTTTTCATTTTGTCCCTATTTTTTATTGAACATATAATAGCAGCAGTTATCCAAGGTTTTATTTTTTTAATTATTTTTTGTTTTAATATTTTTGTCTCTTCACAGCTTTGTATAATATGTTCGACAACATTATAAAAAATTTTGGTTGCAATTTCGACATCATTAATATTTAAGATAGTGTTTTCCCAATTTTGTTTTATAAGTAAATCTTTTGCCTTCTCATTGTTTAATATTTTTATAGTTTTAATTTTTATATTATTGGAAACATTACCTGCCCGAACCTCGTCTCTAGCAAAATTAAGCAACACAGGATAGTGATCGGTAACGTCAGTTTCCAAAATAAAAGAAAGATGTTTATTTTTGTTTTCCAAAAATTTTTTTTTAAGGAAAATGTGGTCAATATAGGTCCTTGATGTTAATGTGACCCGTGTAGGACCAGTTATAAGGGAGTAGAATCCGTAAGACATCAAGAGAGCTAGGTAGTTATTTGTATCAGCTGAATTTTCAGATAGAGTATTTATGTTCATATCTCCCAGAAGTATTTCTGTTTGCTGATTACATTCACGTAATAAATAATTTTCCAGGTCATCGAGAAAAGACGATACTACCGTCGAGGGAGGTCTATATATACACGTTATGCCATATTGTATATCAGTTATAGCTAAAGTTATCCTAATCAAAGTAATTCCCGACCTAATTAGTTTTATATTTTCTACTTTGTTTATGTTTAAAATATTTTTTATATAAACAACCACCCCATCATTCTGGTTACAGTCTCCCCCATTATAATACATTTTAAAGCCCTCTATATTAAATTCATTACCAACCAATTGCCATGTTTCACCCAAAACAATAATGTCGCAGGATATTAAATTATATGTTTGTAGAAAAACTATCATTTGATCAAAGTTTTTTTTTTAACTTCTTATGTTAAAATGAATGATATTTAAGAGTTTGGAACCTATGTTAATTTTTTTGCTTACATAATCACAGTCCGTACTTTGTTGATCCGCATTATCTAAAACGTCCAGTTCTTGTAGCACTTCTACCTCTTGCCTATTATTTGCCATAACTTCCATCATAGTCAATTTTGTTTTTCAAAAGCGTGATTTGATGTTCAAAAGACGGACAAGTTTTGTCGTTTGCGGCATGATTTATATTGTGCTCCAAATTAAACTTTTCGTTTGCATGAATACAATTGATGCATTTTTTTTGGTTTTTTGGGCACTCCTTAACTGCGTGTTTCTCCGAACAATACTCACAAAAGACCTCATTCGGACATTCCGTCAATCAACCCCTTGTTTTGGTATAAATGGTATAAATGAGTCTGATATAAATTGCATTGATTTCATGCATTTCCTGCTGCATAGTTTTTATGAAAGGGTCAAGATACTCTTTAAATAAGGCCCTCACCAGATTTACAACCTTAGTTTTATCCATTCCAGTCTTTTCTTCACTTCTAACCCCACTTTTAGTACACACTTTACAATTTTCAATTTTATTTAAACTATTAATTAATTTTGCTTGATGCCCACAACTGGGGTGGTAACTGGACCCACAAACCTCACAATCCACCGATGTAGTGACTTTTTTCTTGCAATGTTTGCAATATTTATCTTTTTCTTCAGCTCTCACACCTGCTTGAGAAGCCATAACCTCATTCTCATTGAAGCCTGAACTTATGAAAATGCCTGTACTTATAAGCATGGTGATCTCAGTAC
Source organism: Anthonomus grandis grandis (assembly GCF_022605725.1). NCBI lineage: Eukaryota > Metazoa > Arthropoda > Insecta > Coleoptera > Curculionidae > Anthonomus > Anthonomus grandis. The sequence continues at coordinate 253,645 of NC_065548.1, read as the reverse complement.
CTAATAAAGTTACAGCTTAAGTTAAATTAGAAAAAAGTTGCATACTTTGATGCGTATTTAAATGCCGTTAAGAAAATTCAAAAATTTTCATGGCCTGTCGAGGTATTGGGGAAAAACCGAGATTTGCCAAAATTGATTTTATTTTTTTTCTGACCTTATTTTAAAAGACTAAAAAACTAAAAACACTTTTTCATTGGCACTTTTTAAGAGCTACGTAATGGCGTTTTTAGATTCTATATCAAACAGAGATTTTTTATTACAAATGATTAAATAAGTATTTTTTAGGAACTATAGTTACATTCGTTTTGTTAAATATTAAGAATTATTAATAATAATTGTATATTGATTTCATCTCAGAGATCATATCATTTTATAATGCATGGAAAACTAGGGAAAACATAAAACTAATAATAATAATTTATCAAACCCAAGTCATGACTTACTTTGGAACGTAAAATGGGTCGATCTCTCTTATATCTGAGACACTTTTGCCGTTTAAAACCGGTAGTGGGAGGCAACTGATGGCGCGACTGTAGCGGTAGAGGCTGCAACGCCACGCCCCCTCTACAATCCGGCTCCTGACAGCAATAGTACGAACTGCCGCCGCTGTGTTGCGTACTGGAGCCACTGTCACGCCTCGTACTGTCTTGAGAACAAAACTACAATTGCCAAGACAGAGAAAATTTTCTTTAGATACTTTTTGAGACAAATTCAATAATTTTAATGGTTACAGAGAACTTCAAACAAATTCTTTTGCATCAAAGGGACTAACACTAAAAGAAGGCTAAAAAAAAATTAATAAAACAAGATACTAAATAAAATATAGACAAATTACATGGGAATTAGTTAAAACAAAGCTGAAATAAAAGGAATTAGGTAGCATAGTCAGATTGTCTTGAACTCTGACAAAAAGAACAAACAAGAAGTCAATCACTAAACAAAATAGATTATTAATTTACCTGTCTAGGTGGAGGTGCAGGTTCGCTTCTCTGAGTATAATGTCCACTACTCCCCCCGCTATCCCTATTCGATAAGCTCTTGTTGCTACTCTTATTGGAACTGGGTTCTGCCCCACCACTTCCCCCGCTGCCACCACGACAATGCAAATCTGGGAGACTCTTGTGGCAGCGAGGAGAAGAGTATTCTGCCGGAGGACTGAGAGGTGCCATCTATAAATTTCATTTTTTTTTACTTTCCAAATAAATTATAAATCTTGGTGGGAAACAATTATTCTGTTTTAAAACTCTATACCATACATTTGACTCACAAGTGATAGATTTTATAAAATTTCAATTGTATTATTAATTTCAACATGTAAACTGCCGATTTATTTAAAATGAAATGTGATTTAAATTTTAAGAGCAAAAACTTATGAAATGTCCAAATACTAAACTTACCTGGTCTACTCTCAGTTCCTCAGCGCTGTCACAAACCAGCAATTGACGCAACCGATTTTGTAGTAAATCGGTCGAAGTTGGCGGAGCGGTTGTGGCAGTGAAATGTTGAATGGGCAGTGGGGCGGGAGCTCCAATCGGAGGAGGACGCCGCCTATGCGTCAAAGGTGGTAAAGAACGAGAGGGCGATACTGCCATGTCTTCAGAAAAATATGAATATTTGTGTCATACCAACAACATCAAAATTAAATATCATTTTATCAGAAGTATCAGTTTAATTAATCAGAAAATTTAATCTATCTTCTAAATCTTAGTCAAATTATTTACTTTACTACTAAAAAAATTATTAAATATGGAGTGCCCCAAAGCACAATACTATGGCCTCTCTTATTTTTAATTAACATTAATAATGACAATAGTGCGTAAAACGAGATTATTATTAAATAACTACTCGATATTTTAGAAAAATAGAATGAACTTACATTGTGGCATATTATGAATTTGTTTATAAACACAACTGGTGCTGGTAACTTGCACACTCTTGCTTCGATTGTAAGTTCCATAGCCTCCTACATTGGAATGTGGTCTTAAGGGCAGTTGTTGGGTGTTATCACGCACTACTTCTGATTTTACATAAAAAGGCTTGCTTTCGGCCAACAGTTCCACTGCAGATTTCCTCTTGGCCCTCATAGATTGGGATTTAGTTAGGCTCGGGTACATCATGGTGGCCATTTTTGTATCAGTCCCTATGCGGACTATTTAATTTATATTAAAGAAACATTTATTTATTTATTAATTTGACCTCCCAGGTCCCCTATATCATTTAATAATAAAAACAAGAATTGCTGTAAAGACTTTCACAACAAGGTCGCTTAGTTTTTACATTTCTTCACTTAAAAATATTATTTTGCCTTGGGGTAAAACGCTGAGCCACTTCTAAGGTTTATAAATTATCATTAAAAGTATTTTTAGCCACTGAATTGCTTCAGATGGAACAAATAAATATGTTCAAATATAATCACTAATCTTCACCGATGTAGCCATTTTTTGACGTTTTCACAGCTGATTGCGTGTCAAGACTTACGCGTGCGTCAATACTGTCAATGTCAAAATTGTCAACACACCCACGGCGCTGTTGCCATAATGTTTCAGAAAAAAGTTTCAAAATCAAAACTGTATCAACGATAAATCCCATGACCCAAGAAGTCTTATATATGAATGAATAATATAGAGAAATTGGAGTTTGAAAATTTTTATAATAAATATAATTTATCAGACTAAAGCTCAACGTAAGTCGTAAGAAACAAAAACGTCTAAAAAGTGTTTCCTATATATAAGAAGAGAAAACACGGAAGACATCTATATCTATTTACCAAAATGATAGTAGGTGTTTTCACATTATAATAGTAAACGGATGCCATTATTTGTACACAAGCTAATACCAAGCGCTGAAAAATTCATCCCTTATGCAGAGGCTCAAAGCCTTCATATTTTCTAACATTTTGAGAATCTATTCGTATATAAAAAAATATACAGAGAGCTCGTAAATGTTGAGCACATCCCCCATGTAGGCCCCTTATGTGCTCGATGTCCAAACCTATCTTTTTGTAAATAATTACCAATGTGACAACAGCGCCGTCATTATATGTCAAAGATATGACATATGTCATTTTATGACTTTATAGGTTAGGTTATTTTTGGGGGTTATTTTTTGTGTCAAAAAATCAATAATTACATCATATTATCATAATAGAAGCCCAAAAAATTGGAAAGGATGTCCCTATTTTGTATTTCCCGATTATGCTGTAACGCGATTAAACCAGCGCAAACCCGGAGCTTTGTCCTAAGCGCCTCCAAGGCAGCCGAGAGCGATTGGGTGCCTCAGGAGAAGGAAACTCATACGGGACAGGTATTCTTTTTGTGCCTTTACGTACTAGCAAAAAATCATTTTTATCATAGGAATACAAAAAAATATTGGAAGTATACTAAAAAACAAAATTGGCAACATTTTTTCGTGTAGCTCATATGCTATCATTGATTATCGAGTATCTCATTGAGAGTTCTGGGGCCTATACTTTTTCTTCTTTATATAAATGATTTTTATCATTCTTGATGTTCAGGGAAAATTTACTCTATTTGCATACTTCTCTGACATGATGCCAACACAGACTGTTATCTGTATCTTCAGGCTGTAAATCTTTGATTTGAGTCAATTCCCTGTCACTAAATCCTCAAAAAACAAAATGAATGTAGGTTAAGTTTGTTCTTGACTATGTGTCTATTACTAAATCTCTAGTAGTTCTTAATCACAGCACCGAACATAAACTAGAATCTTGTTCTTTATACTGTGATCAGAGTCATGAATAGAAGACATATTTGAGGATTATATACTGGGTAGTTGCAAAAAACTAAGCTATAAACAGCTATTTGATCTATTTGTCAATGACCTTAAAAATTGCATAAAACAATGTGAATTTTTCATTTTTGCTAATGATCTTAAATTATTTTTTGATAATTTTGAATGATATAGATCTGGATTTAGATAGTTTGTCTAATTGGGGTAAGTCTAACCTGTTAGATCTTAACATTGATAAGTGTTTCAAAATTTCCTTTAATAAAGAGAACAAGGAGATTTTATCATTTTATTCAATAGATCGTCACTTTCTACAAAATAAAGAACAAGCCAAGGATTCGGAAATACTCTTTGATACTCAATTAAATGAATAGGTATGTCAATCAATTAGCAGTTAAGCCACAGTGGATGATAGGATTTCATTTGAGGATTTGCAAGGATCTTTCACTGGAAGTGGGTAAATCAGAGTATGTCGGGAGATCACAACTGAATATGGTTCATTATAACATAACTATTCTCTTATTTTAAATGAATTGAATTTAATTATTCTAGATAAAAAAGGGATTTTATATGACACTTTATCAATTAAATGTTCCAATTTCTTCCAGCACTCTAATTCATTAATCAATCTCTTACGAAGATGATACATAAGGGGTGCTACATCTATTAAGCCTTCTTAAACTTATTAAACTCTTGTCTGGCAAAACTTATTAATTTTTCAAGCAGTAGACTCTTTTGAATACTGGAATCTACATTTTTGAGTTTTATTATAGATGGTATCCATACTGTATAAACTTTTTTGAAAAATGCATGTTTCATTTTTGTATTCTATTTTTTAGTTTGATGTCTCTATAATTTTATATTAAATAATTAGTTTAAGTACTTTAGATTTGTTTCTATAATAAAGCATATGATTAGGAAACATTTGACTTTTTTTGGAATTTATTTTAAATAGAAATGGAATCCAAACGACTACCGACTCTCACGGTTCGTTGATCGACCAAAACATGTGAATCCAAACTTTTCCATGAAGTTAATTTCCGAAGTGGAGCCGAAACAGGAAAAGGACAGGGTTGTATATTGTGATGGAGGAAGTGGTCCCACTGGACATCCCAGAGTTTATATTAACTTGGTATGTGGTCCTTTAAATGCCTTTATAAGATTTCTAATTGGGGTTTGTGTTTTAGGATAAACCAGGAAATCACACTTGTGGCTATTGTGGATTAAGGTTTTACAAAGACGATCATCATTAATATTACTTGAATTGTAAATGCTTTGTAGTTACTATAATATATGTATACCAGGAATAATTGTTATTCATTTAAATAAAATATGTTAATAAACTTTCAGTTGATTTAATGACCTGATCTTAGCACATCTTGTGCAGCCAGTCAAAGCTATATTAATTAAAAAATGTATGTGTTGGTATTACAGGTGCATACGTCAACTTTCTTATAGTAATATATTGGAAAATTGACATTATTATCACACAGTTTGTTTCTGAAAATGTTAATGTAAATATAAATTTTTATTGAAATTCTAGAAGGAATTAATTAGGTGGATTTACTTTCGAATAATACGCGCCTATGATGGCCAACTCGAGGTTCAGTGACCGGTCGTTCGTTGGCTAGTTTTCCTTCTCATTTTATTTCAATAACGAAGGCATGCTCTCTCTCCGTCTCTTCTTCGATTCAACTTTTATTCTTGTCGGTCAAGAAGGATGGTCACCGCATCTTTAACTCGTCACTATAGACGAATTTTATTTATTTGCTTCTCAGTTGAACTTCCAAATTTATGCTTCTATATCGTAACCATCACCGTTAAAAGTATGATGGCACAGGTTCAGGATTTTCGGTTTAAAAAAAAATCAGATTTAAATTGTAAATGTGGACTATGGTATGGTGGTTATTACAACGCATTATATTTTCTAAAATAAAAAAGTAAAAAGAGCTGGACAGCTACTGTTGACAGATATTTTTTAATTAACTTCAAAATCTAAGCTATTTATGTTAAAAAGTGGTTTAATGTCCTATAAATTATATAGCTGATTTTGATAAATTGTCAAACTTAATCTTGGACAATTTGGATCAGCTGCTACTCTAACTCGGCAACACCAAATGAGGTGCAATCTATCCATATAGAGTCTTTAGAGTATCCTAAAAATCAATAAAAACAACTCTTTGGCCACTTGAAATCAAGATATTCAGTTGTCAATAAGAAACAAATTATTTTGCTTCTTCCAGGTACTCCAGTGAGAAAAATATCAATATCTTGATTTCTAGTGTAGGGATTTTAATAATTTTTTTAGTAGTTGCTTGACGAGTCCTTGGAGTATCCTGGAAATCAATAATTACAACATTAAGTCACTAGAAATCAAGATATTCAGTTGTCAATAAGAGACAAATTATTATGCTTCTTCCAGGCACTCCTGTAAGAAAAATGTCAATATCTTGATTTTTACTGTATGGATTTCATTGATTTTTTTAATAGCTGCTTAAAAATCCCTATAGGGGTATTCTATAGAAATCAATAATTATTACAACATTTTAGTCACTATGAATCAAGATATTCAGTTGCCAATAACAAATTATTTAATTCCCTCTAGGCACTCCAGTGAGAAAAATAGTCCAGCAATAGCTTTTGACGTATATTACTTTTAAGAGTAAGAATTTAAAAGTGAACCACTGATATGGTCTTGAATGAATTGAATTGTCGAAACAGTGGGCTCCCAAGGTATATAGTTATGCATATAGGTCTCCTAATGGACCCGTCATACCCCACCGGGGGTTACCAGAGTCCAACGGCCTTAGAGAAACCGATAAGGCTCTCTTAGGTAGTACTTAAAGTCATTTGGTACACTGAAAGTGTTGAAACATGTACAAATTTTCAACATTTTATTTGCACTGGATTTTGAATTATGAGCATTTTGTCAATTTTTTTTTGAAAAAATAATAATTTTTTTCAAAAATTTTTTTTCTTCACATCTTGTTTAAATTTTGAAAAATGCCAAAATAGGTGTCCAATGAAATCATCCAGAGAACTCGTGTACAAATTTTCAACATTTTATTTGTACTGGATTTTGAATTATGAGCATTTTGTCAATTTTTTTTTGAAAAAATAATAATTTTTTTCAAAAATTTTTTTTCTTAACCTCTAGTTTAAATTTTGAAAAATGCCAAAATAGGTGTCTAATGAAATCATCCAGAGAACTCGTGTACAAATTTTCAACATTTTATTTGTACTGGATTTTGAATTATGAGCATTTTGTCAATTTTTTTTTGAAAAAATAATAAATTTTTTCAAAAATTTTTTTTTCTTCACATCTTGTTTAAATTTTGAAAAATGCTGAAATAGGTGTCCAATGAAATTGTCCAGAGAATTCGTGTACAAATTTTCAACATTTTATTTGTACTGGATTTTGAATTATGAGCATTTTGTCAATTTTTTTTTGAAAAAATAATAATTTTTTTCAAAAATTTTTTTTCTTAACATCTTGTTTAAATTTTGAAAAATGCTGAAATAGGTGTCCAATGAAATCGTCCAGAGAACTCGTGTACAAATTTTCAACATTTTATTTGCACTGGATTTTGAATTATGAGCATTTTGTCAATTTTTTTTTGAAAAAATAATAATTTTTTTCAAAAATTTTTTTTCTTCACATCTTGTTTAAATTTTGAAAAATGCCAAAATAGGTGTCCAATGAAATCATCCAGAGAACTCGTGTACAAATTTTCAACATTTTATTTGTACTGGATTTTGAATTATGAGCATTTTGTCAATTTTTTTTTGAAAAAATAATAATTTTTTTCAAAAATTTTTTTTCTTAACCTCTAGTTTAAATTTTGAAAAATGCCAAAATAGGTGTCTAATGAAATCATCCAGAGAACTCGTGTACAAATTTTCAACATTTTATTTGTACTGGATTTTGAATTATGAGCATTTTGTCAATTTTTTTTTGAAAAAATAATAAATTTTTTCAAAAATTTTTTTTTCTTCACATCTTGTTTAAATTTTGAAAAATGCTGAAATAGGTGTCCAATGAAATTGTCCAGAGAATTCGTGTACAAATTTTCAACATTTTATTTGTACTGGATTTTGAATTATGAGCATTTTGTCAATTTTTTTTTGAAAAAATAATAATTTTTTTCAAAAATTTTTTTTCTTAACATCTTGTTTAAATTTTGAAAAATGCTGAAATAGGTGTCCAATGAAATCGTCCAGAGAACTCGTGTACAAATTTTCAACATTTTATTTGCACTGGATTTTGAATTATGAGCATTTTGTCAATTTTTTTTTGAAAAAATAATAATTTTTTCAAAAATTTTTTTTCTTAACATCTTGTTTAAATTTTGAAAAATGAATGCTGAAATAGGTGTCCAATGAAATCGTCCAGAGAACTCGTGTACAAATTTTCAACATTTTATTTGCACTGGATTTTGAATTATAATCATTTTGTCAATTTTTTTTTGAAAAAATAATAATTTTTTTCAAAAATTTTTTTTCTTCACATCTTGTTTAAATTTTGAAAAATGCCAAAATAGGTGTCCAATGAAATCATCCAGAGAACTCGTGTACAAATTTTCAACATTTTATTTGCACTGGATTTTGAATTATGAGCATTTTGTAATTTTTTTTTGAAAAAATAATAATTTTTTTCAAAAATTTTTTTTCTTCACATCTTGTTTAAATTTTGAAAAATGCTGAAATAGGTGTCCAATGAAATTGTCCAGAGAACTCGTGTACAAATTTTCAACATTTTATTCGGACTGAATTTTGAATTATGAGCATTTTGTCAATTTTTTTTTGAAAAAATAATAATTTTTTTCAAAAATTTTTTTTCTTCACATCTTGTTTAAATTTTGAAAAATGCCGAAATAGGTGTCCAATAAAATTGTCCAGAGAACTCGTGTACAAATTTTCAACATTTTATTCGGACTGGATTTTGAATTATGAGCATTTTGTCAATTTTTTTTTGAAAAAATAATAATTTTTTTGACGCACCATCGGCATTTCTGGTTCTCCGCAATACCGATAGTATGGAAATGGCTTCTTAAGTGCCAGTGCCCGGTTAAAAGTCACTAGCCGAATTTCGCGTCTTTTTAGACGTAGTAGATTTTTGGTGAGACAGGCAGAGGGCCCACCTATGTGCGCTTTGGCCTGTCTCATACCAGGGGACTCAGTCCATCTTCGGTGGGTCCACTTGTCCAGCAGACCCTTCATTAACGCGACCGCAACGCATTTGGCTATACCAACTAAGGGTTCCGGCCCCATCGGCACATTCGCGGATCCCAGTCTGGCAAGAGAGTCCGCTTCCTCATTGCAACCTGCACCAGTTTTTTCAGGACTTTTATGCACTCTAGTACAAGCTTGGAGCATACCTTTGCGGCCGTGATAGCCTTAATGGCAGCTTTGCTGTCCGAGCATATTGATACGACTGTATTGCGGTGTCCGCAGCTTAGGATTTTCTGTCCGCATTTTAATACAGCGAATACTTCGGCCTGGAAGACAGTGGCGTGCTCCCCCAGCGAGTAGGCCCTACTGGTATGTGGGATCCCACCACAAAGCCCTGATCCAGCTCTGTTATTCATTCTGGAGCCATCTGTGTAGCAGATGGTCCCCCTATTTAGCAATGCAGGTCTGTTGGAATGCTGCCACTCCTCTTTACCTGCAATGTGCGTCACGAATGCCTCGCAGTCCAGAGTCACTGGAGCCATGCAGTCACTGCCCATCAGAAGGAGAGGACATTCCTGTATGGCCCGTGACCAAATTTTTGCGTGACCGGTCTCGCCAGCACGTAGTTCGCCGAGGACGTATAGCCTGTACGCAGTCCTCATTGCCTCGAATTGCACATCGAGGTCCAGAGGCGGAAGACTCAGCAGAGCCTCGAGCGCTCTAGTTGGCGCCGTCCACATGGAACCCGTTATGCTGAGACATGCAAGACGTTGGACTCTGTCCAGTTGAGTACGAATTTTTGCTTTCTCCGTACATGGCCACCAAACGATAGTCCTCCCTGCGGGCAACCCCTAGCCGCCAACGTTTCGACAATCTCGTTGTTGAGCTGGGTAGATACATGACCTTTCGAGAGCATGATCCAGCTAACCAAACAGGGTTCTGAGCCGCGGCTCTCGAGTGCTTGGCAGATTAATGCGAAAGGGGTGTTGTCGAACGCCCCTTCAGTGTCTAAAAAAGATATGGTCTTATTATAAGTGTTTTGAACAATAAATTAAAATGCAAATCGCATACTCCTTATGTTACTATTTGTAATAAAATATGTATATTGGGCCGTTGATAAATAAATAAATAAAAAGTCTATTTTCTTATAAGAAGGACTGTGTCAAATGAGCTATGCAACTATATATCGCATTTTATTGCGCCTTTCGTTTATTAATGAGTACCTATAAAAACAGTTTCCAACGCCATTTAAATAATTTTTTTTTCAATATTATACTAGTTATATAGACCCACGCCATTTGCAATTAAAATGTCGTAAATCGAATAATTAAACACGATTGTATGTAAAAAAAAAATAATTTTGAATTTTGACCTGGACCTGTAAGGTCGCACCATTTTAATAATACCTACCTATTTACCATAATGGTGACGGTTATAGACTTGAAAAAAACTTGTTATATTAATAAAGTCTGCCGGTATTTTCGTTTCAATTATATAGGACTTAACATGCATTGGAAACGTTTTTTAAACGTAACAAAATTTAATTTCTTATTCGGTCTTGATAATAATTATAAAACTCGTTCGTTGCACTTTATTTGGCGGAGAAAGTATCTTATAACTGATGCCAATAAAACCTTTAAACAACCAATAATTAAACTTTTTTTTTCAAAAAGTGCGCGTATTAAATATGTTTAAGTGGGTAGCGGGAAATTGATTGATTTAAATTTATTATTTTTAATTAATGAGCCTTTCCTGGGGACCTTAAATCAAGTAAGACATTCATTCAATCTGTTTTCATTCCTAATGATTATCAATTATAAAAAATGTGTCCTATTATAGTAACACCGAAATTTTAAATAAATATTTAAAAATTTTTTTTTTATTCTTCTCTTAGCTTCTTCTATTTCAGGACTTTGTCAGAAAAAGACCTAATTCGCTTAATTTAGAGTTTATCTACCTGAATTCGTTTTTTTGTTGAAGTTGAAATATACCTAAATATGTTTGTAGATATAGAAAGTCACATTTTTACCTACGATAGCATTATACAATATTAATGATGTAGAGCATTTCTTCTTTTGCTTGCCATAGGCGGAATATTCTTTGGTAACTTCATTGGTTATAGACATTTGTACCAATTACCAATTTATAAAATTTTTGCTGTTTTGATTATTAAATTGATTGATTATTAATATTTAAGGTATTCCTAGATATATCAAAACTTGTTCTTTCAACCAAACCAGATCAGATCTAGAAACATTTGTAGATGTCCTTATGTGGCTAAAATAATACTTACTAAAATAATAATTATAGGTGCATGTTTAGGCCTGATGATGCCCAGATAGGAGCGAAATACGTGTAGCTTTTTAAAGATTTTAACAATTATATATATATATATATATATATATATATATATATATATATATATACATTAAACATATATATATATATATATATATATATATATATATATATATATATATATATGTTTAATGGGACCCTGACTTAGAGTTTTTATTTTTGTTACGTTTTTTGTGTAGTCTCTTGGAGAAAGAATGGATGTTATGTTTCTATATAAATTATCTAGCCTACAATATATTTTTGCAACATATCAATATAAAGATCTAATATATAATAATACAAAATTAATCTGAGAACTGCAGGCCGATTTATCGTTAATTATCCTGTTCAAAGGGGGCGAATACTCTTGACAAAGTGGCTTATGTATGCTGACTCTTCTTTTGAACTCAGAAGAGTACAGTGTTACAATTTACAAATTATGGAAACTCGATCGGACGAAAACTAAATCCAATCTGCTCTTTTCATAAAGTACAAAACAAACATAGTTAATTCAGTAATTGATTTAATTTATTCAGTGCGTAAAAATACTTTTGGTCTTGAATTGTTAGTAACTGATTCTAAGTACGGACATGTCCCTGTGTTTTTTTGTGAATAGTAGGGTTTCTCATCTCTATAAGATATACATTTATTAATAATTAGCATTTGCATAAATGTAGTAAAAGTAAAATAACGTAATAACGGCACATTTTCTTTGTCTGACTTAATTGTAAATCATTAAGTATTTCGGTTTCATCTATTATTTGTTGTGAAGATCCTAGATACGATACCACCCTTATTTATACCATTGGATATCCAATGGAGAGTGAAACGACACACTTTTGGATGTCCATTTGAAATCAACTATGTGGACAGTGAGAAATGTTCTAAATTTTATTAAAATTAAAAAATCATACATCTATAGTGGATAAATACAATTTATTCTTTGTTAACTTTCATACTTTGCACCTCGGAGTCATTTTCGTATGCTGGCTTCCTATTATTTCTAATTTGAAATTTAAAGACATAAAAGCGATATAACAAAATGTTTAATGTTTTTTAATAAAAAGAAAACTTTACTTTTAAGTTATTTAAACAAAAAAAAATAAACATTTGAATTGTTATTTGACAATAATTGAGCCAATTTCATGGACACCTTTTAATTTCTACAAGACTGACTGACAAACTTTAACGTTTTTCATCACATAATTATAAAAAAATAATTCTAGAAAAATTAGTCTTTTTTTTTTCAAAATCTTTACTTTCTTCAGGTATTGCATTCAAGGCTCAGGCTAATTTTAGTTTTATTATTACAACAATTCTCAAGATAATACTACTGCTGGAACAAAGTGTTTTTTTTTAGAGAAACAGATGTATTTAAAGTATTGATACCTGGGATACTCTAATCGCTTCTCATGTAATTTTTGAAAAAATAATCAAAATCCATGCAATAAAAATCAAAATATTGACATTTTCCTCACAGAGTGCTACAGTTTGTCTCTTATTGGCAACTCAATATCTTGATTTCTAGTAGATAAAATGTTGTAATTATTTATTTCTAAGATACTCCAAGGGCTTTTTAAATAACCACTGAAACTATTATTGAAATCCATACACTTAAATTCAAGATAATAATATTTCTCTCACAGGAGTGCCTGGAAGAAATTAAAGAATTTGTCTCTTATTGACAACTAAATATATTGATTTCTAGTAGCTAAAATTATGTATTTAGTGATTTTTAGAATACTTCAAAAGCACTTTAAGCAACTATTAAATCATACACTACGAATCAAGATATTAATATTTTTTTCACTGGAGTGCCTGGAAGAAAAAAAAATTGTCTCTTATTGGCAAATAAATATCTTGATTTCTAGTGACTAAAATATTGTAATTATTAATTATTAGGATACTTCAAAGGCACTTTAAGTAACTATTAAAAAAATTATTAAAATTGATATACTAGAAATCAAGATGTTGATATTTTTCTCACAGGAGTGCCTGGAAAAAAATCACTCTATCTAACACGTCTGCATAAATTAAAATCAGATTTTAGTGATTTTTGCATTTTCCCCATATTACATTAAATTAAAAAAAAATCTGCGCATTTAAGCTTAATAAACTGCCTGGAAAAATCAGTTGAATTAACTAAATATTGGAAAAAGTCTAGAAAAACAAGAAAACTCATCGCAACTCATGAACTTGCAATTAACGATTTTTTAGGCAGTTGTAAGTACTTTTTTATTTTCTTCAACCGCTTGGAAGAAATCAAAATATCGTTAAAATGCCTAAAAAGATTCTAAAAATTTATTTCTAAATTTCTATTAATTTTGAAAATGTCTGAAAGAGTAAAAAAAATTAATTTTACAAAGTTTTATATTTGTTTGTTTATTCCTGTCTGCAAGGACCTTCAAATGCCTGGAAGAACAGAACAAGTTATATTTTCAATATAGATCAGAACATATTTTTCCAGGCAGTTGAGGTCATTCATCTGTTTATTTATAACTTGATATGGTCTGAAGTAACTATAAAAATTAAATAAAAAAAAAGTTTTCAGGCAGTTCAGTTCCTATGTATTTATTTTTCTTTTAATTGGATAAATCTAAACGATCCTTCAAATCCGTTGAATTTTGAAAATATTTAAGAAATATTCATAGGCAATTAACGTATTTCATTCCTGTTAGGAAAACCTTATATCCCCTTGGGCTTCTACCTCATTTTCTTATTTTAAACTAACCCTGAACCATAATCTCTATATTGCATTAAACAACTGGATTTTTTGACTAGATGTATGAGTTCAATCATTTGATTTTAAAATTAATGTGGGGCTACTTTCCCACCCCGGGGTAACTTGCACACCACGTGTATTTTTGTTTACTTTTTTTTTAGGTTATGTTATTTTGTGTTTTTTTTGTAACAACAAGTAAATATAGTATAAAAATGGTTCGTACGTACAAAAAAACTCCGGGAGCAAGAAATTACCGGAATTACTCAGAGAACGCCTTGCGCCAAGCGGTAGATGCAGTAGATGCGGGTATGTCGAGGAAATTAGCAGCCGAAACTTTCAAAGTAGAACGGACTACGTTAGGTCGAAGACTTCTTGGTGCACACTCGAAATCAGTTGGTCGTCCAAAGGTTTTAAGTGATCAAGAGGAGGCTCTCATTTCAAAGACATTGGGTGTTGTAGCAAATTGGGGATTTCCTCTCACAAAAGTTGATATTCGTGACGTAATAAAAAAAATTCTTGGACAAACAAGGAAAAAATGTTCGAATATTCAACTGGACCTGATTTCTTACAATTATTTATAAAAAGGAACCATTTAAGCGTTAGAATGGCTTCAAACATAAAGAGATCCAGAGCATCAGTGGATCGTAATGAAGTTTTAAATTTCTTTAATAAAGCATTGTGCCCATCATTTTTACGCAGACGACATGCAGTTATATTATTCATTTTTACCAGGAGATTTTAAAATGGCTGAGTTTAAAATTAATCAGGATTTACAAGCTGTTTGTGATGTTTCTTCAAAGCATTTATTAAAATTAAATCCTTCGAAGTCATCTATAATATTCATAGGTAATCGAACTAATGTAAATAATATTTTAAATGGTATAAACATTAAATTGGGGGACGAAAGAATTCCAGTTGTTGACAAATGTAAGAGTTTGGGCCTTATAGTAGATAATAATATTCGTTTTAAACATCACGTGTCTAATATTCTTAAAAAGGCATATCTTGCTTTGAAATTAATTTATTTGCATAGACACTATTTAAGTAAAGATATTAAGAAGCTTTTATGTGATTCATTGGTCCTTTCACAATGTAATTACTGTGATGTAGTGTATGGCTGGTGTCTTGATTATGAGGATAGGGGTAGACTGCAAAAGCTCCGAAACTCTTGCATTCGACTAATATTTGACATTCGCAGGAGAAACCGCATTTCCCATAAACTTGACGAACTTGGATGGCTTAATATGCATAATCGAAGAATTGCTCATTCTTTAACATTTTTTTATAAAATTTTAATATATCGTAGTCCGCCCTATCTCTATCAAAAAATAACTTTTAGAAATGATGCACACCATTTAAATTTAAGAAGAAATACTATTCTCATTCCGAGACATAAAACACAGTTATTTAAACGATCATTTTCTTACAATTTTGCTTATCAAATAAATTCTTTAAATTTGGATCCGGACCAATTATCAATTTCTTGTAATACTTTTCGTAATAGGATGATTGTACATCTAATGAATCAGCAGGGTATATAATTTAAGTTCTTCTTTTTTAACTTTTTGAATGGTTGTTTTCTTGAGTAATTTATTACAATTTTTGGTATTGGGATCATTTTATTTATTTATTTATTTATTGTCTGCAATAATTTTTCTATTTTTTGTTATTTAACAAAAAAATTTAATCTGTTTTTTTGGGTATTTGCAATGTGTATTGTTTTGCTTGATGTTAAACTGTCAAATTTAGAATTTAGAACTCTTATATGTAGGTTTATTAGGTATATGATTAAAGAAAAAGCTGTATTTAATCAGTTATTAGTTAAGCGTTACTGTTAATGAGCGTTACCGAAATTACCATTTTTATTTTAATGAAGTGTGGGGCCACAATGTTAAAGACCAGAATCTGCCATGGCAGAATTCTGAATTAGTAGGCCTTTTATTTGCGTAAATTTATTGCTAGATTTTGTAAACTTGTATTTTTTTTTGTTTCTTCTATGCAAATAAAAAATATTTATTATTATTATTATTATTATTAATATTGACTTAGCAATTAAAGAAGTGAAAAGCTCAACTTTGTATAACTATGATGAAACCAACGTTACAGATGATCCTGGGTCCAGGAAGGTGGCAATGCCAAGGAACACGAAGAGAGTGGAAAGAGTTCAGGAGCATTCCCGGGCTACGATCAGTTTAATGGTTTGTGGAAATGCCAAGGGAGAACTTTTATAAGCATATATAAAGCTTTGAATCTTTATGACAACTGGATGCAAGGTGGACCACGAGGAACAAAATATGTGAGCAGTGCGAGCGGATGGTTCGACATGAATTTATTCGAAATGTGATTCTTCCAGCTTTTCCTGCCTCACGTCGAATCCACCAGAGAACATAACGACCAGATGATTCTCGTTGGTGACAACCTGGCAAGCCACTTTTCACCACAGGTGATAGAGGCATGTGGTACAAATAACATCTACATAGCTCTCTTCCCAGCCAATGCCACGCATTTAATGCAGCACCTTGTGGCCATATTTGCGCCTATTAAAAGAAAATGGAGAGAGTTTCTTGATCAGTGGAGAAAGGAGTCGCGGTTCCAAGGCTGTATCCCGAAAGAACAATTTCCGAACTTACTGGACAAATTGTGGAAAGGGGTAAGTCAAAATGTAGCAGAGAGTCTCAAATCAGGATTTAGAGCAACTGGTTTGCATCCTGCAAATCCCGACGAAGCGGATTCCTGGTGGACTAGAAGATGCAGATATCGAAAAAGTCTTAGACAACAGCTTGGCTGATTTGTTGAAAGAGCACCGTGGAACAGGGGTTGAGAAAAAACGCAAAAGGGAAAAAAAGTCGAACCTGGAAGTGATGCGTCTCGCACTATTACAGGCTCTAATATTTCTGAAAATTCTCTAACAGTTCCTGAGGAATTTCGAACTACAGCCGAAGAACCAGGACCCTCTTCATCTAGCGTTTTGCTATGCACTCAGCAACTCCCTACCAGAAAAAGCAAGAGAGAAAGAAAGACCAATAACTCCCAGTGTGGTATCTGCAAGATTAATTGGAAAGACTACAGAGGCGCAATTGATTGGATACAATGCACCAAGTGTCGAGCTTAGATTTGTGGACCCTGTTATAAAGACAACAGACCCTTATTTTGAATGTGAATGGTGTGAGGATTCGGAAGACAATGAATCTCCAGTCGATGACAGTGATGCCGACAAGGACTTCCTAGTTGACAATAATAATTAGCCAATGTTTTGTTTTTGTTACACTTGTGATTTTTTAAAAAAATGTGTCTTATTTTACCAAAGTTTTGCTAGATAAAGTTTGTTTATTTTTTAATAGGCCCTTGTTATAGGTTTTTTTTCATATTTAGTTCAAGTTACAATGTACGGGGGTACATTGGGAAATGTGCTGAAAACGTGTGCAAGTAGCCCCAGTTTACGGTACGTAAAATACATACATATATTAATAATGTTATTTTTTTAAAGATTTTGTTTATTTGGTTGATTTTAAAATTAAAGTTTGGAATATTTTTGGGAGAAAATTTATAGTTATTTATATATCAACTATGTATATATATATATATATATAATATTTAATATATATTCAAAAACTGATATTTATTTTGAATATTCATAAAATATTTGCCTATTTTCTGAAGTATTAAGAAAATATAGATATATATATTCTATAAAAGTACATTTAATGGCACTATAGGGTGTACCAATTTTAATTTTTTACGCTATGTATCGTTTCTACTACTTTTTACTTTTTTTACAAAAACACTTTTTAGATCGTGTTATTTGATAAATACGATATAATTTAGTTTTTTTTTTTTTGAGATTTGTTTCCTAGAAGAAACTTCTTCTAGAAAATATATTTATTTTCACAATATATCAGTTATTACAATAGAATGATATTATTTAATTATTTCAAAAATTATACTATAGCTATATCTAATACAAGTCTTAGTACTTAACACCTAGAGGTAAAAACCTCTGTATGTGCGTAGTAAAGTTTTCTAATAATTTGTTACATTTATTTGTAATATTATTCTACACCGTGAAAACCAAAAAAAAAAATTCTACTATAACAATTTGCATATACAATCAAAAGATTAGTAATGTTAACATCATAGAACTCCTAAATCTACCCAAATAGACATAAAATCACAAAAACTAGTTAAAAATCCTTACAAATTGATGGTGATTTTCAAAGATTACATTCTTTGTTAGTAATTTAAATCTTTTCATTCTAGAACATATTTTTACCTCTCTTGGTAATAAGTTATAAAGTTTTGGGCCAAAGTAGTTTATATACCTCAGATTAAGATTATTTAAACTTGTCGGAATTTTTATGTGCTCGTGATATCTTGCTCTTGTTTCATAGGAATGATCTATCAAAATCTTTAAGTTAGGTTGAGTGTGTATATAGGAACATGTTGTAAGTATATATAACGATCTAATATCTAGAATATCTTTATTAAAAAGTAAATGAGAAGGATATAAACGGTTTTTCTTAAGAATTATTTTTAAAATGTACTTCTGTATTATATTTAACTTATATAAGCTGTTATTATAAAGTCCTCCCCACACCAGTATTCCGTATTTTAAAATTGACTCTACAAATGCTTTATAAATGATTTTTATTCAAAAATTCTCTTAGCAAGTAAAATTTATGAACAAGTTTTCGGACTTTGTTGGAGACATGATCAATATGTGTTTTCCACTTTAAATTTTTGTCGATTAATAATAATACCGAGATATTTTGTAGATGAGGTCTCCTTAATGCAATCATCATTAAATAAAATCGAGGTATACTCAGGTCTATTTACACTAGTCAAAGAAAAAGTTTTTGTTAAATTCAAAGTTAGTTTAGAAGTTTCTAGCCAGTTTTTTATTTCTACCAATATGTTCATGGATTTGTCCCTTATGCTTTCCCAAGAATCTCCCGAAACAACAATTGCCGTGTCATCAGCATAAGATACTGTTAACCCATCAATCTGTCATTTTAAAAGGGAGTTTAAATATGTTATAAATAATATCGGGCCTAAGACCGTTCCTTGAGGAATGCCAATTTTTATTTTTCGTTTTTCACTCAACACATTATTTAGCCTTACCATCTGACACCGCTCTGACAGATAACTAGAGAAGAGCTGAAGGGCTCTTCCCCTTATTCCATATCTTTCAGTACATTGAGAAGATCCCTATGAGGGACGGTATCAAATGCCTTGGCAAGATCCAAAAATACCGCTAAACACCTTTTATTTGAGTTTAAATTATTTACAACCTCAGTTATTAACCTGTGCATCGCATCTTCTGTACTACATGCCTCAACAAATCCAAAATGGTTTGTGGATAATACATTGTTTAGTTTAAAAAAGTTTATTATTCTATGTTTTATGCATTTTTCACAAACTTTTGAAAAGTTACTAATGAGGCTGACAGGTCGATAATTATTTATTAAGGTTTTGGTACCTTTTTTGTGAATGGGAGTTATAATTGTAATTTTAAACTGTGAAGGTATTTCACCTGTTTCTAAAATTAAATTTAGTATATGTAAAAGTGGGTTTATAATTTCTAAATGGGTCTTTTTTATAAGATCGGCCCTTATACCGTCATGTCCAGGGGAGCTATTCGTTTTTAGTTCTGAGATGTATTTTATTAGTTCATTTTTTGTTATTGGGATTAGGTAAACGGAGTTTGTTATTGGAGGCTCCAATTGTTGAACATATTGTGGTGGTGGAATTGCTTTTTCCATGTCAACCCCTATATTAATGTAGTACTCATTACAATAATTAGATGCCTCAAGTGGACTACTGAAATTTGCATTATTTTTATTCTTTATATTTAGAAAAGTGTCTTTGTTATTATAATTTTCATAAGTGGCATCTTTGATTATTTCGTAAAGTTTTTTCATGTTATTTTTGTTAATTTCTATTTGATTTTTGTAATATTGATTTTTTTGTTTATGTATAAGTTTGTTTAAATTATTTCTGTAGTCTTTATATGTTTTTTCTAGAATGGGACAATAATTTTTTGATAATTTTTTCTTCATTTTATCCCTTGTTCTGATTGAGGTAATAATGCCATTAGTAATCCATGCTTTAATTTTTTTGTATTTTGGATTTTTTAGAATGTAAGTTTTTGTTGCATCTGCTAACAACTGTTGGTATTTTTATAAAAAAATGTTTGTAGCAATTTCAGAGTTATTTTCATTTAATACAATTGACCAAGCAAAATTCTGTAGAAGCTGTTTAAATTTAGAGATATCAATTTTACTTCTTTTTTTCTGTGTTGATGTTAAATTTTCCTTTGGTTCTTTTTGGCTTATATGAAGCATTATTGGGCTATGATCTGTGATGTCCTCTTCTATAATATAAGATTCAAAACATAATATATTGGACTTTAATTTTTGATTTATAAACAAATGATCAAGGCAACTTTTTGAAATATTTCTTGTTACTGAATTAATGTATGACTGAAAACCAAGAGCATTCATCATAGCATGATAACTTGCTACTTGGTTATTATCTTTTTCTAATAAATTTATATTAATGTCTCCCACAAAAATCTCTATGTTCGAAAATTTTATTGTTTCCAGAAAACAGTGTAAATCACTTATAAAATTAGACTTAGGAATAGGGGGTGGTTTATATGTTGCTGTTAGGCCAATAGAATAACCATTTATTTCAAAAGTTATTCGGCTTACTGTTGCCATAGAATTCGGCAATAGAGTAAAAGAAAACTCCACATTGAAATGTTCCTTGACAAGTATAACCACACCATCATTCTTGTTGTAGTTTGCTTCATTATAAAAAACATTATACCCCGGAATGTTACAATGGTCTACTGTTGCGATTTGATAGGTTTCAGTTAGTACAATGACATCTATATTTTGCAATTTATAAGTTTCTAAAAAAGTAATTAGGTTGTCAATATTCTTATATAAACTTCTAATATTAAAATGAATTAAACTTATTAAACATTTTTTATTTTTAAGACATTCTAACCTCTTTTCGTCCACCATTTCCCCTTGAATGTCACTTTCCATACTTAGTTCCTCCAAAATAGCATCTTGGTTGTTAAGTACCATTTATTTATGAATAGTCAATGTTACTTCTCAAAATTCCTATTTGATATTTCAAAGTTGGGCATTCCTGGTCGAGAGCTGAGTGATCCGTTTTGAGTTTAAGCTTGTATTTCTGGTTAGCAACCTTACAATTTATACATAGTTTTAACTGTTGGTTACATTCCCGTGTGCCATGGTTTCCAGCACATTTTCCACACACTTCGTTTGTGGTGCATTTGGTGCTTTTATGCTGAAAACCCTGGCACCTGTAGCAACGTGAAACGGTCAGGTCTTCATATACTGGCAGACGCTGCCAATCTATGAATATTTTCCCATAATGTATCATTTTGTCCAACAATCCTCCTGAGCATTCCGCATAAATTACACTATCCTTTTCTTGATTGTTGTTCTGCCTGATGTATGTTACTTTTAAATGGTCGTTTGCGTCTATCCATTTATTTTGCTTCCGAATTTTGGCTTCCACTTGGTCCAGTCCTTGTCCACCAGTGTATCCCACAATTTTTATCCTGGGTGAAATTTTTTTTGGAAGCTCAACAGTAAATTCACTAAGTGCACTAAGTCAAAAACTAAAATTAACATTGTCAGATGCTCTTGTGTTAAGCCACTTTAATTATTGTGATGCATTGTATGGTCCATGCCTAACCAAACAGGATAGGGACAGGATACAGCGAGTTCAGAGGTCGTGTTTGCGGTTTGCATTTGGCATAAGGAAGTTTGAGCCAGTAATTCACAAACTCAAAACTTGCAATTGGTTGGATATGGAAAATCGCCGTACATTTCACTCCACTGTCTTATTCCACAGAATAATATTTAATAAAAGTCCACCATATTTATACAACAAAATAAAGTTTAAAACAGATGTTCACAACTTAAACCTAAGGTATAGGGGCTTAATATCTCCTCCTTTCCATAAGACTGCCTTGTTTGCAAGATCTTTCTCTTATAATGTTTACCTAATATACAATCATATTCCTCTCGAAATGAAAATACTCACGCCAACAAAATTCAAATATCTATATAAAAATAACTTGCTAACACACCACTAAGTCTTGTTGTTTTTTATTTATCTTTTTTTTTCATACGGTATAGTGTACTTGTGTTTTGGGTAGGTACAAACGTCTACTATAAGTATAAGAACTAGGAACTATTAGAATGTTTTAGGTAAAAACAGTGTTGTAATTTACTTGTGTTGAAATTATAAAACTACATACTACTTATGATTTGCTATTGTGCTAACATTGAATCTATATATTAATTTAATATTCTTTGTTGTTAGTTACAGTTACAAAATTTTCACGGAGTTTATTCAATATCAGTTTTACTGCCTTAAACTCCATTTTGCAGTAATACATTTATCATGTATGAAGAATGTATACCAATAATGCATTGTAAACTTGTACTATTACTGGCAAATAAATTTATTTATTATTATTATTATTATTATTAAATTGTTCCTTGAGCTTTTCTTCCATCTCGTTTTTCAAACGTTCAATGTCTTTCTCTGTGTCGCATTTTACCACAATATTTCCGTGTTTGGCCTCTTTAATGTTTCTTATACCAACCCTTAACTTTGAAGGGTCTATTAAAGTTTGAATGTCTTTCCGGCTTTGTTCCGAACTTTGGTTTTTTTTTGGGCTTCATAAGTTAGTTAATTTTAATTCTTCAGTTAATTTTATTTCTATTTAGTTTTGATACTTCTACAGTCTACAATCAAAACCATAGTAAAATACCTTTTTTGGAATTCCCCCCCGTAACAAAAAACATTATAGTTCTGCGTTGACCCCGTATAAAAAGATTAGGCTACAACAAAGCGCTGTTGCCAAATATTATTTTTTAATTTCTTCCTTTATTAAAAAAAAAAACTCTATAAATACTTTGATATAATTATGGTGACATTAAAATTTAAAAAATAAAAACTCTTATTTAACTTATTTTGAATAAATTAATTGCAGCTTGTGCTTCATTATATTATGACAGAATCTCTGTAGAATCCTTTAAGCATCCCTACTGAAATATTGCTAGAGGTGGCAACCTGGCTCTAGGATACCCGGTTTACCTTTCCAAAGCCACCTTTAATAATAATTATATAACCAGCCTGAATAGAATATGTATGAGTGAGTGAGAGGGAGCGAGAGGTACGAAAAGGTACAGTTACCTGTGCACGTTTGTGATTGGCCCGTCGCGGCCAGGTATGAGAGAGGTGAAAACGACCAGTCTCACTTTGTCAGCTACGGACGGTCGGGTTCCACTACTTATCAATCAATAATACAACAACGTTTTTACTATTATTACATACAACAATTTTATTTTTATTTGAAATTCTCTCGAATTGGCTGTGAAAATTATTAGGACAAGTTCGAACTGATTGAAAGTGCCTCTTATTATTATTATTATTAATATAATATCTTAGTGTCGTACTTACGGAACGCTTTTTACACGTTCCAGCTGTGATTGAAGATGCTTCGAAAGTGATACGAAAAACTCGTTGACGTTATCTGCGGTCCAGATAATAAACATTAAAAAAAAAAAAAAGTTCAACTTATTGTAATAACGGTGTGTGCGTGTGTATGTGTGTGTATATATTCGATTGACAACAGGTTGTTGTCGACTCACGTGGCAACATGGCGTCGCTTCGCGTTTGTTTATCATAAAAATCTTAAAATAAAATTAAAAAAAAAAAAACACCGGATATCAATTGTTTTTTTCATTGAGGGATAAATGAGTATAATAAAAGGGTTGAAAATGACCGGCCCTCATCATATTTGCGTGTTGTATGTGACTACGGGAGGACTGCAGGGACCTCTCTTGGGTAGCGACGAACAGGAAATCGTTCTACTTATTTATGTTATTGTGGATGTTTTACAAAATAAGGTGGGTATTACAGTAGGTAGTAGTTTTATATTCAACTTTTAGTAAAAATTATATTTATTTGACAGGCAGTTGTTTTATGAAAATTTGTTGCGTGCGTTCGGAACCGCTGCGATCGTGATTTTTTACACTATAGAGTTTAGTGTAAGAAATCACGATTTAATTTAGTTTTAAATAATAATAATAATAATAATAATCATCATGATAATAAATGACTTTATTAGTACCAAACAAGGTTACATAGGCGAAGTGTGGATACTTTTCTCACTTAAAATACAAAAAAAAGTAGAAATTATGACCTAAAAAAATTAACATAAAAAACGAAAAAAATGGGGTAATATGTGCAATATTATTTATGCCACCGAAATTCATACTCCAGAAGAGCTTCAGAGGCGAATTTTTGCAGGTGCAGGCCAAATAAGAGAAAACCGATTTGAAATTCTTAGATCGACCCAAAACATTAAAAAAACATCCAGGTTATGCATTCAGGAAAACGTTTGCCTCAAATAAATTAGTATTTTTATCTGTTTGCAATTTTATTTGTCAATTTACTTTTGAAGCGTGCCATTGAGTTTTAATAAAAATTATGTTATTAATAATACTATGCAGCGTTAATTTTAAATGCGTTTTTCTCGAAAATGGTAATTCCTAGCGTTATTGACCAAGAGGTACTTTTTTACGTAAAAACCTTCAAATTTTTAAAATTTAAAGAAAAAACAAAAAAACTTTGCACACAATTTTTTTTTACGTATTTTTTTAGGCTCACCCCCTAAATGATACACACCTGACTAATTAATGAAAATTAAATTCAGCATATCAAAATTGGGAGAATACCAAAATTTAAAATTTTTATATTTACACTGATAAGAAGGATTCGTAAAATTCAGTATTTAGTTTAGGTAATTTTGTGACCAATCCTTATTCCATATAATTACAAAACAATTGTGAATATGAAAATACAGAATATTTTAAGTAATAATCATTAGTAATATGTGTTAATTTATATTTGTTTTTGTACTTGTAATTTGGGAGCACTTGATTGGGTACACTTGAATAATGATTAATAACACATTATAATTATTTTATTACTTGCTTTATTCTCCATAAGTGCAAGTTATACCAACAACTCAACCTACCACTCCCAACATCAGTTGTCTTTTGTCAATGTCTGACAAGCCATAAATAGGCAATTTCAAAGTATACTCTGGTTGTATACCTGACATCTCCCTTTTTTATAAAATAAAAAAAATAAACATTCTTATCCTGATTAACTTACAATACTACATCCTTAAAGATCTAACCTACTGGGTGCTCTAACTAATCTACCTCTACGAGTAACCACAGGATTTAAGTTTTCTTCTTCTTCATCCTCACTTTCTGCACTATACATCTCAGTGTCTTCTGACTCATTTTCACTTTCATTCCCTAGTTCACTTTCACTTAACTCTAAGAAACACTTTTTGTTTTTACCTTTATCCCCCTCATTGTCTGAGAAGAACCTAACCGATTTATATTCATCTTTCACCCCTATATCTTTAGTATCTAAAGGCACAAAAATCCTATTTCTAATAAATATAGAGCCAGAATCAGTTTTTACTTGATATGACCTGTCTCTAAGTTTTTGGACAACCCTACCAGGCACCCAAATACCTTTAGGCTTTAATTGAATTACAACTTTGGTATTAGGCAAAATGTCTGGTAACTCTTTAACTCCTGGCCTATTATAATTATTGTACTGTGCCTGTTGTGTTTTTTCCAAAAACGTATAAAACTTAGTATCTATTACATATGGTCTTAAGGTTTGCTCAGTGACAGGAATAGTTGTTCTTAGATTTCTCGACATTAATAAGTTTGCTGGAGAAACATTGTCAAAAATTGGCATATTTCTATAATACAGCAAAGCCAAATAGATATCTTTCTTTTCCTCTAAGACCTTTTTAAACATATTTTTAGATGTTTGAACATTTCTCTCTGCCATACCATTTGATTTGGCATAGGTTGGAGAACTAACAACATGAGTAAATTCCCATTCTTTAGTAAATCTTTTAAATAATTCTGACATGAACTGAGGTCCACCATCAGAAATAACTATTCTGGGAATCCCATGTCGGGAAAATATTGACTTCATTATTTGTACTACTGTAGAGCAATAAGTGTCAAAATTTAACTTTTCTATTTCAATATATTTTGAATAATAATCAATTAAAAGTAAATATTTTTCACCATACAGCTCAAACAAGTCACAACCTACTTTATTCCATGGGATTAAGGGTATATTATGACACATTAAGGGTTCAGGAGTTTGGGATTTAGAATGTTTTTGACATATATAGCATGATTCATTTTTTTGTTTAATATCATTAGACATTGTGGGCCAATAAATTGAACCTTTAGCTAAGTCCAAACACTTTTTAACACCCAAATGGTTATAGTGTACTTTGTTTAACATTTCACTGTGCAAACTTTTAGTTATTACTAGACAATTTCCTTTTAAAATCAAATTTTTATGCAAAGTGAACTCATCTCTGAATTTAATATAGGGTTTTATACACTCCCTGACTTTTTTAATTGAATTGGGCCACCCATTTAAAATAACAGTTTTTTGCCTGGCTTATAGTATACTTCTAAATCATATTTTTGTACCTGTAATAACATTCTTTGAAGTCTAGGGGGGCACTTATTTATGATCTGTCTCCACTTTAACTTTTTCCCAAAGATATATTCATGAAACCTGTTTAAACCAAAGCATATTGCTGCCATTTCTTTTTCAATTTGCGCATATCTTTCTTGGGTTTCAGTTAAAGCTTTGGAGGCAAATGCACACGGTAAATTATTTTGAAGCAAAACTGCTCCTACCCCTGACTTTGAACTGTCTACAGAAATTACTGTTTCTTTTTGTATATCAAAAAATTGTAAGACTGGACTTGACGTTAAGATCTTTTTTAAATTCTCAAATGCTTTTTGCTGCAAAGATCCCCATGTAAAGATTACATCTTTTTTCAGTAATGCTCTTAAAGGCTCTGAATTTGTTGAAAAATTTGGAATAAATTTACTAACATAAGTAAGCATTCCCAAAGCCCTCTGAACATCCTCTTTGCATGTACCCAATAAACACATATTCGTTTTTAAAACGTTTAAAATGACGAAACACCAAAATTTAAAAGCGTTAATAATAACGTACAATCAACCCAAAAATGTCGCGCATATAAACGTTGTACGAAACGTGTAAAGTGAAACGTTGAGAATAAGTGTACATTGATGATATATTGTAACTATCTTTTGGTTTAAATAAACGTAAAAAAGACGTTTATATTGGATTATAAATAAAGTGTAAAATGATCAATAAGAACACGTTTTTCTAACGTAATTTCTATTTTGTAATTATTCCTAAAAAAAAACGTTCCAGCAACTTAATTGAAAAACCTTAGTTAGACGTTTTTAGCTATTGTTTGAAATACGTATGCATAATTGCTGCCAGACATAATTAGTTTTGGTCACCTGTCAAAAAAACTGCTTTCCACCTGACGAAAAGTAAATAGCAGGTAGGCACATAGTTGTAACTAGTAGAAAGCAGGTTTTTTGACAGGTTACCAAAACCAATAATGTGTGATGATGACTATACATATACATAATATATACACGACACGTAGATACTGATGGTAATACTTTTGATAAAAAAAAACATATGACAGTAGTTAGTATAATATATAACTTATCAGAAATGGTAATGGTGGTCTTTTGAAGCGTAGGTATACAAAAAGAATATAATGATTTAAACTTTAGACACCTACCCATAAATGAAAATAAAAATAATATAATTTTTACTTTATATTCTGTTAACTAGTGTATTTTATTGGATTTGAATTTTAGAAATTAATATAGTGTTAGTGTTAAAAAATCAACTTCTGAAATCTTAAGATTGGAGGGGTAGTGGTAAGATGAAATTAAAAACATTAGTTTTAATTTTATTAACAAAAACTTTATTTAAAAATCAAAAATATTAACATTCTTTAAATAAGTCGCAACTAAACCAATTTATACCAAAAGAAATGGTAAATATTTTAATGTATATCTACACAAACGTAAACATTAATCTAAGAATAAAAAAATATTAACATTACTCAAATTAAGTTCAACTGAAATAATGTTTAACAAAAAACCGTTAGAATAAAGTATTCTTACACAAACGTATTTTATATTATAAAATATTTAATTTTTCTGGAAGGAAGCAAAATTTGGATGCCTATACCTATATAAAAAACATTGTTTACAACATAAAATCCAATAGAAATATTATACAGGGTATCCCATTTAAAATAATATATTTTGATATGCCTGCCGACCAGATGAGACCCTGTAAATTCAAAAATAAGATCGAGATCACTTTTGTGTATTTTTTAGTCTTAAAATTAAATCTACTTTCCGCTCCCAAAATTTAGATTAAGAGGTGTAAAATCTCTCTATTGACTAATTTTGGCATGCACTAATAATAACTTACCTTTATTGGCAAACGAAGAACTGCTAGTAGAAACACAATAATTGCACAAATAATACAAACTCCAGAAAATATAATATGAACAAAACACTCACCCTGTGTCGTTTCTTTGACGATTTGCTTACTTATAGTTATGATGCAATGCGTCAGCATCGTAAACATCCTCTTTACCCAAATTTTCTTAGACCAATCAAAGCAAAGGGTTTATGTTTGTAAAGCGTAGTGTTTTATATACGTGTAAAAGACGTTTAATGTTGTCGTTATTTAAACACATTAAAAAAACGTTATTATAACAGTAATAATATAATACCCATGGTCATTTCGATACAATGCAAATAATTTCTACTAAAGTTTTGTTTTGTTTATATCTTTTTAGGCAAATATCTATTTTTTAAATTTTTTTCGACAATTTGTTATGCAATGGATAGTAAAAATTTTCTTTATTCCAATTTTCTAGAGTATCTGTTTTTAAAGCGTAGTTTTTTTTATTCGTGTAAAAGACGTTTAATTTGGTTGTTATTTAAACTGATGAAATAAGGTTATTTTTTAGTGTCTTTTATACATGTAAAAGACATTTAAATTGGCTGTTATTTAAACCAATAAAATAACGATATTTTAACAGTATATAATATCCATGGTTATTCAGATAGGTTACAATGCAAATAAATACTCTTTCATTCGTTTGTTTACAAATTTTTAAGCAAATAAAATAATTTTTAGATTTTTTTAATATTCATTTAAAACTTATACAATTATTGCACTTAAAGAATGTTCAGCTTTGCAGGCAGCTTAGAGTTTAAAGTAGAATTGATAGGTAATATATATGAGTTAGCATTATTAACATCTTTATTAACACATTTTTTTCGTCAAACTTTATCTACATATTATTTAAACGCCATTTATAGTCACCAAAAAAGAAGAAACATAAGTACCAAGATAATATAATGAATTTCCTATTTTATAATAATGTTTATAGAATAAATAATATCTCAATTAATAAAATTCTTTAACGTTTAAAAAACATTTAAGATGATAGAAGAAATAAAGTTATAAAAATCTGTTATTAAAACGTTATAAAAATATTAAATTTTATTTTGGTGTGTATTCAACGCCCTTTTAACGTTAACTTATACCGTTTTATTTTACACCAAAATTCAATGGTTAAACTTTCAACCTAAAATGTCCTAACACCAATTATCAACGTATGACACGTTGAAAAAATGTTAAATAAACGTGTATGTGTTTACTGGGTAGGTGTTGTCAATTGCTTTATTGCTGCTAATTTTGACTCATCTAACGACACTCCATCACCTGAAATTTGGTGTCCCATGTACTTTATATTAGATTTACCTAAATGACATTTTTTTCCAGATTAAATTTAATATTATTAGATTTTGCAGTTTCTAGGACCTTTATCAACCTCAGATCATGTTCTAATTTATCTTTTCCAAAAATTACCAAGTCATCCATATAAATTCCTGTCCCTTCACAACCTTGAAATATTTCCCGAAACTTATGTTGAAAAACCTCAGGTGCAGACTTTATTCCATATGGTAATCTCAGAAATTTATACCGCCCAAATGGCGTGCCAAACACACAAAGATCTGTACTTTCTTTGTCAAGAGCAATTTGGTAAAACCCACAAGTTGCATCTAATGTGGAAAAAACTTTGGCACCAGCCATTTTAGCTGTAATCTCTTCCAGCGTTGGAATTAAACATTGTTCCCTCTGTATGCTTTCATTCAGATCTTTTGGGTCTAAGCATATTCTGAGAGTACCATTTGGTTTTCTATGTATGGTTATGTATGGTTTTCTGGTAATGTAAATTTACCAATTAAAATATGTACATTTTCCGTTCAAATACTGTAAAAATTTATAATAATTTAAAGAAAAAAACGATGTTACCAATTTTATTTATACTGAATTTAAAATATTATACTTTTAAGTAATATAGAGTTACATAATTTACCAATCAGATCCTGCTTATGTTATATAACTCAAACAGGATATGATTGTTAAATTTGATAATTCAATATTACTTAAAAAATATAATAAAATAAAATGGATAAATTTCGTATATGTACGTATGAAATTAAACAACAAAATCTTTAAATTTTATATAATTAAGTATATATTAAAAAAATAATAATTTAACATTCTGGTACATATAAGGTATATTAACACTTAACCAGAATAGCGTTCTAACTATAGATTTAATTTTAAATGTAGAGAGTTGAGATTTTAAGGCTAAAACTTCTAAGGGTATGAACAGAAAACGCGCGCTTTAGTATCTTTTTTTATTTAACTATATATGGGCGCTATATAGTTAAATAAGGGTATAATCATAATTTGAAATGGTATAAAGAACTAACAAAAAGGCAATCTTTATTTGATTTTTTCCTTTTAACAGGCGAGTAAGGTGATCTTAATCTTTTGTTAAAAGAACAAAAAATCGACTTTAAAATCACACTGTCTAACAAAAACCTATTATTTTAATAATAATAAAACAAAATATAGGAAATATGTACCTTCTTCTTCCATCAAATTATTGTCGTAGGTACTTATACGAAACAAAATAAATAACATAACATGTTAACAAAAAAAATTTTTTTCTACATAAAAAATATACATATTATGCATAATAGTATAACAAATATATATTATAGGTACTTATTATTTTTATAAAAGGTAAAAAACACGAAATCTACAGCATAAAGTGTATAAAGTATGTAAAATAAAGTTTATAAAAGGCTATGACCAGCACCTTTGGGATAATGGATGAGTTTTTCGAGGTACTTATTATGTTTTTTTATTTTTTATTGAATTCATTAGACAAAAAACCTTGTTTAAGCTATTAGATACCTGCCTGGCTTTACTTCCCTGATCGGGGTGAAGTTTTAGAAAATATCTTTGAAGAAATTCCAATTTGGAGGGTAGTTTCTAGTTTTTTCGGGTAAACCGAGATTAGTACAAAGTACAACGCAAGAAGAACTTTTAGGGCCTCCAGAAAAGTGGTGTAGCCATGTGCCTGTATTATTTGACGTTCAACCAAAACATAAAAGCAATTTTTGTTTTCTAAAATAATAAGATAAGTATATGTTATTGTTTGATACTTCTAAGGCATAAATTATTTACCTTGCTTTAGAATTATAGGCGTTAGTGGCAAACTGTCGGGATAAACATCGTTGTCGTTTAAATTTATTTGGACCTGAAATAAAAAAAATATATTTAAAATAAAAAATAATATTACAGTTGTAATTAAGGTTGGAGTCATGTAGTTTTTAGTTTTTTTTTATTTATAAAAAATGTCACTTGCCTCTCTTTGAGATATCAAAAATGCAATATCTTCCTTGAAGTGCTGTATTAAATTTTTAATTAGTTGCTGTTCTATTGATACATTTTCTTCTAAATCAGCGTCTTTGGGGAGTTTAAGGCACTTTGTGATTTTATCAGCTTTCTCATTTATTCCATTGAGTAAGTGAATATCAGCACCTGTTAATTCTTGAAAATGCCAAAAGAAAAATGGTGATGAAAATATAATTCCCTGATTATAGGAATATTATTAGGAAATTTCTTTATCTCGGAATAATCCATTAAGATTTCGGTGTATATACAAATGCTTATTATACTTTTGAATATTAATGAATTTAATCGAGCAAATACTACATAAAAACATGATTATAATATTTACTTACCTGTATTATCACAAAAACTTAAACAAGATGGACAGAATTCACTTAACCAATGCACTAATACGCAATACTTTATCCCATAGGAGCCTGAGCTCACGCTCCCTTAATAATTTTGGTGCGAGGTGTGACTAAACAAACGGCAAACGCCGAATTAGCGTAAATTAGCTGAGTATAGGTATGGCGTATTTGGTGGCGTCTGTTAATTTACGTAGCGAATTATGTAATTTTACAAAATATATGTATTTTTCCGTTTTGTTTACGTATTTTTACCGTGTAAACTAAAATATTACTTTGTATATTGTAAAAATTACA
This sequence comes from Anthonomus grandis grandis, assembly GCF_022605725.1. Lineage (NCBI taxonomy): Eukaryota > Metazoa > Arthropoda > Insecta > Coleoptera > Curculionidae > Anthonomus > Anthonomus grandis. The sequence continues at coordinate 221,209 of NC_065548.1, read as the reverse complement.
TGCAAAATAAATTTTACAAATGATATTTTGTATTTTGTATGTTTTACAAAGTAAAGTTCAATATTCTTTAAAAAATTACTAAAGTTTGGGCTTCTACACAATACAATTGGAGATTAATAATAAATTTATTTGGTATATTTCCCCCTATTTTTTTCAGTGTACCCGTTTCGAAAATAAGTGGAAAAAACTATCTTCAGGTGCCCCCTTTAAAAGGGGCGTAGCTCGCTTGAGGGGCGTTTGCCGATATATGTTTATAGGAAAAAGTGAGGTTATTTTTGACCAAAGAATACAGGGTTCGCGTTTCGTCCACTAATTTTGGGACACCCTGTATAATAACATAATCATAAAACAATAAACAAAAATACAAAGAAACAGTACCAGTTTACCCGTATATTTAATTGATTATTGAAATAAACTTGTCTACATTTTTTACGATTTTTTTTTCATCAAAAATATCATACTTCAAAGCAGGAATTTTGTTGAATTTACGTAGAAAACTACTTGTTCATATAAAGATGTCTCAATATGGGAAATATAATGCTTTGTCAAGAACTGAAGAAAACATGCAACTTAAATCTTTCTGAAAAATGAGATCCAGATTGTTTGCGTTCTCTGGAAATTGTAATTCTGTTAAATCAATATAGCGGGTCATCCAATTCGAGGTTGGCTAAGTACAACCCTGCCGTTTGACACATGTCAGAAATAAACGTCATGTGAAGCGTTTTTTTTAGTTAAAGGTTTACCATTTATAAATATGGATCGTTTAACAGTCGAACAACGTACTAAAATTATTAAATTATTCTGTAAAAATGGTGATTCTTCTGTGTCAACGTTTAGAGCTTTACGAGCTGATTACGGTCGACATAATCGTCCTAGAAAGCAACCAATTTCGAACACAGTAAGAAAATTTGAAGAGACTGGATCGGTTACTGACATTGTAAGGCACGTGCATCACCGTTACGTTCGTTCAGCTGAAAATATCGCTGCTGTGGCTCAAAGTGTGGAGGAAGACCTAAATTTGTCAATTCCTCGGCGTGCTCAAAATTTGGGTTTGTCTTACGGCTCATTGTGGCGAGTTTTGCATTTGGATTTACAGCTCCATCCGTACAAAGTTCAACTCATTCAAGAACAACGCAGAACATTCTCAAATTGGGTGCTTAAACATCAAGCTGCTGATGCTCATTTTTCGAACAGAATTTTCTTCAGTGATGAGGCTCATTTTACGTTGTGTGGCTACGTAAATAAACAGAATTGCCGCATATGGGGTTCTGAAAATCCTCAGGTGATCGTAGAAAGGCCTTTGCATCCCGAAAAAGTGACTGTATGGTGTGCATTATTGTCTGTTGATGTCATTGGTCCGTATTTTTTTGAAAACAATCGTGGAAGAGCCTTAACAGTAAACTCTGAGCGGTATGGAAGCATGTTGACCAATTATTTTTGGAGAGAAATCGAAGAAAAAGATCTGGAAGACATGTGGTTCCAACAGGACGGAGCCACAAGTCACACAACGCACAGGCCAACCGAGCTCTTTTGCAAGAGAAGTTTCCAGGACGTTTAATTTCAAGATTAGGTGATATCTATTAGCCCCCAAGATCCTATGATTTCACACCCTTGGATTTTTTTTATGGGGCTATGCGAAAGATCGTGTCTACGCCAATAACCCTCAAATTCATCAACAGCTTAAAGCCAACATTCGTGAAGTTCTAGTCGAGATATCACCTGAAATGTGCCGAAAAGTGATGATGAAAATTTTCTTAAAAGGATTGAAGTTTGTCAGAGGTTCTGCGGTGGATATTTAAATGATATTGTGTTTCACATATTATAATGGAATGATTCAATCTTTAAAACAAAATAAAAATTTTGTCTCCATCTGAATATCTTGTGTGTTTTATTTAACTTTACTTTCCCAAGCATAAAATGGATAACCCTGTATAATTTGAGATTTTCCCGAACATAGGCAACCTCTTTTTTTTTATCCAAAATACATAACAGAGCATTTGACAGCATTAAATTATTTTCAAGCCAAGATGACTCATTAGCATTTCTAAGTTCTTTGGCTTCTGATAACTCTTGATAAGGCTTTAGAAATCCATTAGGGTCATTATGTGAACTTTTGATTCCTGTCAGTACCTCCAATGATCAAAAATCATTTTTTAAGTTCCTTACATTGCCTCTCAGTACCAAATTCATGGCCACAAATATCAGCTCTACATCGAATTTCTTATTCGCGAAATTTGGATATTCTACAAAACTTTATTTCATTAAAAAACGGATGAGATAAGTTGAAACACCTTTACAACTAACCTACAGACATTGAACAAAGCTGGCTCATTGACATTTCCAAGTTCTTCAACTTCTGATATTTCTTGATCAGAATTAAGAAATACATCAAGATTCTTAAGTGAACTTCGGTTCAGTGAATAGTAGTTCTAACCGACAGAATTTATTCATTAATCAATCAGTTGTTTTTTGAAAAGAAATCCTGAATTTCCCAGATTGCGTTTCAGGATCCCCGTATAATAAAACCCGAAAAATTATTTTGGGTTTGCTGGTCTATAACTTGCATCTTAATACTCTGATTGGCATAAGTTTAGTTTCAAATTAATAGTAGGACTTTCCTTAACGTTTCTATGAAATTTCGTTCAAATCCCTTAAATGATAAATTCTTTATTCAAGTTTTTGTAGGGGGCTTCCCGGTAGAGCAAAACTGGAAAAATTGTTTTAGGTTTACTGGCCTATAAGGCGCATTTTAATGAACTGATTTATTTGATAGAGACCTTAAATTAATTCTAGGACTTTTCTTAACATTTCTATGAAGTTTAATTCAAATCCCATAACTAATAGATGTTTTATTCAAGTTTTGGTAAGAGGCATCCCAGTAGAGCAAACTGGAAACATTATTTTGGATTTATTGGTCTAAAGCTTGCGTCTTAATGCTCCGTTTAGCATAATTTTAGTTTTAAATTAATACTAGGACTTTCCTTAATGTTTCTGTACAATTTCATTTAAATCTCTTTAATAATAAATTCTTTATTCAAGTTTTTGTAGGTGGCTTCCCGGTATAGCAGAACTCGAAAAATTGTTTTAGGTTTACTGGCCTATAAGGCGCATTTTAATGAACTGATTTACTTGATAGAGGCCTTAAATTAATTCTAGGACTTTTCTTAACATTTCTATTTTCTATTCTATTTCTATAAGTTTAATTTAAATCTCATAACTAACAGATGTTTTATTCAAGTTTTTGTAATGGGCATATCAGTATAATATAACTCCAAACATTGTTTGAGGTTCGCTGGTCTATAACTCGCGTTATAATGAACCGATTTACTTGATTGTGATCTTAAATTAATTTTGGGACTTGTCTTATCATTCAACATTATTGGCTTTTCTTAAACTCCCTTTAACCTCTGGCAACTTTCAACTTTTTTTGCTCAACCTTTTTTTCTGACTAATGATATAGCCCTCTTGGATACATCTGAAGAATCTCAAAATATTTAGGAATTCGTCACAATTCAGTTGGCCTAATTGAAATTATATACCATAATAATTATTTAGATATTCAACCGTTTTTGCTTTGGACTAGTGTTCTAAATCAATGAATCAATCGTTTTTGACAGTGAATTAGACAGGTTTCTTGAATTCAGAATTATGGATACGTTGCATCTCTCATCTCCAGTAATATTTTGCTTAAAGTATTCTGAATCTTTTGCATTTTGTAATCTATAGGAAACTGTATTTCTTTTTTACTTGAAAACCTCGCATCCTATGGAAAAAAAAATTAAAAAAACCAAATTTTTTCCAAACTAAATGAGGTTTTGAGAAAAAACAATATTTAAAAAAAAAGCAGTGGCATGCCATTTTTTAATCAAGCGTATTCAATTAAAAATCACGTAGTAATAAAAAATTTTAAAAATCTTTTTGATCAAAAATTGCCTCTTGTTACTCTAAAGGCGTGTACTAAGTTTCATAAAAATTACTCAAATAGTAAAAAAGTTAAACAACTAAAAAATTATTTTTCTTGAAGGAAATGTTCATTATGAGCACAAAATGCGCTGTTAAAGTTTAAACACTGCAATTCGAGACAACATTTGAGGACAATAAATTTAAATACCTATACCTTTTATAAAATACGTAATAATATGTACGTTCTTGGAACCATTTATTATTCAATTTATATAGACTTTAGAAAGTTTGAAGAATTCAGGTACTTTTAATTTATGAAACCTGTAATATCCATTATACATTAAATCAAAAAAGGTACCATTACAGGTAGTTAAAGTTAAGTAGGTATTATACTTCCAATTTAACAGACCTTAAATTAATAAATAAATCTTAATGAATTATGAGGTAAATTCATTTATTTACACATTGACTGTCATGAAATTGCATACATTAAATAATTACTAGAACTATATTAGGCATTATTTGAGTTACTTATTCTATTGGGTACTACGTCACTTATAGTAAAAATCAAAAATTGAAAAGAAGAAGAAAATAGACTTATTCACATATTTAAAAGAAATATGAATTCGTTGCAACAATATACCGATTTTACTTAGGCATTATTTGACAAAAATTGTAAAAGATTTTTTTAAATACTTTATATCCTCTGTACTGGATGTTTTTTAAATTTTAAAAGAAACTTAAATTAATTTTTTTAGCAATGGCGTACCTAGCTTCTGAATCAAGGCACAGCAATAATAATAATGTGTAATGTTTATGTATTTATTACATTTTTGCGAGTCTATATTAGAGCAAATATTAAACGAATTCCAAGTATCATCAAGGTGTATGATAGTTTAATCTCATATACAGATGTATTTATACGCAGGGTGATGTCCAGGTTAAAATTATGTAAATGGTAATATTGTAAACCGTTATAAATACAGGATAGTCCAAATGGGGAATAAGTGACGCAATGTAGTCCCTATAAATAATATTTCATTTACTTTCTTGACAAAAGTGCATTATATAAAATCCTTTATATTTTGTTTATTATAAAAGACACAATAACGAAAGTTTTAGGGAGGGGAGATAAGAGTTACAATTATTATTATAACTGACTAATGAGCTTGCTATGTTACTTTACTATGTTAAGAAGTTGTTGCTTATCCACGATATTCGCCTTCAGCATACACCGAATATTATTGATCTACGTACGTACACATTAACTCTGATCCCTTTTTGTCCTAAAACATTTAAATGTTTGAAATATTATTTAGCGCACCATGAGTTTATTAGACGAGGAGGCATGGAAATTTGTATGCATGCATTATCAGCGATTATATCACGTAATAATAGGATAAAAATAACCTTATTTGATGTAGTAGAAATCTAAATGCTTTCTTGAATAATTTTTATTTATTTTAGTATCATCTACATGCAAAAATATATTTTATACAGGGTGGTCCGGTTTCGATGGCGGAAAATTAAATGGCCGACGGAGAACGAAAAAATAATAGGTTTGCTATTATAAATAATATTCGAAAAATAATTCGTTAAAAAATTACAGGGTGTCAAAATTCTAATTAAAAAAATATTTTTTTTTTATTTTTCTTAAACCACTTTAGATATTTTAATGAAATTTGGCACGTTTAGACAGTTAATCAAGACGCATCTTTTTGTGCAAAAATTATTAATTTTATTTACCAGTGGCGTGTGTGCGGGCCGACCTTCATACAATTTTAATTAAAAAAATGATGCGCCACTGTTTTTTTTTAATTTCTTTTTTTTATGAAATCCTTGTTTAATTTAAAATAAAAAACATCTCTTTATTTTTTGTCGTACGACACACTGTTTGCGAGTAAAAAATAAATTTTTATAAATGCTGATTTTTTTTTTCATTAAACAAAAAATATGAAAATACTAAATTTAATTAAAGACTAAATTATTCTGTTGGGTTCTAAAAAAGACACAAGAATCTGGATTCCAAAATTCAAATAAATAATGAATATAATAATGCCGGCAAGAAGGCAATGCATGCATAAAACAAAAGACGGTTTGTTTGTATTTTATTGTACGACAGTTAATTATTTAAGTAAGTCAAATTATTGCGTTGGTTAACTTTATTAATTTTGCTATTGTTAACAGTGTTGTTAAAAGCATTGTGAAAAACGCGTTTTTCAAGTAATGAATACGCTGATATTCATTTTTGTTATGAATTTTGTGATGGAAATGCGGAAGCGGCAGTTCCTGAATATCGAAGACGGTATCCAAATAGAAGAATTCCAGATGCTCGCGTGTTCATTAGAACACATCAAAAATTTAGGAACTTTGGTCTACGTGGTAATAATGAACAATACCGAAACCAGAGAAATAATAATGAAAATCGTGTACTGCGCACTTTTGATAATAATCCAAGGCTGAGCTCTCACAAGGCAGCTCAACAACTACAAATTTCGAAATCTCAAATATTGCGAACCTTACACGCTGACCACAGGCATGCATATCACCTACAGCCTGTTCAGGGCTTACACCCTGGTGATGCTGAAAAGAGAGTAAGATTTTGTTAGTGGCTTTTAAACTCAACGGAGGAAAATCCCGAATTTTACACAAGATACTTTGGACGAATGAGTCTTGTTTTACAAGACGCGGAGTGATAAATTTTCATAACATTCATGTTTGGGCACAACAGAATCCTCATGCAATTCGGCCAATATCGTTTCAAAATGAATTTTCCGTTAATGTTTGGTTGGGTGTTATTCGTGATAATGTTTGTGGTCCGCATTTCCTACCTCCAAGGCTAAACTCACGACTATTTCTGGAGTTTTTAAATAATAGTCTGCCGGACTACATTGAGGATTTACCCATTAATTTGAGACATGAAAGTTGGATACTGGATGGAGCCCCCCCACATTTTGGAATAGGTGTAAGAAACTGGCTTAATAATAATTACCCTCGAAGGTGGATTGGCCGGCTAGGGAGGAATGATATTAATGATCAAAATGGTATTGGACCAATACCCTGGCCACCCAGGTCACCGGATCTTAATCCATTAGACGTTTGGGAAAACATTAAGGATAAAGTTTACGCTAATCCGTATTTAGCAGAGAGGAATTAATCTTAAGAATTCAGGAAGCATGTAATGACATGCAAAATCAAAATTTTGTGGTACTGGCTGCAATAAACTCCTTAATAACTCGGTGTAGAAAATGTATTGAGGTGGTTGGGCTGCATTTTGAACAACTTCTTTAATTAGTAATTGTTTTTATTTTGTTATTGTTTTTAAGCGAATTAAATGTGTTATCTTCTTATGTGTTTTTATACATCAGCATTTTTACTCGCAAACGGTGTGTCGTACGACAAAAAGTAAAGAGATGTTTTTTATTTTAAATTAAACAAGGATTTCATAAAAAAAAGGAATAAAAAAAAACAGTGGCGCATCATTTTTTTAATTAAAATTAATTAAAATTGTATAAAGATCGGCCCGCACACACGCCACTGGTAAATAAAATTAATAGTTTTTGCACAAAAAGATGCGTCTTGATTAACTGTCCAAACGTGCCAAATTTCATTAAAATATCTAGAGTGGTTTAAGAAAAATAAAAAAAAATGTTTTTTTTAATTAGAATTTTGACACCCTGTAATTTTTTAACGAATCATTTTTCGAATATTATTTATAACAGCAAACTTATTATTTTTTCGTTCTCCGTCGGCCATTTAATTTTCCGCCATCGAAACCGGACCACCCTGTATATACAGGGTGTCCCGAATATTTTAGACAAAGATGCCCAGCCGCATCTTTGTCTAAAAATAAGGCAAAAAGTCCATATACAGTATGGTTCAAAACTGCATCGTTTTTAAGTTACAGGGTGTTTTATGAATCATGTTAAAGATAGTTTTTTGTTAATATATTCGAAACGCCTAGTTGTAATCTTTTGAAATTTTCAACATTTACTATTGGTTTCGTTAAAAACTGATATTGCAACCATTTTTGCCAAAATGTATACAGGGTCGTGTAAAATAAGTGGTCGGTAAAGTTTAAATTGTTAAAACTTTTTTTCTAGCAACTCCGTGATAATTTTGGTATTAGAATTGAAAAGAACAAACATTTTTAAATAAAAAAGGTGCTTTTGTCTAATTTCGATAGGAGCTTCCGTTTTCGAAAAAATCAATTATTAATAAATCATGAATTGGTATTTCAAAAAGTAACTACAAATAATATCTTGTAAAATAATAGTTAGCTGTGTTTGTTGACAATTAGTTTATTTGTTAAATTTTGTTGACAAGAGCTCGTGAACAAGGAGCTATGGTCTACAAGAAGATTATAATTTAGAAAATGTTTTAAATGTTTTTGAAGAAAATTCGGGGGCAAGTATAAGAAATGTGTCAGGAGCCACATATATCCCTCGCTCTATAGTAAATAATTAAAAAAATTACTTATTGTTACGATATAATTTAATTTTTATTAGATTAGAAGAATGCTAAGATCCCAAGGGTTACATCCGTTTCATTACCAGCGGGTCCAAGATTTAGAGCCAGACGATTTTCCGTTGAGAATCCAATTTTGTCAATGGGTAAATAATAATCCAAACTTAATTCCTTCCATTTTATGGATGAACGAAGCCACTTTCACACGAAATGGTTCATTTAACATGCATAATATACATTTTTGCATATTATAAAATTAAAATTTGCTAAATTTGTGGGCGGGATTAATCGGGAACCAACTTATTGGCCCCATAGAATTACCCAATCGGCTAAACTTCGGAGAATTATCTTCATATGCTGGAAAATAATCTTGTGGAGCTTCTGGAAGAAGTCCTCTTATCTTACGCCAAAACATGATTTTTCAACAAGACGGAGCCTGCTCATTTTGGTCGCAATGTACGTGAGTGAATGAATAACCATTTTCCTGAACGTTGGATTGGTCAAGGTGGTCCTATAAATTGGCCTCCTCGATCTCCAGATCTAACTTCGTTAGATTATTATTTATGGGGACATTTAAATGAGTTGGTATATGCCGAGGAGATAAATACCCGTGAACAACTGATGCAAAGGATTAATTGGAAATATAATAGGATAATTAATGAAATAAAGAGAAATCCATTTTTTGTTTTAAGGGCTACTCGCGCAATAACGCGTAGGGCAAGATTGTGTCTTTAGCAAAATGGAAACCACTTTGAACATTTGTTGTAATTTGTGCTTTTTTGTTTGGTGTTTTTATGTTTTTCTTTACGTAATAAATTAATTGTTCCTTTTTTTTACCTATTCAATTACATTTAAAAAAAAACAATTGAACTCGAAAAACAATTTTTGATCTTAAATAAAGTATTTGTGATAGTCTTAGGTCATGTTTATCCCCAACGGATTTTTAAGATGCTTTTTAATTTTATTAACTGTTATCAAAATAACTTACGCGTTCTCTTTTCAAAACATTTACATCTAATTTTTTCGAAAACGAAAGCTCCTATCGAAATTAGACAAGAGCACCTTTTTTATGTAAAAATGTTTGTTCTCTTCAATTCTAATACCAAAATTATCACGCTAGATATAAATAACTCTTCCAAAAATAGCCTTTTATTGTGTTCAATCGTCAACGGTCGAGTTTAGGTATAGGACATGGTACATGAAATGTACTTAGAATTTGATGTAGAACCTAAATCTAAAATAAAAAATAGGTGTTTACATTAAAAAAAATTACGTTGATGACCGTAACTTATTTTTGGGCCACCCTGTATACATAAAATTATAGTAAGAAAACCCGCAGTTAAAAATAAAAATCGACAGGTCCGAGCGTTTTTTTTTTGAACATACCCCTGAATTTTAAATGAATTTATTCCAACCTTTACGTTCACACTGTATATATATATATATATATATATATATATATATATATATTAATTAGGCAAACCGGTTCCTTCCCAACCAGTTCAATTTAATTATACTTAGTTGTTTTCCAGAACGAATTTGCGCATCAATAAACAATTTTAATGTCTTGTTTCTAAATAAAGATTCATTAATATATAAATTGAAAATAGACCATTTTTTGCACTTTTGACTATCGTCGTCACGCTGATGTCCAAACCTAATAGCATAAATGTGTATTACAAATTATGAAATTCATGATTCCGTTCCAAAAAGTATTAAGGTACAAGGTTAACAACTGGCCATCGATTAATTTAAAAAAACACTAGTTTTTTATAACTAATGAGCCGATGTATGTAAGTACGGTGAGTGCAACTAATAGATATTGATAATTGCACCATGTAGGTACAATATAATTACTATCGAGGACACCTATTACATCGAAGGTAAACTTAGTTATTATCAAACTTCTAAAGCAACTTGCTATAGTTAAATTGTTTTGATAAACTGAAATATTTTAACAGTAGTAGCGTTGATTGAATATTGGGCCCTATTATCAATCAACGGTAGTAGCCGTCCATTCTAGAAAAGGTCTCACGAGCTATAATACAAAATCTCAAGTCATGTTCGGCCGACATCGGAATTTAGCGACAGGTTGTACCTACTTTTCTCTCGATCCGAGTATAGGTACCGTTAAATGTGATTGTCTTTGAACGGCGTGGCGGCAGTTATATTGCATGCTGAGCAATTTTTTTTATTCAAGAAAGATAATCGTTTTCTTAACACACATATTGGTCAGAAATATATGCCAAAAACATATTTATAACTACGTACAGTACCGAGCAAAAGTAAAGAAACTTTTTTTTTATTTTTAAATTTATTTTATTAAAGTTAACTAAAATTTTTTCATCCTATAATACTACACCAAACTAGATACTAAAAATGAAACATAATCAATATAATTCTACTTATTATAAAGCCATATGTAAATTAATTAAAAAAAAAAACAGGGAGCAAAAATAGAGAAACACATATTTAAAGAAAATATATAATAACAACAAATTAATATTTAGTTGCATATCCGTTATTTTTAATAACTGCAAGGCATCTCCTTTTCATACATCCAATCAGATTCCCTAAGGTCTCCTTGGGTACAGAATGCCATGCAGCTTCAACTGCTTCAAACAACTCGACTCCCTTCAAACAATATGACCCCCATTTTGCTCGGAACACAAATGTAGACGGAGAAATGAGTTGCCGAAGGCGTTTTGTACGTTTACTATGTTGTTGCGCAGTTCATCCAAATTTCTTGGGGTTGGATTGTAGCAACAGTCTTTTGCATATCCCCATATACAAGAAGATGAAGTTCTGTGAAAACCACACATTGTTGTCATTTTTCGTTCTCGACTTATAAGCAGTTAAAATGTGTCAGTTTATAAATGGACACCCGGTATTATAATCACCCTCTTCTAAAGCCACACTGCGCTGCTAGTAAACATTAATTTCCTTTTGTTATGACCAACCCAAACTGATTACGAAACAATTCAATAACAGCTTCCTTTCCGTATAGATAACATCATGCCTTTGATATAATTCACAATCTATTTTAATGTTACTCTTATTCCCTTCTAAAAACAATAATTATTAAAAAGGCAACATAAGTAATTTCGAAATGTGACACCGACCAGTAAACACACTGGAGGCAGTCCTTAATCACTTGCCGATTGGTCGAAAAGTTTAAAACATTTTCTCATTGGTCTGCAATAATTACTTAAATGCTTTGTTAGTTCTTCAGTAATTATCGGGATATGGTGCGTAAATTGTTGATGTTTCGTAAAGTAATTGCGCATAAATTGTTTCCAAGACGACATTTTCATCATCTATAAAACTCATCCGTTTGCTTTTATCAAATTAGGTTAGAAATTTGCTTTCGTCATTCTGATTTGCATATAAATTTCTTCTGGCGCATTCACCGTATATTTTTATTAATTGCAACAATTATTAAGTTCTTTCGATCGACCACAATATAATTCTTGATACAATACAAGGAAGCAATGTAATAGACGTAAAGAGGACTTAGTTAAAGCAAAAGTCAAGGCAAGAATGAATGGTATCTGTTCAAAAAATATTACAATGGTCCCAAAAATAAAATGGAAAACAAAAGATAAGTTCAGAACGTAGTGAGTTAATTGGAACTCACAGAAGAGAACGAAGATATGGCAACAAATAATATTCTATGGAACATAACCCAATATTAAATGCAATACATGGTTCCATGAAGAATGTGAAAAGATTATAGAAGAAAGAAACCGTATGACAAAAAACAATATACGAAAATATGCAATTATTATTGAGAACAAACACGAGCAACGAAAATTGGAAGAAACATAACCGATCTAAAAAGTTCCTACTAAGAAAAAAGAAATCCTTCGAGTAACTAAATTTTGCAATCATTAAAATCAATATCTTCTTGATTTTCTCCAAGTACATGCGTGTATTTAAATGAATCTTATTAAAAAATATTTTAAACAAAAAAAAATAACAGAATTCATCTGAGTACCAATCTGTAGAGCTGCAGGTAGAACAACTTAAATGAGAAGAAACGTAGGTAGATGCATAGACTTATTCAGACTCTCAATTGATCAAAATGATGGAAATAAATTCCGGAAGGTCGGAGATGTATGGAAAAAGAACATTATTGCAGATCTGACCCACCAAGGGTTAGAGCTACAAATGATGAAAACATTATTTCTTTTAACTCGAAAAATTCATCCATTATCCCTAATGGATAATGGATGAATTTTTCAAGTTAAATAATGCTAATCAAGCTTCACTCATCCGCCTCTACCAGAAAAACCTTATCTCAAGGAAGAATTACCTACTGAAGATATGGTTTATTCAACAATGCTTGCATTTTCACCTTACGCCAAATTTCGTTTCTTTGCGATGCAGAACAAGGATTCATGCAGGTAGAAAAGCCTTAGACCTGGCTAGAAAATCATGGTTGAAAGAAGAAATCAAAGACCACTACAGGAACTTAAACAACGTCAATGTAAAATTAAAATTTCTATTTTTCAAACTTAACAACGTATTACATTATGCGGAATTTATTTATTTGGATCGTAAATTCAGAGATGAAGTAACAACCTTCGGGTCTACTATTTTTTAGATTACACAAGAAACTTAGTAACCTTAAAAACATATATATAACTTCATTGAGACTCAATAATTTCCACGAATATCGCAAAAGTAATTTTAGTCATGTTTTTCACGATAGATTTATGAACCTTAGTGGTGTTTCTTTTTCTGAAGTCGAATTAAAATTTCTTAACAACAATTTAAAATTTAATCTTCCTACTAGAACCGACCGATGTGTTAAGGAAACGTCGGCTATAGAGGCTGAAAATGCTCTACAGTCAACGGATATATAATAATAATAATAATAATAATAGACAGTTTATATTTCCTCATAAGATATTACATATGCTCACTCATAGATATAAATAAGTTTACAATATAAATACAAAGAAAAAGAAATCCATCAGTGTATATTAATTCAGCATGTAACTGTAAAGAGGAAATAAAGGTCATGTTTCAGCTACCCTCAGAAGAAGGAGCTGTTAAGACCTTGAATATTACACTTATAATTTAAAAAAAAATATCGCGAACCGCATTATAAACTGTACGAGTAGCATGCATACCCTACATCCATAACTAACCGAAAAGAAAAGAAATCTAAATTATCCTAGCTTACTTATTATTTACTAATAGGAGGCAGGAAAGGAGGAACGAGGGGTACAGGTATATTAACTATATTTCTGTTGTAGAGTCTTATAGTAGAGAAAAATATACACATAAAAATTTATATTTCCAAACGCGCGCCAGATCCAAACACGGAATCCCGACACAAAAGAGCAAAACCAGGGCGACTGATTTACCAGAGATGTCAGTATTAAAAAGAAATAACATAAATTATTTCAATGCATTAAATATTATTTTGTTTAGATGAAAGAACCATTTTTATTGATTTTTTAAAAGCCGATGTAGATTTAGAAAAATCCCAAATTTTGCATTTATTAATTTTGGACACAATATTGTAAGAAAATGACTTTTTAAAGATTTCTTTCTTATATAAAGGTATAGACAAAAGGTCATGTCTGCGAATATTTATATTGTGAACGTCAGTGCGGTATCTGAGCTTATTATAGAGATATGGTGGTGCTTTAAATTTTATTATTTTATAAAAAAAACATATGGAGTGCAACTCTCGGCGATTTAACATATTAAGCCATTGATCGACTAATTTATGTGATACCCTTTCCCTACGTCTAATTCCACAAATAAACCTTATGCACGAGTTCTGCAATTTTTGAATTCTTGCAGAGTTAGCGCAGTCTAAAAATGGTCCATATACTGTATCTGCATAATTAAAATGGGATAGAATTAATGAGTCGCATAAAATTTTTTTTGTTTCTTTTGACAAATAAGATCTATGCTTGTAAAGTTTTTTTAGCATTGAAAATCCTTTCTTAAGACAACTTGTAATGTGATCTGTGAACTTTAGCTTGACATCTATGATTAGGCCTAGAGTTTTAGTTGAGACATGAAAAGGGATAAGTTCTCCATTAAGAATTAGCTGGACATGATCCAAAACCGCCCTTCTGCTATTATCACCACAAAATAACATTGCCACGCTCTTGGCTGGATTCAATTTAAGAGAATGATCTGTCGAGACTCTATTTACTAGAGCAAGGTCAGCATTCAAACAAAAATTAGCTCTTTCAATATTACTAGCATTAAATGACAAATATAATTGTGTGTCGTCGGCGTAGAGATGGTATTTACAGAATTGCAATTTATCCATAAAAGCCGACGTAAAAATGCTATACAACAAAGGACCCAGAATGCTACCCTGTGGGACGCCAGACCTTACTATTGCCACCCTAGACTTATCTTCTCCAATTAAAACACGTTGTATTCTATCACTTAAAAAAGATAAAATTAATTTAGTAGCTGCAGTATTAAAACCAAAATAATGTAAAATATTAATCAAAAGTTCATGATTTAGCATATCAAATGCTTTAGAGTAATCAAGCTGTATTAAAATCATTGCATCACCCCTGTCCAAACTGGCGACAACCTCATCAGTGACGTCAGTAAGAGCGGTAACACAGCTAAATCCCTTTCGAAATCCCGACTGTTTTTGTAATATAATATTCTTATCAGTAACATAGGCGGTAATTTGTTTTTCCATTACTTTTTCCAAGATTTTTGAAAGGGCTGGTAAAATTGAAATTGATCTAAGTTCGCCATAATTTAAGGGATTATTTTTTTTAGGAAGTGGCAAAATAAAAGCAGATTTCCAAGATTTTGGAAAGTACGAGTTTAACAAACAACTATTTATAATATGGGTAATAAATGATATTATAAATGGACAAAAAAGAATTATTAATGTTGTGTTCAAATTATCAGGCCCAAACGCCTTAGATTTAAGTTTAATAATTAAATTTGATACTAAATTTTCATCCACTGGTGTAAAAGAAAATAATGGTGGAAACTTCTGATTAGATTTATAGAAATTGAAGGTTTCTTTTGTCGGAGGAGTAATATTAGAAGTTAAATGACTGAACCAGTTGTTAAGTTCATCGACTTTTTTTAGATGTTCGGGAATTTGTCTAGATTTGTAATTTATTATATTCAGTTTATAAAGCTCCTTCCATTTGTCTCGAGTAGTGCAGTTTTGAAATTTGTTATTTAAATAAGCCTTTTTTTCATTACGTACGGCGGTGGTGGTAAAATTTCTTATCTGCTTATAATAGTTCCAATGTTCCAAATTTCTTGTTTTTCGAAAGCGCATTAAAGCCCGATTTCTGTGTTGCTTCATTGTTTTTATATTATCAGTAATCCATGGACAGTAAGGTCTATTTTTACAAGTTTTAACAGTAAGAGGTGCGTGAATATCTAGTATATTAAGCATATGATTAGTAAGTATAGACACCATATCAAATAAGAACATTTTAAGAGCAAGAATAATTTTCTTTTTAAATCAAAATTGTTTACTTAACAATAAACAGAGAATAAATCAAAACAACAACAAAATATTAAGATCAATAAAAAAGAAAATGAGGGACAACGATATAGTTTTCACAAAAGCCGATAAGGGATCATGGCCATGCTTAGTTGCCTTAAAAAAGGACGATTACATAAATAAAGTCATGGATTTTCTAAACACAGATGACTTTGAAAAGGTCGACAGAGATCCGACAGGTCCATTCTTTAATAAATAAAAAAAAGTCTTAGACATGACCTTGGTAACCTTAGAATATTTTAAATCCACAAAACAAAAACTATATGCCATGAACCCTAAAACACCTCATTATATGGGTTGCCAAAAGTCCATAAAACTACCATGCCAATTAGACCTTTTATTTAGACCTTCTGGGCATGTTTAGACATTTTTATAAAAAAAAATGAATTTTTTTAAAAATATTTTTTTTTTCAAGAAACTGTATTATTTCTTTTGCTACAAAACTAATAATCTATTAGTAATAAAATTCTCAATTATATACAAATTTTAATCTATTAAATCATACTTTACAAAATAAATAGGTATTTCTAATAACGAACACAAAACTCGCTCTTATCTGTAAATCTGATTAAACCAATGTCGAAATGATGATTCTGTTATTGTGGTCTTTTTATTTTTTCGTCTATTTGCGAGGGGTTTGCTTGACAGTTTACATACTAAACATCTAAATCAATTTGAAATTAATATTCAGAAATTAAAAATTTTAACTTTTCACCTGTAAGTACTGAAAAGATGCCATTCGACCCTAAAGCTGTTTCCCAAATTACAGAGACTGAAAGATGGGTATATGCACAACAGTTTGTATACGATTTTCGGGGGAAAAGTCGTTCCATCCAATCGAAAAATCACCTTCCAACTGTTTTTTTCATACAATTCCGCATGCACCGGATTAACAGGTTTTAAAACCACTTTGGGATTCTTCTTTTGAACTTCCGTAATCTTCCTTTTAATTTTTTGAAAGATTAATTTAAATCTTGCCGATCTTAAGAATCTTGCAACGATATTAATTGCCTCTTGTTGTCGCACTGGATTAACTTCATATTCGGAACAGATTTTGTTGATCGCACTTAACAACTGTTCACAATTACTTATCAGATCGATATCGCTATATTTTTTTTGATATGTCAGAGGCTCATATGGCCTTAAATATTCGTTATGGTTGCTTTGTAGTATTGAAAAAATGTCTTTGCTAATTTTATTTGACATGTTTCACAATTTGACAAGGTTTTTTAAGGAGGTTTGATATACAGGGTGATTCATTAATATTGCACGAAAATGAAATGCCGGTTTTTTTGGGTTAAATTATGACGAAAAGTTCCTATAAACATATGTCCGAAAGTGCTTCGTTTCCGAGATACAGGGTGTTCAAATTTTCTTAAAAAATCGATTTTTTATTAATATCTAAGAAATGCCTTTGCTGTTTGCAATGTCATTCACACCATTTCTGGATATCTTAATGATGTATCTTTTTGACATATGACAGTTGATTTGTTATTCCAGGGACGTGCCCACGGGGTAAGCGGGTTAGGTTTTTTGTACAAAAAATAGCACCTAGTAGATTTTTTGAACCTCCTGTACATTTTTTGGATGACGCAACTAAAGATGGAATTGTTTCAACTCTTGGGTGTTTTTCGTATCTCCCTCCGTTTTCGATAAAAAAATTAGTTTAATGCAAACGTTTGAAAAAACTTGAATAAACATAATAAAATGCCTACTTATCGATTTACAGGGTGAAGAATAGTAAATACGGTAATTTGGAATTTTGACATGACATTAACTGTACTACCTGTTGAAAAATAGTTTTAATTAAACTTAGGTACATTAATTAAATTCTTAGAATAAACATTAGTAAATTGATGAAGGTAATGAAAAGCTATGGACTAAGAAACGTACGCTATGAGTTGTTCAAAATAAGTTCCTCCAACTGCAATGCATGCGTCTGTCCTGCGACGCATTGACTGGCGAACACGTTCAAAGATCCCTGGCGTGTTTCGAATAATATCGCAATTTGCAATAATACGATTTCTTAATTCTTCAACATTTTCGATGGGGGTGGTATAAACTAATTGCTTGAGGTGGCCCCAGAGGAAAAAGTCTATTGGATTTAGATCGGGAGATCGCGCAGGCCAGGGTTGTATACCTCCACGACCTATCCAACGATTGGGATATACTCTATCTAAATACTGTCGAGCAATTAAGCTGAAATGCGCCGGAGCGCCATCATGCATGAAAAACATTTGGTACCTTAAGTCAAGCGGGACGTTTTCTAATAGTGTTGGCAACTCCTCTTGAAGAAAACGCCGATACACTTCTCCACTTAACCTTTGTTGCAAAAAGAAAGGACCAATTAAGTGGTCTTCAATGATTCCAACCCAAACATTCAGTGAAAATTGGTGTTGATGGCGACTTTCACTTATTCCATGTGGATTTTCATCTGCCCAAATGTGATTATTATGGAAATTCATTATCGAATTCCTGGAGAAATTAGCTTCGTCCGTGAAAAGTATTTTTGATAAAAAAGGAGGATTTTCTACAATGTTTTGTTGTAACCATCGACAGAAAGCCACTCTATGAGGATAGTCGTCTGGCAAACGTGCTTGTACCCGCTGGATGTGATACGGGTATAAAAGCTGATTTTTCAGTATTCTAAACACTGTTGACTGACTAATGTTTAAAGTGGCAGCAATCTGTCTTGTACTCGTTGAAGGATTATCCTCGATTTCGTGGAGCACTGCTTCTTCAGCTTCTGCGGTTGCAACTGTGCGGGGTCGTCCATTGTCGACTGTAAGTTTTTTAAAACTTCCACTTTCTCTGAGACGTTGATGGAGGCGAGTAAACATTTGACTATGAGGAAGTACTCGGTTAGGGTATTTGTCCGCGTAAATACGCCTCGCTGCTTGTGAATTACCATTAGCAAGACCATACACAAAGTGCATATCGCACATTTCACTATAAGTGTACTCCATTTTAGACAAAAATGAGGAAATTGTCTACTTGACAGGAAAAAAACAACACCTTATCACTGAGCCACACCTAGTAATGTTAAATGAACTGGTATTTTATTTATTGCTTTTTAAAAGCAACGAAAAGAATGCGACAAAAACTAAAACGATAGTTATAGATTTGAAAGATGAAAAGGCTTTTTTAAAAATTTATTTTAAGAACGTTACAGCGTTGTGACTTAACTCTACTAATGCTTAAATCTATCTGATTAAAACAATACAAATTACTTCTTAGCTAAAGTAAAAATGATTACAATGCAAAAGATCATATTCTATAAACTAAGGAATAAAATATACTATAGTCAGGGGTTATATGTTCCATAACTCCTCCCTCCTAAGAAACGAGCTTACGGATGGTACAGGAGTGGTGAGGTGGTTATATGACGATTTCTGAACAGGATTTCGTCATAGATTCGTCTGGATGTAGGCTTCTCTTAGATATTCTTGGCATCAGGAATTTCTGCACCATAAAGTAGCTAATTATTGCTACTAGCAGAATATAAAGTAATACGATATAAATGCTGGTTCTGTGGTAGTATACAGGTTGGTTCAGGGCCCGGTCAAGTCTTTGATGCTGAATCTCGATGGATTTATGAAGATGTTTGGCTTCATTTAGGTCCAGTGAGCTTAATTCCAAATTATTAAAGAGAATTGGTGTAGCTTCATTGCTAGGCGGTGATAGGTTGATTTGAGGTAGTTCGATGTTTTTGTAATGGGTTTCTGGATCCTTGTAATTTTTGATGACAATGTTTCCGACTCGAAGTTCACAAGTTGAATCAGTTCTACGATGTAGGTGCCATTTAATGGGATATTATCTTTATTGGAACCACAAGTCTGGAGAGCTGCAAGAGGTCGAGGTACGATTAGCATCCATTTTCCTTCTTCCAATTTTTCTGCTTTGTTGGTGGTAATTTGGATTTTCGTCTGCTGGCATTGGGATATTGATTCTCTAAATTTTAGCATCTGTACTTCGCAAGATGCATCTTCGTCTATAGGCAAGGGGTTAAAGTCTTGGCAAACGTATTCGTTGGTGGTGATTTTCCTGCATGATTGGTTGGATTTTGCATAATTCAGCTCATTAAGGATTAGGTATTTGGTTTGCGGAAATATTACATCGTGGAAGGTTTTTGAAGGTGTAGGTAGAGGATAAAGGTGGTACAGTAGATAACTGTTCTTCTCTACGATCGGCATTTCAATGATAAATATGACTTTGTTTTCCTTTGCGTAACTTTTTATATTAAGGACTTTCTCAAAAAGAAATACATTTTTAAAAGTTGCATCAAATGGGAGTTTACCGGATGTTAAACTCGTAGAAATTAATTGAATTTCCTTGAATAAGTCTTTTGGACTAATGATCGATGGATGAAAGGTATTTAGTTTTGAAAAAGTTATTGCTATTTGAAGATCTTCTAAGACATCATACATTTCTTGTAAGAATGTGGTAGCATGAGATAGAATTGTTTGCAAAAGAAAGAAATGCTTATCTTCAAAACTGATTTTGTTAAGTCTTTGGACCTCTATTTGAATTTCTTTTATTTGTGATTCCAAAATATTTTGATTGGAAGTTAAATTCTTTGAGAGTTTTTGAAAAAGTTTATTAGAATTATCTATTATGGTAATTTGTTCTTGCATTAAAAGTTTTATATTATTTTCGTTTTGCATAATTGAAGTTATTGCTGAATCATAGCGCTGAGCATCCTCATTATCTAAATTGCCGGTTATACTTTTGACAATACTGCCTAATCCATTTATAAGGCCTCTTTTTTCGCGAGTTTTAAGAGAGAATGGATTTATTTGAAGTATTTGATTTTTTATTTTTTCTTTTAAGGTTGAAGCTAAATTGTAACTCTAAATTTAACCTAAATAAAATTGCCAATCGTAAAAACAACAGTATATGTTATCGTTTGCAATTGTGCAAAAACGGAAAAATCAAAAATAAAAATCAATTTAAAAACAAAGGAAAAAGAAAGGACAATGAGCACTTACAATAGCAAAAATCCAGCGATGAAAAGCTGCATTCTCTTAGACTACGTTGCCTATAGGAACCGATGCTTGTGTTCCCAAGCCTAATCTAGGGTTGGTCGAAGTTGGACCGTTGCTGAACGCTCTTCTCCCAATAGATTTGGTCGAAGTTTGACTTCCTCCTGGGTGCTGCCTCTTCGTAAATTCACAAGGTTCGCGATTGCCGATAAACCGTAAAAACGGACCAATTCCGCGATTTTTGTCGGATATTGTTCGACTTAGAACTCCGTCGACTGCGCCAGTTATAGATTTGAAAGATGAAAAGGCTTTTTTAAAAATTTATTTTAAGAACGTTACAGCGTTGTGACTTAACTCTACTAGGGGTTATATGTTCCATAACTCGATAATAGTATTTACTAAATTTTGTTTAATACGTATTTACAATTTCAACATTCCGCAGTATTTTTTAGATCAGCAGTTGTTAATGCTGTACTTGATATTCGACACTATGAATAGGTAAGTATTACATTTTAGGAAGAAAATTATTTCTTTGCTTTCGCGTGATTTAAAAGCATTTACTTGTATTTTTACAGAGGGATGCAACAAAGCAATTTTTAATTTTTTTATCGAAAACGGAGGGAGATACGAAAAACACCCAAGAGTTGAAACAATTCCATCTTTAGTTGCGTCATCCAAAAAATGTACAGGAGGTTCAAAAAATCTACTAGGTGCTATTTTTTGTACAAAAAACCTAACCCGCTTACCCCGTGGGCACGTCCCTGGAATAACAAATCAACTGTCATATGTCAAAAAGATACATCATTAAGATATCCAGAAATGGTGTGAATGACATTGCAAACAGCAAAGGCATTTCTTAGATATTAATAAAAAATCGATTTTTTAAGAAAATTTGAACACCCTGTATCTCGGAAACGAAGCACTTTCGGACATATGTTTATAGGAACTTTTCGTCATAATTTAACCCAAAAAAACGGCATTTCATTTTCGTGCAATATTAATGAATCACCCTGTATTAGAAGCGTATGATTTGGTGAAGGTACTAGACAAAAATGTATATACGTTTCCTTCATTTATAATAAATAATTAACTCAAACCCAACCTGTTGCCTTTCGGCAACCAAGATAAATAATATTTAGCAACTGTACTTGCACATAAATTATGATTTTTTTGAAAATGTAATATTGCCGCGGCATAGCCTATAATATTATAACAGTACCTCTACCCACTTACGAGATCGAAGAACAGGTGGAAAGCCAACCAACATAGACAAAGTCGTCGAAGTGTTATTGACCCCTTGTACAACATTTTTGCAACTAATACGTTACCTTGGAGAATATGTTTATATTGTTGAAAAAAGTGATAAAATATATACAGGGTGTCATTGAAATGGTGTAAAAAAATTCGGGGGGTGATAGTACTCCTAAAAATTTTAAAAAAAGTTCCTATAACTATAGGGTGGAAAATGCATATTAAGGGAGTTAGGGGCACTGAAAGGGTAAATTTAAAAAACGGTTTTTTGAAATTGTAGGCTTAAAAAACGAGATAAAATTTCGAAAAAAAATCCTCTGCCATAAATTTTGACCCAAAATCAAATGGTGATACTGAAAAATAATTTGGAAAATCGGAAAGGGTAGTTTTTGCAAGGGTAGGGGGTTAATTCGTGAATAACTTTTTTTAGGTTATTTTCTTCGCAACGTGGGTTCATTTTTTAAAAACTACATACTTTTTCCTACAAAAAAGGTACTCTTGTTGCACATCGCCCAGAACGATGGTTTTCGAGAAAATTGAAGGCAAAAAGTTTGCTCTGATGGGTCGCGGTGTAAACTAGGCTAATGAATCAAATAAGTATGCATTTAATAAGGAATTTTGGTAATTGGTTTATTTCGTTTTTTTAAAGCAATACGATGTTTTAAAAATCATGAAATTTAGATTTTTCAATTAATTATTTAATAACTACTTGTTTACTTTTGAAACCCCATAACTTTCATAAGTTTATGTTGTTTAACCAGTTAGCAGCCTATCAGAGCAAACTTTTTGCCTTCAATTTTCTCGAAAACCATCGTTCTGGGCGATGTGCAACAAGAGTACCTTTTTTGTAGGAAAAAGTATGTAGTTTTTAAAAAATGAACCCAAGTTGCGAAGAAAATAACCTAAAAAAAGTTATTCACGAATTAACCCCCTACCCTTGCAAAAACTACCCTTTCCGATTTTCTTTATGGCAGAGGATTTTTTTTCGAAATTTTATCTCGTTTTTTAAGCCTACAATTTCAAAAAACCGTTTTTTAAATTTACCCTTTCAGTGCCCCTAACTCCCTTAATATGCATTTTCCACCCTATAGTTATAGGAACTTTTTTTAAAATTTTTAGGAGTACTATCACCCCCCGAATTTTTTTACACCATTTCAATGACACCCTGTATATGAGCTGGGGACTGAGATGATAATGGCATCATGCATATAGGTCACTGTAACTTTTAATTATATATTAATTGTTGCAGATCGTGGGAGTGCAACAGTACCCCATCAGACCAACAGGTGTTCCTAGTCAAATGGAGGGCGGCGTGGGGGGCGGCGACCCCAACGGCAACGTCATCATCGGACCCGAATTACAGGCAGAATCGACGCTCACTGACGAACTGGTGAGGACGTCGGGACGCCGTCTCGACGAAGCCCTAGCCGAATTCGAGGCCTATTGTGCCTCCTTACATTTGGACCCTCACAATCAAGGATTTAGGTGAGAGATTTGAATACTATCACAGTTTTACCCGTTTGTTAAGCTGTGAATTGAAATACTCGATGGACAAAAATAGTCAATAACTGCTTGATTATGTTACGCGTGCACACAAAACACGATCAGTTAAGACTACTAAAAGTATTTAGTTAAACTGTACAGGGTGAGTTTTTCAAAGCGCGGAGTAGTATTATGCATTGATGATATTATTTATCGATGACGTGCTCCTGGACTATTATTTGGTTAAGCATTCTTCACATTTTAAAAATATTTTGGACTATACAGAGTGCTCCGAAAAAGCAGGGCACTACAAAAGTTAATTTTTTTAAATGGAACACCCTGTATTGCAAAACATTTTTGAATTCTTTGCGTAATTACCAATCTTTTTTGATAATGGTTTAATATGCCAAAAACTAATAGTTTAGGAGATAAATCAAATTTTGTTAAAAATTTAGAATTTGCACGCATCTCTTTAATATTAAAATTTAGCACCTAAATTTTGAATACAGACTTAATTTTTATCATCAGAAGTAAAATAAAGTTACTTTGATATGCGTGCTATGTAAAATTATTCATTTTGTTATACAGGGTGTTTTTTTTGAAAGGCCAAACTTGCCCAACTTTAAATATAAAAATCTCTCTTATTTTAAATGAAACACCCTGTATATTTTCATGTCATCTAATAGCTTACTTAAGAGCCTATAAATTTTATTAATAATATTCTATCCCTATCTCTAATAGTTTTTGAAATATACTTATATTTCTTCATGTCGTGTTATTTTTTTCTTATAAAATGAAACAAATTTATGGACGTTTCTTTTTTATTTTTCTTTTCCTAGTTTTCTGTTCAACAAATGTTCAAAGATATGTCTTCCTTGTTCGATACAAATATTAATTCTTTTAATTATATTTTGTCGAACATGGTATAACATTCCTGGTGTTACGGTTTGACAGGCATCCCTAATTCTAATAATCATATCCTCCCTTGTAGTTGGTTTTGTTGCATAGACTTTATCTTTGAGATAACCCCACAGAAAGAAATCTAGCGGCGTAAGATCGCAAGACCTTGGCGGCCATGCAACAAATCCTCCGCGACCAATCCATCTTTGAGGATATTCTTGATCCAAATATTCCCTTACTGCACGATAAAAATGGGGAGGCGCACCATCTTGTTGAAACCACATACTTTGCCGTTCCTGGAGATTGACTTCTTCTAATAATTCAGGCAATTGCTGCTGTAAAAATACTCGATATGAATGCCCATTCAAAGGTTCATTAAAAAAATATGGTCCAATTATACGGTTATTATGGATGCCGCACCATACATTAAGGGACCAATGATTCTGGTGCTGAACCTCACGTACCCAATGAGGGTTCTCTGTTGCATAATAGTGCATATTATGCCTATTGAGAGCACCATTGCTTTTAAATGTCGCCTCGTCGGAATACATAATATAGTTAACAAAATTTGGATTAATTTCAATTTTGCGAAGTAACCATTCACAAAAAGTTACACGTAGCTGAAAATCTTGATTGTGAAGTTCTTGATGCAACTTAATGTGATATGGGTGGTATTTATATTTCCGTGTTGTCCGGTTTACCGTTGTCTGCGAAACATCAGAAAGTAAGGCTAACCTACAGCTACCAATGTGGGGATCCTCCTCAATTTGCAAAAGAATTTCAAGTTCTTTACCTTCATTTGCCACCCTATTAGCAACATTACGTTTTGGCAGATCCACGCTACCAGTCGTCATAGATCGGTCCATAACAACGCGAAAACTGCGGGAATCGGGTGTGCGCCGTTGAGGATATTTTTCTCTATATAGCCTTTGAGCTAGCAGACAATTTTTATTTGTTTCACCCAAAACAAAAATCATATCAATAAATTCATTTCTTGAATAATTCATTTTTAATATTGAAAACAAATATCTAAAAAACACCTTAAAACAAATCTAACTATTAATCTCTAATTAACTAATGTAACTGTCTTTTTGTTATTGAGATTTTTTCATTTGTTTCCACGGCGCCTTGATGGATACATAAAAAATACGAGGTGCTTCAAAACTTTAAGTCGGCATTGTCAGTTTTTACAGGAGAAAAACAGAAAAATCCATGATATCTCAAAAACTGTTAGATATAGAGATAGGACATTATTAATAAAATTTATAGGCTCTTAAGTAAGCTATTAGATGACATGAAAATATACAGGGTGTTTCATTTAAAATAAGAGAGATTTTTATATTTAAAGTTGGGCAAGTTTGGCCTTTCAAAAAAAACACCCTGTATAACAAAATGAATAATTTTACATAGCACGCATATCAAAGTAACTTTATTTTACTTCTGATGATAAAAATTAAGTCTGTATTCAAAATGTAGGTGCTAAATTTTAATATTAAAGAGATGCGTGCAAATTCTAAATTTTTAACAAAATTTGATTTATCTCCTAAACTATTAATTTTTGGCATATTAAACCATTATCAAAAAAGATTGGTAATTACACAAAGAATTCAAAAATGTTTTGCAATACAGGGTGTTCCATTTAAAAAAATTAACTTTTGTAGTGCCCTGCTTTTTCGGAACACCCTGTATAGTCCAAAATATTTTTAAAATGTGAAGAATGCTTAACCAAATAATAGTCCAGGAGCACGTCATCGATAAATAATATCATCAATGCATAATACTACTCCGCGCTTTGAAAAACTCACCCTGTACGTAGTTATCCACTACTATTCTCGAGCAACACATGATAGTTAAATAAACGTTTATTTTTGGTTTACACCAGATGTACAGTTTTAATTTTACTTTAACTATAAAGATCCACGTGATATAAGTTTTATTTTTTAAATTTTTATTTGATATTATTGTTTTTTCATACACTTTAAAGCACTTCCTATTTTTTTCTAGATTTCTTTGAGTATGATATTCTATTATTATATTATAAGATTTATACGTGTATAAAAAATATATCATATTTTACACATCAGTGGCATATATGTAACATCAGGGTCATTTTATCAAATATTTGAGGTGTAGTGATCGAGTGTAAAGACTAGCTACTAGTATGTAAACCCCTTTTCAATTTTTTTAAATACCGAAATTTTCTCTCTTCTGTAAACAGAATTGTATATGATATACGTATATTCTACAGTTTAATAAATATACCTTAACCATAGACGATTGATACGAACCATACCAATAGTTTTAATTTAAAAACTGTATTTTGGAATGTATTATTAGATTAGATATTATGGACGAAAAACAGTGATTTTTCAAAGGAATTTCTTACTGCGCAAATGTTTGGGGTGGGTGGGGGGATAAGGGTTGTTTTGATAAAAAAACAATATTTCTGCAGAAAATATATATGCAATATTTCAATTAATAACACTGTTTAATTTTTATTTAAATTTGATTTTGGTTAATATTAATTTTTTTTTTAATAATTTTTGAGTTTTTCCAGGGTATTTTAATTAATTTTTTATTCCTTCCAGGCAGATGAAAACGTGTTTTTTGCAGGTCTTGAAAACAGATCTTTCCATGGTTTTCTTATTTCAAATAAAGTTTAAACTTCTAAAAAAAAAATAAGGAAAATTCAAACAGTCAAAACCTTAATAGTTCTATGGTTCACCAAATAGTTTTACTACTAACCAAAACTCTTTATTTTATTATCATCACGTGTCAGAAGATTAAAACTGCCTAGAAAAATTACAAGATGTAGACTAAGATGTGTTAATTTTGGTGTGAAAGGTAACACGTAAATATGGTTTGGTGTGAAAGGCTCACTTAAACAGAATACTATCAAATGGTACACAGATGGTTCTAAAACCGAAAAAGGAACAGGAGCTGGAGTATTTGGGCCTGGCACCAAATACTCAGAGCCACTGGGAAAATACACCAGTGTCTTTCAAGCGGAAATACACGCTATAGAAAGATGCGCTCAATTAATCCTGAACAAAGACTACCTCAAGCAGGACATCGCAATCTTCACCGACAGTCAAGCAGCCATAGCAGCACTGAGTTCACATGTCATCAGTTCTAAAATGGTAAGAGACTGTTTGGGCAAACTTAATGAGGTAGGAAAGAGAAATAAAGTCACAATATTGTGGGTACCTGGACATACAGGCGTGCAAGGTAACGAAGAAGCCAATATTCTGGCAAAAAAGGGATCTGGTTCTCAATTTGTAGGACCGGAACCTTTCTGCGGCATAGGAAAGAATACTTACCTATATGAGCTTACAAAAATGGAGGATCAACTCAGAGAAAGCCTCTGGGATGATCATCCAGGGTTGAGACACTCCAAGATGTTCCTTGGAACCCTCGACCCAAAAAAATCTAAAGCTCTAGTAAGTTTAACTAAAACTAAACTACGGATTGTAACAGGATTCCTAACAGGGCACTGTCACCTTCGAGAACACCGCAGGAAACTAAAACTAGAACAGACAGGTGAATGCAGATTCTGTGGGGAAGAGGAAGAGACCCCAGAACACCTAGTAACTGCATGCGAAACAGTTGCCGAAAGTCGTGCCATGCACCTCGGTAATTATGAAATTCCAGAAGGAAATATCTCATTACTGGAACCGTCACAACTACTAGCCTTTATTAAAGCCGTAGGATTGTACGAAGTAATTTGACTTGAGAATAACATCAAGCAGTAATTAGAAAGGGGCACACAATAGATCTTTTAGGTCGCAGTGAAACTTCACCCTTATTTTAATCTAATCTAATCTAATCTAACACGTAAATAAATATAAATAAAATACAAATAATGGCTTTATTTGTACTTTCCAATGATGTACATAGGTGAAGTCTAGCCAAAGCTAATTTACTTTAAAAGGGTTGAATACGTGATAAGATTCAGGCAAATTAGAAAAAAACAGATTTTTTTTTGTTTCAGGTGGAAATTTTGAGAAAAAAAATTGAATTTTTCACTTATTTGAAATAATGATTATATTTTTTCAGGCACCTGCACAATAATATTTAAAATTTCTCACTTTCGAAATAAATGAAATTTTGAAAATTCTTCCAGGCAGTTGAAGTATGATTTTATATTTGTATGTCATTATAATATACCTCAAGATTTAAAAAAAACACTAAAAGATGCAAAAAAAGTCCATATGAAATTCTGAATTTTGACCGGAATTATCGTTGATTTTCATATAGTTCAAGTAATGTTTCTTTGATTGCCAGATGGCTTAAAAAACTTGAATTGTCTGTATGAAGATTTTCACTGAAATTAACTGAATTTTCTATTTATTTTAATTGACAAGAAAAACGTTAAAAATATATCTACTTTTTTATTTCAGGTGATTTTTTAGAAAAATTTCCAATTTTTCAATTTAAATGCAAAAAATGCGATTTTTTCGGTTTCATCTTTCTGATTATGTCGAAATAAAACTAAAAATAATAAAAAAAAATTACTGCACGAAAAATACGACAAATGAGGGAATGCTAAAGTAAAAATTGTGAAAACGTTAATTTTTCCCGTCAATTCAGTATGCCACATTTCTGGAATAAATAATGCACTTATTTACATAATAGTAGAAATTTATTATCTCGAGAGCAGTGAACCGTTAAAAGAAAATTAATAAATAACTTCAGTATTTTTTTTCAATCAATTTTTTTCTTTTAGGTTAGTAACAGACGGACAATTGCCGATACGACAATGTCTGCATCCGGAGGTGTGGCGGAAAGAGTTCGAACTACCGGACTACTACAACTCGTTTCACGATTTGAGGAAAGAGGTCGCTCAATTTTTGAGTAGGGAGGAGCATCCCGCCAGTGTGGGCGAAATGGTCGACTGTATCCTTTTAAGAATTTTAAGATTTAATGGCGGATGCGCTAGACTAATTTCTAGCTTGATATTTTATTTTTAACTCATTTTTACATTTCATTGATTAATGTAAATTTGAAGAATTAAGTGATCGTAAGTCACTTGTGGACTACAGATTACAGTTTTCTATAATTCGAGTTGCATTTACACCGTTAGATGTCATTCAATTAGTGGTTAATTTTTATGATGAAAAAATACTATAATTGAATTGCGATAAGCAACACAATAACTCATAAAATGTCTGAGATTCGCTTGGTAATTTTATTGGTATTATTAGTCTTATTCTTGCAGCCAACTTAATGGTATGTACAGTGAAATCTCCCATTAGCGGACATTGACGGTACCAAGTTTATTGTCCGCTAATAAGAAAACCCAAATATGTAAATGTATGTACATAATTTTTATTAACTAACATATGTTTTATTAATAACATAATTTTTATTAACTAACATGTATTGATGAAAATTACAAGTATAAACAAACATAGGTACAGGGTGTTTCAAATTCGAGCCACATCATTGGGATTTCGGAAACGGTAAGAGATACAGGGTCGGTTAAATTGGGGCAAAGTTGCGTATTCTTATGCTTAACAAAATGCCGTTTTAAAATTTAAAAAATTCCTACTACGTACGAAGTTATTCGGAAAATACCGAAATTTTGGAAAATCGTTTTTATTTTTTTGTGAGGTTATTTGAAAACATATTTTAAAATAATTGACACTTTATTACTGTCACTTTTTCTCCTCTACCAGATGGCGTCGTCAAATTTAAAATCCGACGTTTTTTCGTCTTTTGGCAACCATCATCAAAAATCCGACGTTTTTTCGTCTTTTGGCAACCATCATCAACTTTATTTTTTTAAATACGGCCCTGGATTTTTTTTTACTCATTTTAATTCCCCTTTTTATTCTTAGAGAAATGACATATCACATAGTTTAATTTTCCAATATTTTGATGTCAAAAATTTACTTTTATTAAAAAAAAGCTAATACTGTCCTGTTGTTTGAAATAAAAAGTAATAATTTATCTTAACACTATCATTTATTGAATAAATCAATGTTTTTGACGAAATTTTTTAATTATTAACATGGTAAAAATAGTATAAATTTGATATATTATACTAAATTTTAACAATAACAATAGTAACAACTATAATTTATTACTAATTTGCATGTTGAAGAACACAAACTAAAAATAATAGAACTTAATGCAATATTTTAAGTTTAAAGTAAATACGAGGGTGAATCAAATATGAACCGGACTTTGGTTTTAGTAATTTTATTGGTACAGTAAATAAAAGTTTGAACACATGTTATTTTTCTACATAATCTCCTCTCTTATTTACGCATTTTTCCCACCGGATCGGAAGTTTTTTAATTCCTTCATCAAAGAATGAAGCTGGTCGTGTCAGTAACCAATTGCGCACAAACGTTTCCACACCTTCGTCGTCGTCAAAGTGATAACCTCCCAATTCTTCTTTTAGTGGCCCAAACATGTGGTAGTCACATGGTGACAAATCGGGACTGTAAGGCGGGTGTTCAAATCGTGCCAAAAGCCTTTCACACACGGCAAGACGGTTTGCTTTCTGATCTTCCGTCAAAAGGCGAGGAACCCATCTTGCACACACTTTGCGGTAACCCAAATTTTCTGAAATGATTGATTGAGCACTTCCGTATGATATTTCGACGTGTGCAGCAATTTCCCACAATGTAAGGCGGCGGTCACCTTCAATCAGCTCACGGATCGCACGAATGTTCGCCTCATTGATGCTTGTCCTGGGTCGGCGTGCATGGCTCTCGTTTTCCACTACCTCTCGGCCATCGGAAAATTTTTTGTGCCAGTCGTAGACTTGAGTCCTTGATAAGGTTTCATTACCGAACTGTGCAGTTAGTCGACGCAAAATTTCGGAAGGTTTTACGCCCTCACGCGACAAAAATTTTATAATAACGCGTTGCGCAACAGACGTGTGTACCTCTTGTTCAGACATGATGCTACTAACAGCTCATCTACTCCGGTGCGCCAAACCGACTGACTCCCCTCCTCTTGACATCCCTATCTAGCATATATCAGGACGTCGCGCCACTCGCTTCACCTATGGCGCGCTAAACAGAAAAGTCCGGTTCATATTTGATTCACCCTCGTATTCAAATAGTTGACCCTGCACCTGAATACATTTCTGTATCCTTCTACGTAAATTTCCAGACACTGCCTGCTGGATAGTCCTGGCTCGTATACCCCTTAATTCTGTCAATAAATTTGCACGTAAAAGGTTTATATCATTTGGGGTGTTCTTAAATAGTCTGTTCTTTAAATAGCCCCAAAGAAAATAATCCAACGGGGAAAGATCGGGACTTCTAGCTGGCCAGCGCACCACCACTTGATTTCCAATCCACTGATTAGGAAAATTATGATTTAAAAATCGTGTGACATTCCTTCCATTATGGGGTGGTGCATCATCCTGCTGCCACCACAAATCGCGGATAATATCAAGAGGTTCATTTTCAAGAACATCGAATATATTTGGCAGAATTAAATCTAAATAGCGCTCAGCAGTTAAATTACCGTCGTATATAATAGGTCCCAAAATTCGATTCCTGTAAAGACCCAGCCAAACATTGAAAGAATTATGCCCCTGTCTTCTTACTTCGCGGTTTTGTCTCGGATTTTCGACTGAATAAAAATGTTCATTATTCCGATTAAATAGCCCGTTGGTCGAAAAGTTACATTCATCTGTCCAAATTATTTTGTTTAAAAAGTCTTCATCATCTTGCAGTTTTTCGTTCAACCAATTGCAAAACGGAAGCCTTCTATCGGTATCTCCATGCCTAAGTTCTTGACTGATATGAAGTTTATAGGGGCGATAGCGATTTTTTCTCAATACTCTGTGGATACGGGTACTTGGCATATTCAATTTACGGGAAAATTGTCTGGTTGAACCTTGCGGATTTTGGGTAACCTTTAACGAAAGCTATCTGATAAAAAGTTATTGTGAAAGTATATCGTTGTAAAACTTACAGCATTAATAATCGCCTGCTCGGTTTCAGGATGCACTCGAGTCCCATACATATTTCGAGGTTTAGTGAAACTTCCATAGAAGCTAAGGTTCCTGTCCAAAGCTCCGAAATACGTATAATTAGGTTGGGGGCGCTCTGAATATTGCTCCAGATATTGTTGGCAGGAGCGTTGCGAATTTCTATTCAAAGAATAGTAAATTTGGACCATATCACGTTGTTCGCTACTGGAGAATACCATTTTTGATTTCACAAAATATCGAAAAAGCCAAAAGCCATCTTTGCTAATAAGAATTTTCAAGTTATTCAGCCGGAGACTTAGACATCAGGCCTGCAGAAAAATTTGTGAAAATATAATATAATATAACATATTAGCAATATTTTTACCATGTTATTGATTGAAAAACAACATCAAGACAATTTTTATTTCAAACAACAGGACAGTATTAACTTTTTTTTAATAAAAGTAAATTTTTGACATCAAAATATTGGAAAATTATAACAACTATGTGATATGTCATTTCTCTAAGAATAAAAAGGGGAATTAAAATGAGTAAAAAAAATTCCAGGGCCGTATTTAAAAAAATAAAGTTGATGATGGTTGCCAAAAGACAAAAAAACGTCGGATTTTAAATTTGACGACGCCATCTGGTAGAGGAGAAAAAGTGACAATAATAAAGTGTCAATTATTTTAAAATATGTTTTCAAATAACCTCACAAAAAAATAAAAACGATTTTCCAAAATTTCGGTATTTTCCGAATAACTTCGTACGTAGTCGGAATTTTTTAAATTTTAAAACGGCATTTTGTTAAGCATAAGAATACGCAACTTTGCCCCAATTTAACCGACCCTGTATCTCTTACCGTTTCCGAAATCCCAATGATGTGGCACGAATTTGAAACACCCTGTACATTGCTACCTTAAATACCAGAAAAAGAAAACTGAAATTTAAGATCCTTAAAAATTTGTTGCAAATTTCAGATCTTATACCTTAAATAAGTCAGATATTTTTGCCTGCTTCTTCCTTTTCATTTTTTCCTGAAAAAGGCATCAGGTTTGAAAATGCGATTCGATATTTTTAAGGTGTTCAAAAGCGACAAAATCATTTTTTGTAATTTTTTTTAGATCATCAACACATTTTAATAAGAATTCACAGTACTCAAAGCTTCTTCCCTTTCTTCCTCTTCTTCCTTTTCTTCACTATCACTTTCCAGCAAAATTGTATTTTGTACCTCATCAGCAATGGTTTCTAGACCTCCTTCAAATGTTTTCTCCGTATGAAGTTCTTGGTCCAATATAATAAAGTCAGTATCTAATGCCTTAGAAATTTGGCCAACTTCCTGACAGTTTTTCCAGAATTCCGCTAAAGTTGCCAAAGGTAAGTCATGTTTTGGATCATAGTCTTCTGCTCGAGTATCTCCTTGAGGTGATTTTTGGAAAGCTATTCCAGGCGTTCTTCATAAAATATAATGCCTCCAAAATGTTAATCGATTTTGATAAATCTAAAGCAGACGATACATCATCCATTTTTGATAGGATGTGCTTTAAAATCTGGCTTCTATAAAATAATTTAAAATTTTGTATTATACCTTGGTCCATGGGCTGACATACAGAAGTTGTGTTGGGAGGTAAAAAAAGTATTTTAATATTTTTAAGGTTAACTTCTCTTGGGTGTGAACCGGCATTATCAAGAAAAAGTAAAATTTTTCGTTTTTGACAACCCACTCTTATTCTTTATCGATGTCCAAAAGCCAGTTTGTCATGATAATTCTTGTCATCCAAACTTTTTTATTTGATGTCCATGTAGCCGGCAAACTCTTAAGTGGTAAATTTTTTAAGGCTCGTGGGCGCGCAGCTTTTCCAATAACCAAAAGCTTTTCTTTGTCACCAGCCATATTGGCGCAAAATAGTATGGTTAATCGTTCTTTTGACATTTTGCCTCCTGTGCACTTCTCACCTTTAAGCATTAAAGTTTTATCTGGCAAAGCTCTAAAAAATAAACCGCTCTCATCTACGTTATAGATGTCCTTTGGCCTATATCCTTGCAACATTCCTGGTAGCCTTTCTAAGAACTGATTCACATCTTCTTGGTTTACATCTGCCGACTCCCCTGAGATGGACTTAAAGCTTATATAATGCCTTCTTCTCCACTTATTCAGCCAACCATCAGATGCGCTGAAATTGCGATGCCCCAATTCAATTGCTACTTCTTTCGCCTTCGTTTTTATTAGGGGCCCTGAGATGGGAATTTTTTGATTTCTTGCGCGGGCAAACCACTCAAAACAAACTCGATCTATTTGGGCAGCTTCACCTTTCAATTTTGCTGATTTCTGATCTAAATTTTCTCCCGATTGCCATTGTCTTCGAATAATTTCTTTATTTTTTACCATCTCCGCCGCTTGACTTTTACTTATATTAAACCTAGAATAATATGTACATTGTGATCACAAAATACAAAAATTAAAATCCTACACCCATACCTTTCTCCCAGTTTACGGCCATTTAAACTTTCCTGTTCTGCAATATTTACAACCTCCATTTTTTTGCCTCAGCGTTAAAAAGTTTCTAACGGGCGCCATGTCACCTGCTTCAATTACAAGACGGTACTAAAACAATACATACGTAGTTACTTAGTGGCATGATTTTTTCCTAGAGTAACGTAACGGTCATTTTTGCGCGTTTTGGGGTTGAAAATTTTTGTCCTTGTCTGTCCGACAGAGCGTCCGCTAATGAGAATTTATTTTATAGGAAATTGTTCTTTAAAATCTCGTGACAAAAAATACTGTCCATTAATAGGACATGTCCAGTTTTGAGAGCTGTCCGCTAAGAGGAAATTCACTGTATATGTCGATATTTTTGATTGTATTAAGGAATCCTTTTTTGACAATTGACAGCGGAAACCTAAAATATTTCAAGTTGAAAACGGTATCGTATTTCTTTGCCGTGACTTGACCTGTGAATGAAATACGACACTTATACATCCAGACTTTCGTAATAATAACAATAATAAAAAGGTGGTGTAAGCGTTTAATTTTAGAGTGTTGTTGCAACTTTTAGGTTAACGTTAAATTTTAAAGCTTTCTTGATTAGGCTGATTCATTGTAAGAGATAACCATAGATGTCACTTTCTTAATTTAATTCATTCATTTCTTTATTTCTTAAGTTTTAAAATAAAAACAAAACAACAAAACACTTTCAAAGTTTTTTTATCGTATGCGGAACTCGTTTAAGTCAAAGTAATTCTCTAATTATTTATGCTTGAAAGTACCATTTCCTTAACTTGATGTGTCCCAGTGTTAGAACTGAAACCGGAGTGTGAAAATGAATTTTACAAAAAAGAAGCCAAAGACATGGTCAATATCGTACGAAAATTAATTATGGAAGGTAAGCGATATATCGATGCATTCGGTAACAGTTTTCTGCTTCGCTAAGCATTATCGTCTTTTGTTTAAATTTATACAAAATTTTGTGCAAATTTGACTGTTTTCTTTTTGCGATACTATATTGCGAAAGTCCGTTTCCTGTAATATTAACATTGTTTCTTTTTAGGGCACAGATTTGAACTGCTTGAGACTGTTAATTTAGTGTTGGAACCCGGTATTTTGTAAGTATTTTTTTAAAATATTTTGCATCCGACCCCGTATACTTTTTTAAAAGTTTTCCTCATTTGATAGGCCTGTAGTTAAAACTATTTAATAAAAAAAACTTATCAGCACACGTAACAATAGTTTATAAAAGTTTTGAAAGGCAGTAATAAAATTGTTCCATGGCCTATAAAATATTTATGGTACATTTTCAATATTCTCCTTTTGTTCTCCAATATTAAATATTTGTAATGTTTAGTACTGTATAGTGTATACTCGAGAAAACTTTATCCATATTTAATAAATAAATCTTTAAACGGTACGTATAATGTAGCAAGTTCATATTATAATGTTATTTCTTATCTAAAATTTGGTGTGCTAGCATTAAAAACAAACGAAAAACCGTTAAATTTTTCTTTTTTGTATTTCTTTAGAATGACTGGCATTCTTCGAATCTATGATGTGCCAAAGTATGGACTTTAAAAGAAAAAATTTAAATATTTTTTAACACATATTTATTCATACAAGCAACAGCTTTAAGAAATATATTTATTGTGTACAGGTCCATGTTTTCCTATATCGTTAATCACGAAAACTTGAACCGATCTATATCTGTATGTTCGGTTGCCCCACTCGCTGATAATAAACAAATATATAAAATTATCAAATAAATAATACAAATTCTCAAGAAGCCGACGGAGTAAGTGCGTCCTTATCGTACACTTTGCTCCGGATAAGGACGGATAGTCGGTTTTTTCTTCGCTAAACTTTTCGTTTATCTCACATTTCTTCTTTCCGATGATTTGTTCAGTTTAAAATCGATTTTTGGGCCGGCAACGTGGTCACGAGCGTAGTGGGTCGAATTTTGGTCATTTATTATAATTTTTAGTGATTTATTTATTGATTTTCTTCTTTGTTGGTAAGTCATCTTTTTATTAGATGTTTATATTTATTTGTCTCAAATATGAAGCTAAAAAGTGCTATACATCATACATAGACCGTTTTACTAGATCTCTGCTTATCACAATATTTGTTTTAAATTTATTATCCTTCAGATTATGTAATTTTAATGTTTTTTTTTCTGGGTCTTATCATGCATGTTGTGATTTTGTTTTTTATGGATGCGTTCTGATTCGACTGTGGCATTAGGAATTAAGTCATTTTTTTATCAGAGTAGAAACGTTTTAAATTCTCTAAATTAAATATATAGTAACTGTTCAATTTTAAATACAGCTTACTATCCAGCAAGATTTTACTTGTCCAAATTTAATAATTTTATTAGTTCTTATGCTCTTTCGGAATATACTAACATGATTTCCTTCTCAATTTAAATTGTATTGAAACATGTCAGCATTATTTTTTTTTTTTGACAAAGTAAAGATACTTAAATATACTTATCTATTTTCTATATAACTGTTTATGTTATTTAAGTATAAAGTTACTAAATCAAAACTTACATGATAATGAAACATATAAATTGTGTGTCATGATAAGATTTTTGATAAAAAAACATAATATCTAACAGTAGGCCATTAATTAATTCTCGAAGTGCTTTTACTGATAAAATATGATTAGAAATAAAATTGATTTTTAATTTAATAATGTATTTCTTAAACCTAAGATGTATGAGGGTCATGTAATATCCGACTAAACAAAGAAGATACAAAAAAATATTTGTATTTTTCAACATAATTTTATGTATTCAATGAATTCAAGACCCTTTTTATAGTAATATCAGTCTTGCTCCTCAAAATATCTATTAACTGCCGACATCACTTCTTCATCATTGAAAAATCTTTGACAACTGAGCCATTTTTTCAAGTTAGGATATAGTGACTCAATCACAGAAGCTGCACAGTTCCTTCACTACATTTCTCTATCGTCTACCTCTCAGATTACTTGTAAAACAGACATTTGTGTGTGATCTTTTATTTATTTATTCATTTATTTATTTATGGAATCCATTTACAAAAGTGTTACATAGCATACCCATACAAACATATATATTCAGATGCAAAACTATCTATAAATCAAATGAAAGGTGTAGATGAGTTAATTAATTAAAGACCCTATGAAATAATATTCTTTAACTGCCCCTTAAAAGATGTAATCTTAGAGTCCTGACAGACCATTAGCACTTTGAGCCATTCGTGTAATTGGCTCATTAATGCCATAATTGGTATGGTGGAATCGGACTGAAAATATTTCTGATTGTCTATTCAATCTGGAAGGCACCCTAAGTTTAAAAAGAGACAATAACTCAGGACAATCTATAGTAGCATTTAAAACCTTATGCATAAAACATAACTTGAGTAATGTAAGTTCTTCATGACTCTAATGTGGGGAAGTTCAGGTTATCCCTGACCCACTGATAGTAATACTCCTGTCTCCTGTAACCACATCTAAAAGCCGCCACCCTTAAAAATTTATTTTGAGTTTTTTCAATCTGCTCAATGTAGCAGTTATATGACGGGGACCACACAATTGAGCCAAACTCCAAGATGGGCCTAACAAGAGAGCAATAAAGTAAAAAAAGACAAATCAGTTGTAGACCAGCATTTTCATTGCCCTACCAGTCACCTGATTGATGTGACTTTTAAAAGACAACCTGAAGTCAATAAATATTCCTAAATCAGAAACCTCTGTTTTGACACCAGTTGTTACATTATTTATTTTATAAAGAAAAGCAATAGGGTTTCTTTGCTTACAAAAAGTAATCTTATGGCACTTATTGATATTAAGAGACATTCTATTCAAGTGGCACCAATCAAAGAACAAATTAAGGTCTTTTTGCAGGAGCACAGCATCAGAAAGGGATGTGATAAGCCTAAATAGCTTCACATCATCAGCGAACATTAGCACACAACAATTTTCAAGTTTCCAAACTAAATCAATCAAAAAGAGGCAAAACAAAACAGGGCCCGAGTGAGAGCCCTATGCCACCCCAGATGGCACCAAAATTTCAGAGGAACATGTACCTCCAAAATTAACAATCTAGGTTCTACCTCTGATGAATCCCGAGATCCACTGAAGAAGAGGCCCCACAATACCTAAAGCCCTAAGCTTCTGCAAGAGTACCCCATGGTTAACCCGATCAAAACCTTTGGAAAAATCCGTATATATTGAGTCAACCTGAAGTCCTTTCTCCAAGCAGCGGTAGAGGTAGTTGACATACAGCACCAAATTAGCATCAGTAGATCTGCCTTTTATAAATCCAAATTGCTCAGGATTAAATAAAGATTTAAAACTCCAGGCAATCCTATGACTGACCAGGCAGTCAAGCAGCTTTGGCAACTCAGATATTTGATCAGTGTATCTTACCAGCAACCTGGCCACAGAATAAACGATCTTAGAGATCTGAGATCGTTTATTCTGTGACCCGGCTGACCTTCCTCTTGATCTCTTACCATCAACTTTCCTTTAAATCATAAGTTTTTCCATGCCGTCTCTCCATATCACATGACCAAGAAATTAAAGCATGCATTGCAAAATTTAAGTTTTCTTTAAATAGATATATTGGTGCAGTATGCTGTCTATTGTATTCTTGGCATTCTACAGTAGCATGCCATTTTAAACGGCTCAATTCTTCTTTTGGACACACTGCATTTTTATGTCTGCAGTCTATCTAAAGTCTCCTTTGCCATCCCAATTCTTCTTTTTATTTCACCTTTATTTATTACTTTCGTGACTAGATAAATGACTTCTTTCTTTATTTATATGTCAAGGATTATCTGCAAGGGTAGAAGAATTGTTCCTACCCAATCTATAATCATCAGATGACATTTGAATCAACAAAATCGGTCAGTCAGCATTCCATGCTTACTTGATTTGTTCTAAGAGATCATACATTTCTTGTTCATTATTAGCCACTGCGATAATGTCAACAGATACTCCACCCTGCCATTGATTCAGAGCCCTTTTCATGTTCCACTCTCTGTAGATATTAAAAAATGTAGGAAAGAGAATGCCTAGGGATATGTTGTATGCCTTTGCCACTTTAAAGTTTTTTGAGAGGTCGTTTTCTATTCCTATGTGAGTTATATTATATAGTTTATCATATAACTGTTTAATGAGGTAGATCAGATTATCAGGAACTCCCATTTGTTTCAAATTGTACCACAGCTCATTCCAGTGCACGGTGTCAAAAGCCTTGCTGTAATCCAGAAACATATCATAGGTCCTACGTTTCCAGGATTTTATAATAACAATAATAACTTATTAGCAGAAAATAAATAATATAGACAGTTTCTTAATGAAAA
The DNA here is from genome assembly GCF_022605725.1 of Anthonomus grandis grandis. NCBI lineage: Eukaryota > Metazoa > Arthropoda > Insecta > Coleoptera > Curculionidae > Anthonomus > Anthonomus grandis. Next base: position 180,918 of record NC_065548.1, on the reverse strand, counting down.
AAATTTTCTTAGCATCGGGTTTGGCCATTGCACTGGAAAACCAGTTCCAATAAGAAATATTTTTTAGAGAGTTATACAGTGAAGTAACTTTCATTTGATTTTTGATGATACCTCTTCTTAATTTGATTACGTCAATTAGATGGCTGGTTTTAAATAAGATTTTGTTTGAATAAGTACACGATATCTACCTTGAATTCCATTATGTCCGTCCAGTTTACTGTAGATAATGCATTTTTTCGTTAAGATCCTCATATCCGTGGACAAAGTTTTCAATTAAAAAAAAACCGTTATATTTTAAAAATATATTAAAAAAAAAAACTTCATATATACACTCGCAGCAAATATTTGAGGATATAAATATATTTTTATTTGTAAAATTATTGTCGCTATTGCGGTTGGAATGTGGTCTAAATCTTGTAATTTTAGAGAATTTTTTGAATTCTATTACTATCCGAACATCAAAATAAACTCGCTTTTTTGCTAGTTTGAATTTAGTTGGCTTGACTTGGCTGAATGGAATTCTGTCCTTTTTACTGATGAATCTCGTTTTGGTTTGCATCGTGACTCAAGGCATTTAAGAGTCTGGAGAAGTCAGGAAACACCTCGACACCGCAGCTTTGTCCAAGAAGTGCATCCCTTTAGAGGTGGTATCAATTAGAATATTTCTATGCACGCTTAAAAGGGCAATAGTCCTGTTAGCTGCTCCTGACCAGTTGAATTGCGCAAATAGTCTTTTAAACGCCTTAGCGATGAAAATGATCGTTCTGATGAGGCTGTAGATGCAGGTAACGTAGCCAGAATTTGCAACAGAGTATGAATATTGGGAAACAAAGATGGATTACATGCTGATAATGCATCAAGAGCATTTTTTGGCCTTTCTGCTTGAGGCAGCTTAATCCATTTTTGTTTCCACAACTGTAGTTCTGCAGATAACGTATCTGGGTCCAAAAATTCCTCATATGGTAACAAGTCTTCCATTTTTACTATGTGTGCTTCGCACATATTTGGTACTAGACAATATTACAATGAAAGTGATTTTTCGTGATTTGCAAATCTTGCAGATTTTCATCAGTTCTTCTATAAATTGATCAAAAAAAGGAATTGCAACTGTGATTCGAAAATATCCCTCTGCAGTAGCTACCATGGCATTAGAACGATTCTGCTGTCGTGAAACTACTCTAGGTATTTTTATGCATTCTTCATCATCTATAGACTTTATAATAGCTTCAGATTTTTTACAAATATTTTTGAATTCTTGATCTATATTCAGTCTTATATTCCTGACCTGACTAATAACAGTATTCACATGCTCAACAGCGCTAAATAGATCAAAATCCACAGTCTGGAGAATTCTGCATAACGGTAGAGTAAAAGCAAATAAAGTGGACTCTGCATGTTAACATACTGATAAACTCACTGGTCATAATAGCTCGAAGGAACTGCAAAGCTTTTGAAGAAGTTTCGATGTCTCTTACTTGTTTTAGTTCTTCTAATGTTTCAATAATGGGTTTAAAAACTTCAGTAAACCTAATTAGTCCATCATGATTTTCCACCCACCGAGTTTCACACATGGATGTTAACTTAGTACATTTACTATTTGGAACATGTTCTTTAATTTTATTTTTTAATATCTCAGTGCGCATAGCTGATATTTTTATAAAATTTGCAATAGATTTTATTGTTCCAATACAATTTCTGATACTCTGAACCTTACAGGAATGGGCAAGAGCTAAATTTAAAGAATGAGCACTACAGTGCAAATATATTGCTGGATATTTTTCTCTAATTATAGCCTGAACACCTTTAAAACTTTAAAAAGTACATTTAAAAAAAAGAGTTATAGTTACCAGTCGTTTCAATTTTATTTTACGTTATAAGATTTTCGGGGGGGGGGGGGGTTTGAACCCCCAAAACCCCCCCCTAGATACGGCCCTGATCAGGGATATCGTCGAACCGATAAGGCAAGCAGTCGGGCACACATTTGTTTTTTTTTAATGATAATGAACCCCCGTATTGCACTCTAGAAGTTCGAAATACGGTTCAAAATTTGGACATTTCACATCTTAGGCTACCACTACTTTTTCCAGACCTGAACCCAATTGAGTATGCCTGCTCCAAAGGGTTCTTGATAACCATCAACCCCAACCTAATAACAGACAAGATTTAAGTAAGAATACTGCCCTAATTATGGGAAAACTTGCCTCAAGATCAGCTTGAAAATTTGGATTTTAGCATGCCAAGACGCATTGATGAACTTCTGGAAGATTACGGAAGTCACACACATTATTATCACATACATTATTAACTTTGAAATTATGATAATTAATTGTCGTAATGTTAAGTCTTAATGTTAAGGAAGGGGTGTGAAACTTCGAGTTTCAGCTAGCAACGCTTGAAGAAGTTAAATCTACTTTATTCTCAATGAAATCTGAGGCCATTGGGACAGATGGTATAGGCTTGTCGATGCTGCTCCAATGCTGTCCATATATTCTTCCATTTCTAGTGCATCTTGTTAATTGTTGTATTGAATCTTCAACTTTTCCCGATTCTTGGAAGTCCTCATACCTTATCCCTACTCCAAAAGTCCCTTCTCCAACTGAATTATCCGACCTTAGGCCTATTAGCATTCTCCCTGTCATCTCAAAAGTTTTAGAGAGGGTATTGGAAAGCCAAATCAGAACATACGTAAACAGATTTGATATTCAGTCCAGGTTTCAAAAAGACTTCAGCTGCTCTACTGCTCTTCTAAAAGTAACTGACGATATTATACAGTCAGCTGATTGTAATGAGTTAACAATCTTAACTCTACTTGATTACTCCAAGGCCTTTGATAAGTTAAATCACCTACTATTACTGGCTATACTAAAATTCTTAGGTTTTGGGGAGAGTGCTCGCTCTCTAGTTCGGCAATATTTGACCGGTCGAACTCAGATAGTGAAGCTCAATGGGAAGCAATCCTCGGCTATGGATCTCTCTTGCGGAGTACCACAAAGGTCTATTCTTGGTCCTCTATTTTTTACCCTGTATACGTCTCAATTTTGTAAGAGTCTCAAATATTCAAAAGTCCATCTATATGCCGACGATACACAGGTTTATTTCTCTTTTCCTCCTAACAAAATCTTAGAAGCTAATGATAAGGTATCTTACGACCTTGACATGCTGGCAAAGGCATCGGAAAATCATTGTTTGAGTTTAAACCCAAGTAAATGTAAGGTTCTTCTTTTTGGTAGGTTGCATTCCAGAGACACATATGAGAAATTTGTTCAGATTAAATTGAATGGTCAACTAATAAATTGTAGTAATGTGGCTAGGAATCTTGGAGTTTTATTAGATGTTAAGTTGAGGTTCACTGAGCACATTGATCAATGTATTAAAAAAGCTTTTATTAACCTTAAGCTACTTTATAGTCAGAGGCAGCTCCTTAATAAGGAACTAAAAAAAGTTTAATGTGACAGTCTTGTATTGTCCCATTTCACTTACTGTGATGTTTTGTATGGCCCCTGCCTTTTGATAAGTGATATAAAAAGAATACAGTACATTCAAGATTGTTGTGTAAGGCTAATTAATGGAATGAGAAAATTTGATAGAGGTGTGGGTAGTGAGTTACGCTTGATGAGATGGCTAAATATAAGTGAAAGGAGGTTACTACATAGTCTTGTTCTCTTTAATAAAATTGTCTTTAAAAAATGTCCTTTATCAGAAAATTAAGTTTAGATATGACGCTCATGTTTTGGACTTAAGAAATAAGCATTTTATTACACCTCCTCTTCATAAAACTGTTTTATTTGAGAGGAGCTGAAGTTACTGTATTTATCTGCAATAGAGTTAAAATATATTTCACCTTCTATATTTAAGTGAAAAATAAGCAGTTATATTACTGATCTCTGTTAGCCTAGAGTGTTGTTAAATATCTATTCTTTAACTTATTGCAAATTTCATAAGTCTGTGTGGTTATCAAACGTTGTAATGTTAATCGGTTATGCATATAGGCAGTTAGAACTTAATATTTTGAAACTATGCAATTATTTAAGATACATTTTGAAATTCTTTGTAATATCTAACCTCAAGCTGATTTGTATGGTTAAGCTAGGAAGTAAGCTTCGACTTCGCCATTTAGAATTTACCAGTTGTAAATTTTAATAAAGACATTATTATTATTATTATTAATTTCTGGAATGTACGTTTTGCTATTTTTGATTAAATTTGTATTTTAGTTTAGCAAAACTGTGCCCTTCGTACCTATAAATGATTTAAAATTTTTAAGCTGTTCATTTAATTAAAAAAAAATTACTATATTCCCTAATTTGTGCGGCCAGTGTATATATATAGGAGTAATGGCATTTTGCCAAATTAATACCATTAATTGGTACCACTACTGAGTACGTTCAAAAGCTGAGATTTTACTTTTTGTTTCGTATCGTAAAAATTACATTGATGGCAAGGTTATTAGCCAAAAAGCAATAACTATATGAAACAAAAGTTTTTCTCTTCTTTGTCTATTAACGTAAATTTTTTTCTATTTTTTAAACATTTTCCGGAAAGACATCGTAGTTTTATGACCTTAGCAGTAGGAACGGGTTTCTTTTTATAAGGGCTTAAGTATTTTTAACCACAGTCCTTAAATCTTTTCTATTTGTTAATTTTTTAAATAGTCATTTCGGGATTTTCCTTTGTATTTCCGTCATACGAAAAAATCTTCATGCTGGGCTGCATTTATTCGCTTATCAACGTTGCCTTGTTCTAAGTGTTATAAATTGCTGATTTCAGCTGTTATATGACTAAAATATAAACAGTTATCCGAGTCTTTTATAAAATGTTCGTAACACAGAAGAACGCTGCTATACTGAGCGCTGCTGCTTCTGCTTTGCAGCTTCTCACTTCAGAAATTCCAGAAGATAGGACCTCATTAATGGTTTCGTCCTTAATTCCAATATTCTAAAAACGAAAGCAACAATTTTTAAGTTAATAACGAAAGAGCCTTTAAAATAAAAGTATTGTACCACATAACGATAATGAACAATTTTCTTCATTTTAATAATAATAATAATAATAATTTCTTTATTGCTTTCAAGATCTAATTTAAATAGACAATAGCAACGTCACAAAATGAACAAAATTAAAATTTGATAACATCTACACAGTACATACTGCTAATAAAAATAGTAAGAACAAAAAGATAATGTTGGACATAATATTGGGTGCATTACCTTACCACATATATCTCAAGTATGATACATTATGAAAATAAATAAATTAATAAACAAACCCTTAATATTAATCATAATACACATTTAAAATTGTAAATCGAAACTATAAATACACTTGCCCAACAGATACCTTGCAGTGTCTTTCCTAAACTTCATGATATTTTTCTCTTGCCTTAGGGCGAGAGGTAATCTATTATATGTTTTAATAGCAGCAAAGGCAGGAGATCTTTGAAAAAAGGCAGAGTGATGAGTTGGGACACTCAGTTCAGCTCTCCCCCTTGTCACAATAGACATACCCTCAGCATAATGATCTTCATTAGTTTGAAAAAGATGCAGGTGTTTCTTTACAAAAATAGCTAACATAAGAATGTACAGAGCTGGAACAGTGAGTAGACCAAGCTTAGTAAAATAAGTCCTACAAGACGTTTGTGGTGTGAGTCTGAGCATGCATCTTATGATCCGTTTTTGTGCTATAAACACTGACACGGCGTCAGTTGAAGATCCCCAAAACATCACACTATAAGTGATTAGAGATTGGACCGATGCATAGTAAATTTGCTTCAGACAATTTAGGGAAAGCTCTTCTCGTAGACGCCTTATTAACGCGCAGAAACTATTTAGTTTTTTGCCAAGACTGTCTATGTGTGGGACCCATGTGAGACAGGAGTCAATTTGTATACCAAGGAATTTTAAGGAAGCTACCTCTTGAAGAGACTTTTTTTCAAATTTTACAAGTAGGGAATTTTGAGGTAAAGTTTTGGAGAATGTCACTAGCCCGGTTTTATCAGCATTTAGCTTCAGAGCATGATTGTCACACCACTCCTGCATCCTCTCTACCACCTGAGAAGCTCTGACAGATAGTTCTTCAATCAGATGTTCTGACAAGATTATGGAAGTGTCATCAGCATATTGGTTGATAAAACACCCTGGAAAACACTCACTGAGACCATTTACATATAATATGAATAGTACTGGGCCTAGGATTGAACCCTGAGGCACTACCTGTACCACCAAGGATGACGCTGAGTAAACATATGTACCATTACCAGAGCCAAGGCAAACTGTTTGTTCCTTCTGATCTAAATAAGAGGCTATAAGTCTGGCACAGTTTCCCCTCAGTCCACAATTTTCAAGGATTGACAGCAGTAGACCATGGTTGATTGTGTCGAATGCTTTCGATAAATCGAAAAAGAGTCCGGCAACTTTTTCTTTTTTGTCAACATTTTCAATCACAAAGGATATAAGCTTGTAAACTGCCAACTGGGTTGAATGATTGGGCCTAAAACCAAACTGGCTATCTGAAAGAACAGTTTGCCTTTTTAAAAAGTTCATAATACGGATATAAATGACTCGCTCAAAGATTTTTGATATTGAAGAAAGGAGAGATATTGGTCGATAGTTTTCTACATCCTGCTCATCACCCTTATTTTTAAAAATTGGAAGAACTTTCGCCTTTTTTAGTTTAGATGGAAAGATTCCCATGTGCAGACAGGCATTTATTATGTGAGCTAGAGGCACATCTATATGGTGACTAACTTTTTTGAGTATGTTTATTGGTATTTCATCAAGACCAGCAGAGTATTTATTTGGCAAGGCTGATAGAATATGCTGAACTTCCTTTGAATCTGTGGGAAAGAGGAAAATAGTGGGGATGTGGCTTCCTTTAGGCAATTGACCAGAAATTGAAGGAGTAAGAGATGAAGCATTAAATTTCTTCAAAAATATGTTGGCTATCTCATCCAAATTTTCAATAATTTCATTATTGCTAGAATTTAGGGTGACAGGTTTAGATGACTTTGACTTATTTGAGCATTGATTGAAAATAGTCCAAGCAGTTTTAGTTTTGTTATTTGAACAGATAATCTTGTTTTCATTTAAAGAAGTTTTATAGTTAGAAATACATTTTTTATATTCTTTTTTTTCTTTTTTATATTGATTATAAACTGCCTCACTATTTGTTTCCTTGTACCATACATACAGATCTTTAATATGACTAGAATAATTTTTAATTTCAGAGTTTACCCATTTTTTATCAGGATCCTTTATTCTGTGGCTACTTAGAGGAAATGTTACATTAAAATAGTAATAGAAAATATTATAAAAGCAATCATATTTTAGATCGACTTCAATGCAGTTATATACATCTTCCCAGAATTCATGTGTTAAAAGATCATTAAACTTCTTAATGTTGTTTTCTGTGTATGAACGTTTCTTTATAAATACTGGCTTTTTACTCTCTTTAGGCATTTCTATGTGGAGTTTCTGACCATAATGATCTGATATATCTGAGAATAATGTATTACTTGTTACCAGACATTTAGCCAAGTTGCTGAAAATATTATCAATTTGAGAGCCAAATTGTCCTACCACCCTAGTTTTACCCTTTATGTGTGGTGCTAAACCATAGCTAGCTAATAATTGTTTGGTAAGAGAGGAGTTCTGATCGTTTACTAAAAAGTTAATGTTAAAATCTCCACAGACTACCAGATACCTGTTGGCCATGTATATAGTGTGTAGCAACTCATCTAAAATGGACAAGAAAGTACTAACATTACCCGAGGGTGATCTGTACAGACAAACAAAATAATAAGACCTATTTAAAATAAGACACTGACAAACGCAAAATTCACACTGTTTTTCAACACAAGTTGTTTTAACAATTAAAGGACTAACAATTAATTCACTAATGTAAACATTCACTAATGATATGGCTGCCAAAAAATGCTAAACAATGTGGCGATTTCAAACTTGAAACATGTTATTTTCTAATACGGTGATACTTTTCAAACAACTACCGCTATCTCTAGATACGTCTGCGATCACCGTCGTACTCGACAGTGCGTGACAACAAAATGTGATATTGTGATCATTTCTTTTAGGTCGAAAGACGATGAAATAGATTCGAATTGTGTGGTGAGAGCTCGAGGGTTACCGTGGCAAAGCAGCGATCAGGATATTGCCAAATTTTTTAGGGGCCTAAATGTCGCCAAGTAAGTAACAATATTTCCCATATATTAAGCGTGAATTTCGTTTTAATATGTAGTATAATAGCCAGATTAAATAATGTACCTATGCATTTGCCAGGAAATTATATTTTATAAAAAATAAAATGATGAATACTATATTCCAGGGGCGGCGTAGGTATTTGTCTGTCAAGCCAGGGACGTCGTAACGGGGAGGCTTTGGTCCGTTTCGTATCTCAGGAGCACCGAGACATCGCGTTAAAAAGGCACAAGCACCACATCGGGCCCCGTTACATCGAAGTTTATCGTGCGACCGGCGAAGACTTTTTATCTGTCGCAGGAGGGAGCAGCTGCGAAGCCCTGGCGTTCCTCAGTAGGGATCCTAAGGTGATTGTCCGCATGCGCGGACTCCCTTATGATTGCAATGCACAACAAGTTGTAAGTCCTTTTTTTTTGCAAAACCTGTGATAATTCCTTAGAACATTGAAAGGCTAGAATTAGCATTGCCGTGAAACTATTGGTTGTTTGTTTGCTTGCAACATCTCTTATGCAATAGTTGTATAGAACTGACAAAAAAAAAACACACTTCATAATATTATAAAAAATTGTCTTTTTTTTTTAAGGTACAAAACAATACTACTATTCCTCTGCAATGAAATATGAAGCATTTTTTTTAATAAAATATGATAAGATACTCTATAAAGAAGTCAACATTCAAAGTTAAATGTAGATAATAGAAATCGAGAGAAATAATTTCATAGCGATCGTCAAACATTCATGGGACTCAGATCGGTTTATATGTCCAAAAGAGGGTAAAAAGTCAATTTTTTCACTTTCTACCGCATCTCACCTCTCAGAAACACTCTGAATCATTATTAAATTATACTTTTCTTACGTGTTTATGAATTTTATAGACGAGAGAAATAATTTCATAGCGATCGTCAAACATTTATGGGACTCAGATAAGTTTATATGCCCAAAAGAAGGTAAAAAGTCCACTTTTTCACTTTCTACCGCATCTCACCTCTCAGAAACACTCTGAATCATTATTAAATTATACTTTTCTTACGTGTTTATGAATTTTATAGACGGGGAAAATAATTTCATAGCGATCGTCAAACATTCATGGGACTCAGATCGGTTTATATGTCCAAAAGAGGCTAAAAAGTCAATTTTTTCACTTTCTACCGCATCTCACCTCTCAGAAACACTCTGAATCATTATTAAATTATACTTTTCTTACGTGTTTGTGAATTTTACAGACGAGAGAAATAATTTCATAGCGATCGTCAAACATTCATCGGACTCAGATAAGTTTATATGCCCAAAAGAAGGTAAAAAGTCCACTTTTTCACTTTCTACCGCATCTCACCTCTCAGGAACACTCTGAATCAATATAAAATTATACTTTTCTTACGTGCTTATGAATTTTACAGACGAGAGAAATAATTTCATAGCGATCGTCAAACATTCATCGGACTCAGATAAGTTTATATGCCCAAAAGAAGGTAAAAAGTCCACTTTTTCACTTTCTACCGCATCTCACCTCTCAGGAACACTCTGAATCAATTTAAAATTATACTTTTCTTACGTGTTTGTGAATTTTACAGACGAGAGAAATAATTTCATAGCGATCGTCAAACATTCATCGGACTCAGATAAGTTTATATGCCCAAAAGAAGGTAAAAAGTCCACTTTTTCACTTTCTACCGTATCTTACCTCTCAGGAACACTCTGAATCAATATAAAATTATACTTTTCTTACGTGTTTGTGAATTTTACAGACGAGAGAAATAATTTCATAGCGATCGTCAGACATTCATGGGACTCAGATCGGTTTATACGCCTAAAAGAGGGTAAAAAGTCCACTTTTTCACTTTCTACCACATCTCACCTCTCAGGAACACTCTGAATCATTATGAAATTATACTTTTCTTACGTGTTTATGAATTTTACAGACGTGAGAAATAATTTCATAGCGATTGTCAGACATTCATGGGACTCAGATCGGTTTATACGCCTAAAAGAGGGTAAAAAGTCCACTTTTTCACTTTCTACCACATCTCACCTCTCAGGAACACTCTGAATCAATATAAAATTATACTTTTCTTACGTGCTTATGAATTTTACAGACGAGAGAAATAATTTCATAGCGATCGTCAGACATTCATGGGACTCAGATCGGTTTATACGCCTAAAAGAGGGTAAAAAGTCCACTTTTTCACTTTCTACCACATCTCACCTCTCAGGAACACTCTGAATCATTATGAAATTATACTTTTCTTACGTGTTTATGAATTTTACAGACGTGAGAAATAATTTCATAGCGATCGTCAGACATTCATGGGACTCAGATCGGTTTATATGCTCAAAAAAGGGTAAAAAGTCCACTTTTTTACTTTCTACCGTATCTCACCTCTCAGGAACACTCTGAATCACTATAATATTATACTTTTCTTACGTGTTTATGAATTTTACAGACGAGAGAAATAATTTCATAGCGATCGTCAAACATTCATGGGACTCAGATCGGTTTATACGCCTAAAAGAGGGTAAAAAGTCCACTTTTTCACTTTCTACCACATCTCACCTCTCAGGAACACTCTGAATCATTATGAAATTATACTTTTCTTACGTGCTTATGAATTTTACAGACGTGAGAAATAATTTCATAGCGATCGTCAGACATTCATGGGACTCAGATCGGTTTATACGCCTAAAAGAGGGTAAAAAGTCCACTTTTTCACTTTCTACCACATCTCACCTCTCAGGAACACTCTGAATCATTATGAAATTATACTTTTCTTACGTGCTTATGAATTTTACAGACGTGAGAAATAATTTCATAGCGATCGTCAGACATTCATGGGACTCAGATCGGTTTATACGCCTAAAAGAGGGTAAAAAGTCCACTTTTTCACTTTCTACCACATCTCACCTCTCAGGAACACTCTGAATCATTATGAAATTATACTTTTCTTACGTGCTTATGAATTTTACAGACGAGAAAAATAATTTCATAGCGATCGTCAGACATTCATAGGACTCAGATCGGTTTATACGCCTAAAAGAGGGTAAAAAGTCCACTTTTTCACTTTCTACCGCATCGCACCTCTTAGGAACACTCTGAATCATTATAAAATTATACTTTTCTTACGTGTCTATGAATTTTACAGACGTGAGAAATAATTTCATAGCGATCGTCAAACATTCATGGGACTCAGATCGGTTTATACGCCTAAAAGAGGGTAAAAAGTCCACTTTTTCACTTTCTACCACATCTCACCTCTCAGGAACACTCTGAATCATTATGAAATTATACTTTTCTTACGTGCTTATGAATTTTACAGACGAGAAAAATAATTTCATAGCGATCGTCAGACATTCATAGGACTCAGATCGGTTTATACGCCTAAAAGAGGGTAAAAAGTCCACTTTTTCACTTTCTACCACACCTCACCTCTCAGGAACACTCTGAATCATTATGAAATTATACTTTTCTTACGTGTTTATGAATTTTACAGACGTGAGAAATAATTTCATAGCGATTGTCAGACATTCATGGGACTCAGATCGGTTTATACGCCTAAAAGAGGGTAAAAAGTCCACTTTTTCACTTTCTACCACATCTCACCTCTCAGGAACACTCTGAATCAATATAAAATTATACTTTTCTTACGTGCTTATGAATTTTACAGACGAGAGAAATAATTTCATAGCGATCGTCAGACATTCATGGGACTCAGATCGGTTTATACGCCTAAAAGAGGGTAAAAAGTCCACTTTTTCACTTTCTACCACATCTCACCTCTCAGGAACACTCTGAATCATTATGAAATTATACTTTTCTTACGTGTTTATGAATTTTACAGACGTGAGAAATAATTTCATAGCGATTGTCAGACATTCATGGGACTCAGATCGGTTTATACGCCTAAAAGAGGGTAAAAAGTCCACTTTTTCACTTTCTACCACATCTCACCTCTCAGGAACACTCTGAATCAATATAAAATTATACTTTTCTTACGTGCTTATGAATTTTACAGACGAGAGAAATAATTTCATAGCGATCGTCAGACATTCATGGGACTCAGATCGGTTTATACGCCTAAAAGAGGGTAAAAAGTCCACTTTTTCACTTTCTACCACATCTCACCTCTCAGGAACACTCTGAATCATTATGAAATTATACTTTTCTTACGTGTTTATGAATTTTACAGACGTGAGAAATAATTTCATAGCGATTGTCAGACATTCATGGGACTCAGATCGGTTTATACGCCTAAAAGAGGGTAAAAAGTCCACTTTTTCACTTTCTACCACATCTCACCTCTCAGGAACACTCTGAATCATTATGAAATTATACTTTTCTTACGTGTCTATGAATTTTACAGACGTGAGAAATAATTTCATAGCGATCGTCAAACATTCATGGGACTCAGATCGGTTTATACGCCTAAAAGAGGGTAAAAAGTCCACTTTTTCACTTTCTACCACATCTCACCTCTCAGGAACACTCTGAATCATTATGAAATTATACTTTTCTTACGTGCTTATGAATTTTACAGACGAGAAAAATAATTTCATAGCGATCGTCAGACATTCATAGGACTCAGATCGGTTTATACGCCTAAAAGAGGGTAAAAAGTCCACTTTTTCACTTTCTACCACACCTCACCTCTCAGGAACACTCTGAATCATTATGAAATTATACTTTTCTTACGTGTTTATGAATTTTACAGACGTGAGAAATAATTTCATAGCGATTGTCAGACATTCATGGGACTCAGATCGGTTTATACGCCTAAAAGAGGGTAAAAAGTCCACTTTTTCACTTTCTACCACATCTCACCTCTCAGGAACACTCTGAATCAATATAAAATTATACTTTTCTTACGTACTTATGAATTTTACAGACGAGAGAAATAATTTCATAGCGATCGTCAGACATTCATGGGACTCAGATCGGTTTATACGCCTAAAAGAGGGTAAAAAGTCCACTTTTTCACTTTCTACCACATCTCACCTCTCAGGAACACTCTGAATCATTATGAAATTATACTTTTCTTACGTGTTTATGAATTTTACAGACGTGAGAAATAATTTCATAGCGATTGTCAGACATTCATGGGACTCAGATCGGTTTATACGCCTAAAAGAGGGTAAAAAGTCCACTTTTTCACTTTCTACCACATCTCACCTCTCAGGAACACTCTGAATCAATATAAAATTATACTTTTCTTACGTGCTTATGAATTTTACAGACGAGAGAAATAATTTCATAGCGATCGTCAGACATTCATGGGACTCAGATCGGTTTATACGCCTAAAAGAGGGTAAAAAGTCCACTTTTTCACTTTCTACCACATCTCACCTCTCAGGAACACTCTGAATCATTATGAAATTATACTTTTCTTACGTGTTTATGAATTTTACAGACGTGAGAAATAATTTCATAGCGATCGTCAGACATTCATGGGACTCAGATCGGTTTATACGCCTAAAAGAGGGTAAAAAGTCCACTTTTTCACTTTCTACCGCATCGCACCTCTTAGGAACACTCTGAATCATTATAAAATTATACTTTTCTTACGTGTTTATGAATTTTACAGACGTGAGAAATAATTTCATAGCGATCGTCAGACATTCATGGGACTCAGATCGGTTTATACGCCTAAAAGAGGGTAAAAAGTCCACTTTTTCACTTTCTACCACATCTCACCTCTCAGGAACACTCTGAATCATTATGAAATTATACTTTTCTTACGTGCTTATGAATTTTACAGACGAGAAAAATAATTTCATAGCGATCGTCAGACATTCATAGGACTCAGATCGGTTTATACGCCTAAAAGAGGGTAAAAAGTCCACTTTTTCACTTTCTACCACATCTCACCTCTCAGGAACACTCTGAATCATTATGAAATTATACTTTTCTTACGTGTTTATGAATTTTACAGACGTGAGAAATAATTTCATAGCGATTGTCAGACATTCATGGGACTCAGATCGGTTTATACGCCTAAAAGAGGGTAAAAAGTCCACTTTTTCACTTTCTACCACATCTCACCTCTCAGGAACACTCTGAATCATTATGAAATTATACTTTTCTTACGTGTTTATGAATTTTACAGACGTGAGAAATAATTTCATAGCGATCGTCAAACATTCATGGGACTCAGATCGGTTTATATGCTCAAAAAAAGGGTAAAAAGTCACTTTTTCACTTTCTACCGTATCTCACCTCTCAGGAACACTCTGAATCAATATAAAATTATACTTTTCTTACGTGTTTATGAATTTTACAGACGTGAGAAATAATTTCATAGCGATCGTCAAACATTCATGGGACTCAGATCGGTTTATATGCTCAAAAAAGGGTAAAAAGTCCACTTTTTTCACTTTCTACCGTATCTCACCTCTCAGGAACACTCTGAATCAATATAAAATTATACTTTTCTTACGTGTTTATGAATTTTACAGACGTGAGAAATAATTTCATAGCGATCGTCAAACATTCATGGGACTCAGATCGGTTTATATGCTCAAAAAAGGGTAAAAAGTCCACTTTTCACTTTCTACCGTATCTCACCTCTCAGGAACACTCTGAATCAATATAAAATTATACTTTTCCTTACGTGTTTATGAATTTTACAGACGAGAGAAATAATTTCATACCGATCGTCAAACATTCATAGGACTCAGATCGGTTTATACGCCTAAAAGAGGGTAAAAAGTCCACTTTTTCACTTTCTACCACATCTCACCTCTCAGGAACACTCTGAATCATTATGAAATTATACTTTTCTTACGTGTTTATGAATTTTACAGACGTGAGAAATAATTTCATAGCGATCGTCAGACATTCATGGACTCAGATCGGTTTATACGCCTAAAAGAGGGTAAAAACTCCACTTTTTCACTTTCTACCACATCTCACCTCTCAGGAACACTCTGAATCAATATAAAATTATACTTTTCTTACGTGTCTATGAATTTTACAGACGTGAGAAATAATTTCATAGCGATCGTCAGACATTCATGGGACTCAGATCGGTTTATACGCCTAAAAGAGGGTAAAAAGTCCACTTTTTCACTTTCTACCACATCTCACCTCTCAGGAACACTCTGAATCATTATGAAATTATACTTTTCTTACGTGTTTATGAATTTTACAGACGTGAGAAATAATTTCATAGCGATCGTCAGACATTCATGGGACTCAGATCGGTTTATACGCCTAAAAGAGGGTAAAAAGTCCACTTTTCACTTTCTACCACATCTCACCTCTCAGGAACACTCTGAATCATTATGAAATATACTTTTCTTACGTGCTTATGAATTTTACAGACGAGAAAAATAATTTCATAGCGATCGTCAGACATTCATAGGACTCAGATCGGTTTATACGCCTAAAAGAGGGTAAAAAGTCCACTTTTTCACTTTCTACCACATCTCACCTCTCAGGAACACTCTGAATCATTATGAAATTATACTTTTCTTACGTGTTTATGAATTTTACAGACGTGAGAAATAATTTCATAGCGATTGTCAGACATTCATGGGACTCAGATCGGTTTTATACGCCTAAAAGAGGGTAAAAAGTCCACTTTTTTCACTTTCTACCACATCTCACCTCTCAGGAACACTCTGAATC
The DNA here is from genome assembly GCF_022605725.1 of Anthonomus grandis grandis. Lineage (NCBI taxonomy): Eukaryota > Metazoa > Arthropoda > Insecta > Coleoptera > Curculionidae > Anthonomus > Anthonomus grandis. The sequence continues at coordinate 165,091 of NC_065548.1, read as the reverse complement.
ATTATGAAATTATACTTTTCTTACGTGTTTATGAATTTTACAGACGTGAGAAATAATTTCATAGCGATCGTCAGACATTCATGGGACTCAGATCGGTTTATACGCCTAAAAGAGGGTAAAAAGTCCACTTTTTTCACTTTCTACCGCATCGCACCTCTTAGGAACACTCTGAATCATTATGAAATTATACTTTTCTTACGTGTTTATGAATTTTACAGACGTGAGAAATAATTTCATAGCGATCGTCAGACATTCATGGGACTCAGATCGGTTTATACGCCTAAAAGAGGGTAAAAAGTCCACTTTTTCACTTTCTACCGCATCGCACCTCTAGGAACACTCTGAATCATATGAAATTATACTTTTCTTACGTGTTTATGAATTTTACAGACGTGAGAAATAATTTCATAGCGATCGTCAGACATTCATGGGACTCAGATCGGTTTATACGCCTAAAAGAGGGTAAAAAGTCCACTTTTTCACTTTCTACCGCATCGCACCTCTTAGGAACACTCTGAATACTCTCACGAGATGTGTCTTTTCTTACGTGTTTATGAATTTTACAGACGTGAGAAATAATTTCATAGCGATCGTCAGACATTCATGGGACTCAGATCGGTTTATACGCCTAAAAGAGGGTAAAAAGTCCACTTTTTCACTTTCTACCGCATCGCACCTCTTAGGAACACTCTGAATCATTATGAAATTATACTTTTCTTACGTGTTTATGAATTTTACAGACGTGAGAAATAATTTCATAGCGATCGTCAGACATTCATGGGACTCAGATCGGTTTATACGCCTAAAAGAGGGTAAAAAGTCCACTTTTTCACTTTCTACCACATCTCACCTCTCAGGAACACTCTGAATCAATATAAAATTATACTTTTCTTACGTGCTTATGAATTTTACAGACGAGAGAAATAATTTCATAGCGATCGTCAGACATTCATGGGACTCAGATCGGTTTATACGCCTAAAAGAGGGTAAAAAGTCCACTTTTTCACTTTCTACCACATCTCACCTCTCAGGAACACTCTGAATCAATATAAAATTATACTTTTCTTACGTGCTTATGAATTTTACAGACGAGAGAAATAATTTCATAGCGATCGTCAGACATTTATGGGACTCAGATCGGTTTATATGCTCAAAAAAGGGTAAAAAGTCCACTTTTTCACTTTCTACCGCATCGCACCTCTCAGGAACACTCTGAATCATTATTAAATTATACTTTTCTTACGTGTTTATGAATTTTACAGACGAGAGAAATAATTTCATAGCGATCGTCAGACATTCATAGGACTCAGATCGGTTTATACGCCTAAAAGAGGGTAAAAATTCCACTTTTTCACTTTCTACCACATCTCACCTCTCAGGAACACTCTGAATCATTATGAAATTATACTTTTCTTACGTGTTTATGAATTTTACAGACGTGAGAAATAATTTCATAGCGATTGTCAGACATTCATGGGACTCAGATCGGTTTATACGCCTAAAAGAGGGTAAAAAGTCCACTTTTTCACTTTCTACCACATCTCACCTCTCAGGAACACTCTGAATCATTATGAAATTATACTTTTCTTACGTGTTTATGAATTTTACAGACGTGAGAAATAATTTCATAGCGATCGTCAGACATTCATGGGACTCAGATCGGTTTATACGCCTAAAAGAGGGTAAAAAGTCCACTTTTTCACTTTCTACCGCATCGCACCTCTTAGGAACACTCTAAATCATTATGAAATTATACTTTTCTTACGTGCTTATGAATTTTACAGACGAGAGAAATAATTTCATAGCGATCGTCAGACATTCATGGGACTCAGATCGGTTTATACGCCTAAAAGAGGGTAAAAAGTCCACTTTTTCACTTTCTACCACATCTCACCTCTCAGGAACACTCTGAATCACTATAATATTATACTTTTCTTACGTGTTTATGAATTTTACAGACGAGAGAAATAATTTCATAGCGATCGTCAAACATTCATGGGACTCAGATCGGTTTATATGCTCAAAAAAGGGTAAAAAGTCCACTTTTTCACTTTCTACCGCATCTCACCTCTTAGGAACACTCTGAATCATTATGAAATTATACTTTTCTTACGTGCTTATGAATTTTACAGACGAGAGAAATAATTTCATAGCGATCGTCAAACATTCATGGGACTCAGATCGGTTTATATGTCCAAAAGAGGGTAAAAAGTCAATTTTTTCATATTCTACCGCATCTCACCTCTTAGGAACACTCTAAATCATTATGAAATTATACTTTTCTTACGTGCTTATGAATTTTACAGACGAGAGAAATAATTTCATAGCGATCGTCAAACATTTATGGGACTCAGATCGGTTTATATGCCTAAAAGAGGGTAAAAAGTCCACTTTTTCACTTTCTACCGCATCTCACCTCTCAGGAACACTCTAAATCATTATGAAATTATACTTTTCTTACGTGCTTATGAATTTTACAGACGAGAGAAATAATTTCATAGCGATCGTCAAACATTCATGGGACTCAGATCGGTTTATATGTCCAAAAGAGGGTAAAAAGTCAATTTTTTCATATTCTACCGCATCTCACCTCTTAGGAACACTCTAAATCATTATGAAATTATACTTTTCTTACGTGCTTATGAATTTTACAGACGAGAGAAATAATTTCATAGCGATCGTCAAACATTTATGGGACTCAGATCGGTTTATATGCCTAAAAGAGGGTAAAAAGTCCACTTTTTCACTTTCTACCGCATCTCACCTCTCAGGAACACTCTAAATCATTATGAAATTATACTTTTCTTACGTGCTTATGAATTTTACAGACGAGAGAAATAATTTCATAGCGATCGTCAGACATTCATGGGACTCAGATCGGTTTATATGCCCAAAAGAGGGTAAAAAGTCCACTTTTTCACTTTCTACCGCATCTCACCTCTTAGGAACACTCTGAATCATTATGAAATTATACTTTTCTTACGTGCTTATGAATTTTACAGACGAGAGAAATAATTTCATAGCGATCGTCAAACATTCATGGGACTCAGATCGGTTTATATGTCCAAAAGAGGGTAAAAAGTCAATTTTTTCATATTCTACCGCATCTCACCTCTTAGGAACACTCTAAATCATTATGAAATTATACTTTTCTTACGTGCTTATGAATTTTACAGACGAGAGAAATAATTTCATAGCGATCGTCAAACATTTATGGGACTCAGATCGGTTTATATGCCTAAAAGAGGGTAAAAAGTCCACTTTTTCACTTTCTACCGCATCTCACCTCTCAGGAACACTCTAAATCATTATGAAATTATACTTTTCTTACGTGCTTATGAATTTTACAGACGAGAGAAATAATTTCATAGCGATCGTCAGACATTCATGGGACTCAGATCGGTTTATATGTCCAAAAGAGGGTAAAAAAGTCAATTTTTTCATATTCTACCGCATCTCACCTCTCAGGAACACTCTGAATCATTATGAAATTATACTTTTCTTACGTGCTTATGAATTTTACAGACGAGAGAAATAATTTCATAGCGATCGTCAGACATTCATGGGACTCAGATCGGTTTATATGCCCAAAAGAGGGTAAAAAGTCCACTTTTTCACTTTCTACCGCATCTCACCTCTCAGGAACACTCTAAATCATTATGAAATTATACTTTTCTTACGTGCTTATGAATTTTACAGACGAGAGAAATAATTTCATAGCGATCGTCAGACATTCATGGGACTCAGATCGGTTTATATGCCCAAAAGAGGGTAAAAAGTCCACTTTTTCACTTTCTACCGCATCTCACCTCTTAGGAACACTCTGAATCATTATGAAATTATACTTTTCTTACGTGCTTATGAATTTTACAGACGAGAGAAATAATTTCATAGCGATCGTCAAACATTCATGGGACTCAGATCGGTTTATATGTCCAAAAGAGGGTAAAAAGTCAATTTTTTCATATTCTACCGCATCTCACCTCTTAGGAACACTCTAAATCATTATGAAATTATACTTTTCTTACGTGCTTATGAATTTTACAGACGAGAGAAATAATTTCATAGCGATCGTCAAACATTTATGGGACTCAGATCGGTTTATATGCCTAAAAGAGGGTAAAAAGTCCACTTTTTCACTTTCTACCGCATCTCACCTCTCAGGAACACTCTGAATCATTATGAAATTATACTTTTCTTACGTGCTTATGAATTTTACAGACGAGAGAAATAATTTCATAGCGATCGTCAGACATTCATGGGACTCAGATCGGTTTATATGCCCAAAAGAGGGTAAAAAGTCCACTTTTTCACTTTCTACCGCATCTCACCTCTCAGGAACACTCTAAATCATTATGAAATTATACTTTTCTTACGTGCTTATGAATTTTACAGACGAGAGAAATAATTTCATAGCGATCGTCAAACATTCATGGGACTCAGATCGGTTTATATGTCCAAAAGAGGGTAAAAAGTCAATTTTTTCATATTCTACCGCATCTCACCTCTTAGGAACACTCTAAATCATTATGAAATTATACTTTTCTTACGTGCTTATGAATTTTACAGACGAGAGAAATAATTTCATAGCGATCGTCAGACATTCATGGGACTCAGATCGGTTTATATGCCCAAAAGAGGGTAAAAAGTCCACTTTTTCACTTTCTACCGCATCTCACCTCTTAGGAACACTCTGAATCATTATGAAATTATACTTTTCTTACGTGCTTATGAATTTTACAGACGAGAGAAATAATTTCATAGCGATCGTCAAACATTCATGGGACTCAGATCGGTTTATATGTCCAAAAGAGGGTAAAAAGTCAATTTTTTCATATTCTACCGCATCTCACCTCTCAGGAACACTCTGAATCATTATGAAATTATACTTTTCTTACGTGCTTATGAATTTTACAGACGAGAGAAATAATTTCATAGCGATCGTCAAACATTCATGGGACTCAGATCGGTTTATATGTCCAAAAGAGGGTAAAAAGTCAATTTTTTCATATTCTACCGCATCTCACCTCTTAGGAACACTCTAAATCATTATGAAATTATACTTTTCTTACGTGCTTATGAATTTTACAGACGAGAGAAATAATTTCATAGCGATCGTCAAACATTCATGGGACTCAGATCGGTTTATATGTCCAAAAGAGGGTAAAAAGTCAATTTTTTCATATTCTACCGCATCTCACCTCTCAGGAACACTCTGAATCATTATGAAATTATACTTTTCTTACGTGTTTATGAATTTTACAGACGTGAGAAATAATTTCATAGCGATCGTCAAACATTCATGGGACTCAGATCGGTTTATATGTCCAAAAGAGGGTAAAAAGTCAATTTTTTCATATTCTACCGCATCTCACCTCTTAGGAACACTCTAAATCATTATGAAATTATACTTTTCTTACGTGCTTATGAATTTTACAGACGAGAGAAATAATTTCATAGCGATCGTCAGACATTCATGGGACTCAGATCGGTTTATATGTCCAAAAGAGGGTAAAAAGTCAATTTTTTCACTTTCTACCGCATCTCACCTCTCAGGAACACTCTGAATCATTATGAAATTATACTTTTCTTACGTGTTTATGAATTTTATAGACGGGGGAAATAATTTCATAGCGATCGTCAAACATTCATCGGACTCAGATCGGTTTATATGCCCAAAAGAAGGTAAAAAGTCCACTTTCTATCGCATCTCACCTCTCAGAAACACTGAATCATTATGAATTTGTAATAAATGTAGATAACGTCCTTATATTAGAGAAAATGGCAACAACATTGCAACGCCGTTGATTTCATGGACACAAGTAATCTTTACCAGTGACGTCGTCAAAGAATATTTACATGATAAATATTTATTATTAATAGATTACGCTTTAAATTATAAAAAATATTACCGTTTATGAGTTGTATAGGCGTTTTTATAACGTTCTTCAATAGAGTAGTAAAGGTAGGCATTTATCTAATAAAAAGCATTTTTATGGAAATTAAATATTTTATAATTATTATAGATTTTTTAATCAGATTTTATTAGTCTATATTTATGACGATGGTTGTCCCTTGATATGATGTTATGACAATATCGGTATTTACTTGTGAAAAGATAGATTATGTAGAATCATAATAGTTCACAAAAACACTGAAATGACTTAACCTTTTTTCTTTTACAACCAAAAACTAAATAAAAAACACAGAACTTCACATATGCCGAATGTAAACACAAAACCGTTTGTCAATATGCCATTTCTCAAGATGACATCAACTTTTGCTTGCGTTATTCTACTTTTTATTTTTAATCCAAAATTTAACATCAATAAGTTAAATTAATATTATGTGTTGATACATAGTCGAAAAGTTGCTGTTGTGAAAATGCGTATACTTGACAACAGAGAATCGATGAATATGTTTGTAAATAAAACACCCTCCTTGCCTCTGTGCCCATGTTGAACTCAAGCAAAGTTGTTTACTAATGTTCTAAGGATAATTCAGACCTGAAGGATTGTCAAATAGAACTGGTATTTTGGGGGTAATTTGGCCAATTTCTGAAGAAAATTATTTGCCTCTTTCTAGCCAACGTTCCAAATTATATTAAATTCATTTTCCTATAAATGGAATGAAATGGTGTTTAAATACTTTTTTCTAAATATTTCGTAAGCAATATAAGTTAACATTTATGTCTGTATCAATTTTTGTGAGAGTCATTAACTCTCCTGTACTTCTTATCAACTCTGAAGTTAATAAAATAAAATCAATATCACTGGCTTACAGTGATCTCCAAATAATAGGCCCTATAAGCCCGCTTCTATAATAATACAAAAATTGACTGCAAGAGACATAGACAAAACCTCAAATCTGAATTCCATACCTCAGATGTGACTCAATTAGTGCAAAATAAATATGTTTTGCACAACAAATCCGACGGCATAACAGGCAGAGGCACCTTTTTTTAGTACACAATATTATAATAACATTTTTACTTTAAGCCACAGTTAATAGAAATCTCTAAAAAATTGGTGCAGTTTTTATTTGGGATTTGTTCATCCAAACATCAATCCTATATTTATTTTTCAATAATTTCTATTCGTATTTATTTAGCTGGATTTCTTCGCTTCGGGCGAGAACCCGTGCACGGTGATGGACGGGGTGGAGGGCGTCCTTTTCGTGAAAAAACCGGACGGACGCGCCACCGGCGACGCCTTCGTGTCCTTCAATGACGAAATGGACGCACCGAAAGCGCTCGCGAAACATCGCGAAGTCATCGGGTCTCGGTACATCGAATTGTTCAGGTCGACAACGGCCGAAGTGCAACAGGTAATTAGTGTTGTTGAAGTAAAGTTAATCCTTTCTACTCTAAACCTAGATATACTAGGAGTAACGGAAAGTTGGCTTTCAGAAAATATTTTAGATAAAGAGATCGAAATAGTAGGATATAACTTTTTGCGACTGGACAGGAAAACTAGAGGTGGGGGAGTTGGCGTTTACGTGAGGTCAAGTTTAAGGGTCCATAAGGTGGAATTGGTGGAACAAGTAGACATTTTTGAGCAACAATGGTTTATTTTACAAATAAACAAACTTAAATTAGGATTTGGGGTTTTTTATCGTCCGCCTCAGTTTAATGTCCTTAGGGCGTTAGAGCATTTAGACACCTCGATTTCAAACATTCTTCCCATGGTAGATGAAACAATAATAATGGGTGATCTCAACATTAACCTTCTAGAATATAAATCTGTTAATGAGCAATTTGATTTTCTCTTGGACTCATTTAATTTTAAGCAAGTAGTAATGAATCCCACTAGGTTTTCAAGGGAAAAAGCTAGCTTAATTGATGTCATAATTCTGTCAAATGAAAATCTACTAATAGGTAATGTTGAACATAGAGATATGCATGAGCACTCTGACCATCAACTTATTTATTGCACTCTTGCAATTAATGCTCCAAAGATTTTCCCAAAGTTTGTTACGTTTAGAAATTTTAAGAGCTTCGACAGGGCAGCTTTTGATCTTGATCTTAACGCCGCAAATTGGGGTAAGGTGTTTAGTTTTGCGGAAATAGATGATAAGGTCCCGTGTTTTACACATATTCTTACACAACTTTTTAATAAGCATGCACCTTTCACCACGGTTAGGGTAACAAAGCCGAAAGCACGTTGGTTTACAGATACTCTAAAGGAAATGAAAAAATACAGAAATTCTCTACTTTCAAAATATAAAAAAAACAAACATCCTGGCGATTGGGAATCCTATAAAAATGTGCGTAACATGTTTACAACCGCAGTCAGAAACGAAAAAAGGGGATATATAAATTTTCTGCATACAGACAAAAATAAAAAAGCCCTCTGGAACGGTTTGGCCAATCTTAATATCTATAGTAAGACAAAAGGCACTTCTACATCAAATTTACCAGATAGCCTAAAAGATCCGGAAGCAATTAACCAGTTTTTTGTTGAATCGGTACGTCAGGTATCCACGCCAGTTTCAGCGGAGACCATTCGGGAATACCTGGGTAGAAGAGCCACGGATCAAAGGTTCGATCTGGAGCTGGTGGATACTGGAGGAGTATATGAAGCTATTTCGCAAATAAAATCAAATGCCAGTGGCATTGATAAAATATCATTAGAAATGGTTAAGATGTGCTGTCCTCGTGTCATTCCGGTGCTAACTCATATTTTTTATACTTGCATCGAGATAGGTAAATTTCCCTCTTTGTGGAAAAAGGCAATAGTGTTGCCGCTACCTAAGGTCTCTAACCCGGATGGCTTTTCTGACTTACGACCAATAAGCCTACTTTCTGTATTGTCCAAGATTTTTGAGAAACTCATATACAACCAGATGATTGAATATATCGTGAAAAATAATTTGCTCTCGGAAACGCAATCGGGGTTTCGCCGTGGCTTTAATACTGCTTCAGCCCGTCTTGGAGTCTTGGATGATATTATTGATGCTTGGGATAAGGGTGAGACGACAGCTTTGGTTCTGTTAGATTTCAGCAAGGCATTCGATACTCTACATCATAACTTACTTTTAGCGAAGCTCTCCTATTACGGATTCTTACCGAAAGCTGTGCGTTTTTGCAGTAATTATCTTACAAATAGATCCCAGATAACAAGTATAGTCGCTTCGCTTCTATACTTTTGGTCCGTGGGGACCAGTTTGGAACCTTTAGGACTTGTCAGTGATGGGCCTTAGAGGATTTCTTAAAAAAAATCGCAAATTATCAGGTGTACTTAGGTGAGTCGGGGAGGCTAACGTTTATCTGCCAAGGAAAGAGAGGACCAGTTGTTGGGGTATCATGCTTCAAAGAACCATAATTTATTATATAGTCGCGTTGTGTGTCAATATACTGTCTTATATTTCAAATATCTGTCAAAGTATATTAATTGTTTTCTAAATAAACCCCAAATACCAAATTCCAACAGAATCGGACCAATAGCAAAAAAGTTACGGTACTTGCACATACGGTCACCTAACCTAGGCTGAAACTCAAATGTCAGTTATCTGTCATAACTTATTAGTTGTATCCTAAATAAACCATAAATACCAAATTCAGAGAGAAGTTCCCATAATGGTCTATTTATTGAAATAGAACAAACGGGATTTTACGTCGATTTGTTTTAATTTTTCTTTTTATTTTGAAAAGTAATAGTAATAAAATATCAAAAGAATTGACAGGAGGAGAATAAGAAATAAAAGAAACCATCAACGCATTGAATCGAAGCTATAGAAGTCGAGATATTAGTAAAAATGTAAAAAAAAATAAAAGAAATCTCGTTTTTTTCCCACGGTACCATTTTTTTTCTTAAAATTATAATCGACAAATCATAATGTAAGCCCTATGATGGCAATTTTTAGTAAAAAAAACCCAAGAAAAAAAAATTTTTTTCTTGCTCCAAAATCGAAAGGGGTATAGCCATGAAAAATTGTGAAAAAATGGTTTTTATTTTTTTCTAAATAAACTATAACTCTGACAACATTTTGTCTTAAACAAAAGTTTTCGGGAATATTACGAGGTATCCGAATGTTAAAACGAATTGATTCTAGCTATCACAGAATCGGAGAAAATTGTAAAAAACTATTAATCATAAATATCGAATTATCAAGAGCCCTATAGAAAAATTTAAATTTTTTATTTTTCTATCTTGTACTACTCCAGGATACCTTTTAAAAAGGTTATTATCGATTTGACTCTAAAATGAACAGAAAACCTATTTATTTGCATTTATCGATTTTCGAACAAAATCCGGCCCAAAATGAAATTTTTTTCAAAACATGTTTCAAATTCAAAATTTCTTTTTTCTAGCTAAAGATCATTTAAAAAGTAATCAAAAAGCTTAATGACAAAATTATTCAGAATCTATAATAATGCTACAAAATTATGAAAGAAGATAAGTTCCCTTTAAAGCCTATGTATTCAAACCGATGATTTTTTAATTTTTTTTTAAAGGCAAATTTAAGAAATAATTTAACTAATTAAGATAAAAGGAATAGGGTAATACAAAATATTATCTACAAATATATACATATCATCTAATAGCAAATTTCAATCAAATAGGAAATTTTGATAGTCACGTGACCCTAGAACTTAATATTTTAAAATTTTGTAAGAAATCAATAATTGCATCCTAAATAAACCCCAAATTCCAAATTTGAACCCAATCGGATCAATAGCAAAAAAGTTATGGAAGTCACGTGACTTTAAAATTCAATATGTCAAATTTCTGGCAAAATTTATTACTTGCATCCTAAATAAAGCCCAAATACTAAATTTCAACCCAATCGGATCAATAGCAAAAGAATTATGAAAGTCACGTGACTTTAAAATATAATTTGTCAATTATCTGTTAAAATTTATTAATTGTGTCCTAAATAAAGCATAAATACCAAATTTGAACCCAATCGGACTCATAGCAAAAAAGTTACAATAGTCACGTGACCCGGAAGTCAAATGTCAAATATCAGCCGAAAATTAATAATTGCATTCTAAATAAAGCCCAAATACCAAATTTGAACCCAATCAGACCAATAGCAAAAAAGTTACAATAGTCACGTGACCTGGAAGTCAAATGTCAAATATCTGTGAAAAATTAATAATTGCATCCTAAATAAACCCCAAATACCAAATTTCAATCAAATCGGACAAATAGGAAGAAAGTTAAGGTAGTCACGTGACCTTAAAACATAGTCATGTCAAATATCTGTAAAAATTTATTAATCTTATCCGAAATAGGTACTAGGTACCAAATTTCAACCAAATCGCACCAATACCAAAAAAGTTATGGTACTCGACTAACCTTAAAAATCAATAATTTCAAAAAATTTTTATTTATATCCCAAAAGCAATGTTTAAGAATTGTTAACATATATTAATAATAAACTAAATAGTAAAAACTCACCTAATATCGAAATTTTTATTTTAAATTAAATAGATCATTACGACTGACCCGTGTATATATTCGAATAATTTTAATAAAATAATCGGGCAAATTTCATTTCGTCTCAAAAATTCAAAATTGTCAATAAAACCACTGACTTTTCAAAAAAACGGCATTTTTCGAAGACGTCAAAATGTTTGCCGAATTTTCCTGGCCGCAATACACAATTTCCCCAATTGATATGCACAGATTCGGAAAGCCCATTCATTTTCTGATTCGGTGCTTCCTTTCCCTGATCGTTTCCGGTTCATTTTTATTCATAATTTTACAAAAAACCCAACCAAGTCCCGGCCACCTGTCACGAGCAAAAAATTTGTACCCACCATGCGTCAAAGTATTGTTCCCACTAGCCATTTCATCAGAGTTTAGGTTGACACCTCCAATTACCTGCAAAAACGCAAAAAAATGGACTTTTTTCATAAAATCGCATTTTTCGGGTACTTGTACTATTGCTGGAACCCTGAAATTTTAGTATGTGTTGTAAAACAAAATTTCGGATCTTTTAGATGATGTCTGATCTTTTCACCATGTACAGGGACGTGGCAAATGAATTAAACGCGAAAATTCGAATTGCTCAGAACCTATTAAAGTTGGAAGATTGTAATTTTACACACATAATGGGGTTATTAAAGTATTTAATCCCTAAGAATATAAATGGTCCAGGTGCCACCACTAAAAAGTTATTAAATAAAATGTGATTTTCAGGTCAGACCTTCATGGGTAAAGTTCATTATTGCGCGCCCTGTATGGTTCCCAAAAATTTCGGTTATATGGCATATGAAAGGTAAAGGATGAAGTTATTTTTTGAAAAAAAAAAATTTCCCAAAATAAGTATCGTTTGGCGGAAAATCCCAAAAAACTGAAAATGCCAGAACTCGTAAAATAATTTTTTTACAAAAAAAAGCTCCAAGTATGTCAAATCTCTTATAAAATAAAGTCTTTTCGCCGAAACAATTTTTTTATAAAAATTTTTTTTTAGCCTCTGGAGAAGTTTGAATTTTTTTTTTAGTCACTTTTGTTCGCTTATAACAACTCACCCTGTATACCGATCGGGCCCAAAAAGTATACAGACATGAATTACTATAAAGTCTTTTATGCCTAAAAATTTCAATTTTTTTGACAGCGTTAAAATTGAGATCTCGTTACGAATTTTTGACTTTAAGACAGTACCGCTCCGTTTGGTGGTACCCGAAAAAAAAATCGTTTACGGATCCATCATTCCCAATGTATTGAGAGACCCTATGCAAAATTTCATCGTTTCGCTAGCCATACAGCCAAAGATATGAATTTTTATTTCCAAAAAAACACGATTTTTCGGGCCCGACCTCGCGTGCATAATATAGTCTGCGACTATATAACAAGAGTGGAAGACTCGTTCTCTGAGCCAGCCGATTTAAAAAGAGGTGTTCCCCAGGGATCCATTCTGGGCCCTTTGCTGTTTATACTTATATATAAATGACCTAAAAAATAAAATTCGCGACTGTCGTATGGCTCAATACTGTGATGATACACAAATTTATAAACAGTTTACTAAGAATAACGTTGATGAATCTAGGCAATCATTGGGTCAGTGATTGGGTCATATTCAAAAAAAAATGGTTTAAAATTAAACCCAAAAAAATCGGCTGTAATTTACATTGGCCCCTTGGCACCATGGTCTCGTATGAACTGTGATCTTGTGATAGATAGTGAAAAAATTCTGAATTTAAAAGAACACAAAAACTTAGGTGTAACTTTTGATACAAATTTGAGGTTTAAAACACAAGTATCTAAAGTAGTTCAAAGAGCATATATGTCCCTGAGAAATTTGTATAAAAGTAAGGATCTATTAAGTATTACACTAAAAAGGCAGCTTTGTGAAGCTCTAATTTTATCACATTGTAATTACTCTAATTTTGTTTATGGACCATGTCTTGATGCTTCTAGTAGGTACAAACTGCAAAAAATACAGAACTCTTGCATTCGCTTTGTTTATGGGTTGAGAGGAAGGGATCATGTAACTTGCAAGCTAAAAGAATTGAAGTGGCTTAATGTGCAAAATAGAGAAAAACTTCATTACTGCAGTTTCCTATTCAAACTTTTAAAAAACAATAGTCCCTCCTACTTACGAAATAAACTTAAAACAGGAACTACCAGACATAATCGAACAACACGCACGGTTTTAAAATTTGATATCCCCCGACATAGCACTGCGATTTTTCAAAGATCATTTTCTTTCTGTGCTTCAAAGCTAATAAATAAATATATTATTAGTCACTTTACTGATAAGTCTTTGCAATCCTTTAAAAACAACCTAAAAAAGATATTGATTGAAAGCCAACAATAAATATCGAGAAAAATAGCAATAATATAAAGTAATAACTTAGAATTAAACAGTCAACTGGATGATTTTATTTCAACTTTTTTTGGGATTGTTTTTTTTTTTTTTAAATGTTATTTCTATTGTTCTATTTAATTTTTTTAATAAGTATTTGTATTGTTAAATCGGTCATGCATATATATAGTATTATGATGTCAAGTAGTCGTTAAGCTGTAAAATTTGTATTTTTCTTTGTAAGTTATAGTTAATTTTTTTTTTGTCTTCTGTATATTTTAACATTTTCTATTAGTAACTACTTAATAATTATGTGTTTTTGTAATAGTAATAATATTATTGTAATATTTATGTGTACTCGGTTAAGTTAACAGCATGCTGCCCTTCGCCGAGTATAAAATAAAGGCCTTTTTATTTATTATTATTTATTACATCCACGTATTATTCCCAACACATATAAAAAAAACTGCTTGTTTAGGTTTTAAACCGTTCGATGGTAATGGAACCTCCTGCAACTGCTCAGGGCCTACCGCCACTTCCAATCACTAATTACCCCCTGCTGCCCCAACACATGATTACCTCAGGAACTAGGAAGGATTGCGTAAGATTGCGCGGTTTACCCTACGAGGCTCATGTCGAACATATCCTTGATTTCTTAGGCGAGTACGCCAAGAATATCGTTTATCAGGGGGTGCATATGGTTTATAACGCACAGGTGGGTTTCTTTAGTGATTTTCTTCTTTTGTGCCGTAAACCTTCATACTAATTAAAATGTTTTAGGGTCAACCGAGTGGTGAGGCGTTCATCCAAATGGACTCGGAACAGTCCGCATTCATTACCGCCCAACACAAACACCATCGATACATGATTTTCGGCAAAAAACAACGTTACATCGAAGTATTCCAGTGTTCGGGGGAGGACATGAACATGGTGCTAACCGGAGGTACCGAACATATTATTTTTTTCTTATTTAAATTTTCATTCATAATTTTGTCAAGTTAAAGTATTTCTTGTGATATATTAAGATTGAAAATAGGTTACACGTTTTTCACTTCTAAAGGCATCACCTGATGATGTTAGGATAAATATACATGTATACTCATATAGTATGGGATAGTACAAGTTATTTTTATTTTTATTTTGTTTAATAAGCATTTTTTACGATTGTCGACGTCCTGTCTTTTATTTATGTTTTTGTCATGAGTGTTTTAATCACTTCATTTGGGACTTTCTTTTTATAACTTTGTTATCTATATAAAATTAAACACCATCGCATTTACAACATGGAATTTTATAGATTTTATAGCTTATTACTATTTACATTAAGTTGGTGTGTTTATTTTTAATTTTGAAAATAGCCGTTTTGTATTCTGAAAAGAAATGTTAATATGATTAGCGGAGTAAATAACGAGTTAAAATGTTTCAATTTTTTTTTCCGGCTTAGAACCAGATGAAACCTTTACCAAATCATTAGTTTGGTTATTGCACATACGAAATGGGTAATTACGACTTTTTTTAATGGTACCGAGTTTTTTAAAATCAGAATTTAAAAAAAAAATGGTTTAATTCAAAAATGTTACCATTATACATTAAACTGCCAATATCTCCGAAACTAATTCATATAGCTAAATTTTCTTTTTTTTTTGCTTAAAGGGCATATATAAGCGCTAACAACTGCAGTAAAATAATTGCAGAAAACTTATATTCTTGTTAATAAAAAACATGAAAATTGTAAAATTTATATTGTTGGTATTGAATTTTTCAGCAAGCTATAAACTTTTTTATTATGATGAATTTTGCCATACATGCTACGAATGAAATGTAGAAAAAACCATAAGAAAGTTTTTAAAAAAAGCCACAGGTTTCTATCCGAAATAGTTTTTGAAATATGAATTTTTAAAGTAACGCGTAGGCGGAAATTGCCGCGCTCTATACCGTTGCCGACCAAACGTACTTCCAACTGCCGCCATTTATTAACCATCTACGAATAATTTATAAATGAAGTTGGTGAATAATAATAACTTAAGATACAGTTACATTCGTTATAACACTCCAAGCCCTGGGATACACATATACACTTTCTAGTGTTGCAGTTTCCATCGAAACATCGAAGAACTAAAATTTTCCGTAGTTCCTTTGGGACGGGATCCTGTGTCGCAAATATTGGAGTCCATATATTAGACTCTCTCTCATTTGTCCAACCATATTTTCTTGGGTCTTCAAAATTCATATATGGTATGTGACTGTTATACCAAATTTTTAGTTGATATATGCACATAAAATAAGAAATAAATTGTAATGTGTCCATATACTCATTTATGTCCTCAGGAATGGGAAATTCTTTCCGCTTGGATTGAAATTCGCGCATTTGATTCTTTAATATTCTAGCCGCTCTGTGTAAGATATGAACTTCATTTTCTTGTAAATATGGCTCATGATCTAAATAATTTAATTCAGATTCACTCGTTGAATCTGACGTCTCCGCGGAATTATCTTGTTTCGTTGGGGATTATTTTTTTGGTGATAACAGAGTTTTATTTCCTAATTTTAATTGTTTGTTTCTAAATGCCTGAATATTCTTTTTTGATATATAGTGACCATAGCATCGTTTATGATATTTGGCATCATAAGCAAACAAATCCTTGTATCCACATAGCTTTGAAATCATAGAAATATCTTCCCGTTTTTGTGCTGCATTAATATTTTTTTCGTGCGTACCTTTTCCTGTTCCTAGAATAAAAAGTTACACGTGTAATTTACTAAAACTCATCTAAAAGGAGGATTTTAATAAATGTATGAAGTATTTTAAAAACTGCACTAGCTAACTCTAAATGGTCAAACTTGTCACATCCCATGTGATAATTATTTGATATACCACAGAGTTACAGAAAACTTTAGTGGTCGTATTACATCGCCCACCACTTTCAGTTAAAAGTTAATTTAAATTCATTTAATCAATGTAATAAAAACCAAACTTGTCACTGCTATTAGTTAAAAGATGTTGCATACGGCGGAAAATATTTATAAATTTATCCAATTTTAACCTTTTGCACCTACTAAGAGTTAATTTAAAAAATTACTTTTATGTATATTTTTCTCAACTTTTTAATATAAAAAACTTTTCGTAGGTATAATTAAAATTTTATACTAACCTGTTTGTACGGATGTTAATTTTTCTTTATTTTTAGTGCCTGATTTGCCACATTTTAAACACATTCTTCGTATATCAAACGTACTACCCCTGCGAGTGGCCGTGCTTGTACTTGGCTGTGTGTCGTCGGTTTGGTCAAATTGTTTACATAATTGTTTACTTGTAAATTATTTTCTGCAAGATACATGGTACACAACTGTCAAAGTGCCGTTTAACATTTGCTCCTTTTTTTCCAAAATATTACGGCTAATAGGGTCATTTCTTTTCTGAGCAAAGTTTATTATCATACGTAGACCTTTTTGTGTTGGTTTTTTTACAATACAATCATCATTGTTCAATAATTGTTCACATAAGAGGCACTTCATTGTTGCTATTGTTCATATGAAACAGAAACAAACAGATCAACAAAACTCTCATAAACATAAACACACACCAACGCAATAAAAACGTATATTTTTTAATAGCCTAGGCCGATGCACGCATCTTGGGGTTATTTTTTGGGGTCTTTTTTCGCCTCGTCTGTCCTCTCTCCTTGCGCTCGTCCGTTGTCGCACTGCCGCTGCCTGTCTTAAAATCTTAGGTTAATTAATTCTATATCTTACTTTGCATTCCTATATAAAAACGTTATTTTTATTTTTGTAAAATTGTTTCTGTAAATTGTAAAGGGCTTTTTCATCCCTTCTTTACTTGTGTTAACTAGGGAAAACGGTTTTATAATCGAGAGAATAGTCCTATTTGTCAATGTAATTTTTTTTTTCTCTTTGTAATTTTTATTGACCTATAAAACTGTACATTTTGACGAATAAACCATTTTTGATTTGATTTGATTTTGGTTGGTTTTAACAAATAAAATGTAAAGGAAAGGGATTGAGTTTTTGGACTCTATTTCAATCGTAAATTTGTAGTTTTGAATGAAAACGAGTAAATATCTTAAGAAAAAGTTTAAAAAAAGATAATTTGAAAGGAATGTCCATCAAAATATATAAATGAATCGTCTGAAGTAATAAAGTATTTTTTACCTACAGTTGTGGTCACATAAATAGCACACTTAGCCTTTTCATATATTACTTACAAAAAACAAATTCCTGACTGATAAGAAAATATTTAAGCAGTTAATCTCCTCCTAATATGCAAGACTTTATGTTTATTTTAAAAATATATGCACATACAGAATTTCATTCCAATATTAACGTTTTAAGGCTGGACACATAAATAGCACACCTTTCATTCTTATTAAATATATCGAGTGTTAATTAGTAAGTATTATTTTAACTTTTAAATTTTTGAATATTGTCAAGAGTAGTTTTGTTTTTAGTGGGTAGAAAGAAACATTGTGGACCAGAGAGGAGAGCTCTTATTATAGAAAAGAAAAATCAAGGCTTTTCTATTTCTGCTATAGCAAAAAATTTAAATTGCTCTAGGAAAATGGTTTATAATGCTCTGGCTCTCTATGAGACCACTCAAAGCACAATGAACAAGAAAAGATTAACAAGGCCTCGAAAAACCACGTATAACATGAATAAAATTATTATTAGAATAAGCAAGGGTAATCCATTTTTAAGTTCCGCCCAAATAAAACGTGAAATAGCAGACCAATATGGCGTCAATATTTCTGCAAGAACAATAAGAAGAAGATTATGTGAAAAAGATCTCAAAGGTTGTGTAGCTAGGAAAAAACCACTTGTTTCAAAAAGAAATACTAAAAAAAAAAGCATTTGCTAAACAACATATAAATAAGGACATTAATTTTTGGAAAACCATATTATGGAGCGATGAAACCAAGATTAATAGATTTGGAAATGATGGAAAATGCTATGTTAGACGTCCTCAATCGTGCCTTAAACCCTAGGTACACAATTAAAACTGTTAAGCATGGAGGAGGATCAATTATGATATGGAGAGCAATGTCATGGCATGGTGTTGGACCTATTCATCGTATAGAGGGAATAATGGACCAATACAAATATAGGGAGATTTTACAGAATGTTATGGAACCATACATGGAGCATTTTATGCCAATTACATGTAAGTTCATGCACGATAATGATCTAAAACATTCTGCAAAATCAATAAAACGATGGTTTACTAAAGATGTGGTAGATGTTTTGGAATGGCCGCCACAAAGCCCAGACCTGAACCCTCTGGAAAATTTGTGGGGTCACGTTAAAACCAAAATTAAGGTATTAAATCCCTCAAATCTGGATGAACTATGGCAAAACTTCCAAGAGGCTTGGAACAGTATTCCGGCAAGCGTGTGTGCAAAATTGGTGGAGTCAATACCCAAGCGATTAAGTGAAGTTATAAAAAATAAAGGATACCCAACAAAATATTAAATTGGTTTTGGTGAAAGTAAATATTTTTTAAGTGTGCTATTTAAATGGCCAGCATTTCTTTAGTTTTTTTGTTATGTTTCTTATATATTTAAAATACTCTTTTAATTTTAATTAAATACAACTCTTTGTAGAACATCTAAGCTAAATATATTATAAAAAAAATAGAAAATGGTATTTAATATTTTTTATCGCAATTTAGAAAAGTGTGCTATTTATATGACCATAACTGTATATCCAACACAAAAAAATAAAGCATTAATAATTAAATTTTTTCAGGTTTACCTGCTCCAACATCGCCTTCCGGACTGGGCGGCACGAAACCGCCCTCGGCGGCCGTAACCCCGACGGCAGCCGCCCCTCCGACTCTACTCACTGCCGGTATGTTGCCCCTACCCCCACCCACTCACGTTCCTCCTCCCGCGGCGGCGGCAGCGGCCGCCCAATCTTCCGCTCACGCCGCCCTTTGGGATCCCACCCTTTTACACGCCCAACAACAGGCCCAACTGATCGCCCAACAAAGTTTACTCGCCCACCATCGTCAAACGCAAATGCATCAGGCCGCGGCCGCCGCCCAAAATGAACTCTTACTCATGAGTCATTTGGCGTTCGCGCATCAGAGTCCTCTGAGTCCCAACGGTGGGGCCAAAGGGGGCCCGCAAGCCGCCCCCTTCATGACTCATCAGATGACGCCCTTTTTTCATCAGCAGCCGCCCACTCCCCATCATTTGTTCATGTTACCGCCGACTCGGATCCCGTTAGCTTTGCCCGGTAGGGGCGGCCCCTATTTATTGCCGACGCCCGGCGCGGCCGCCCCATCTCCCGTCGCGATGTTGCCACACATGGCGTTAAAACGGAGTTACGGGGACGCGTTTCAGGGCGAATTGGGGGGCGGTCAGGGCGGTGCCACTGGGGCGGTTAAAAGACAATACGTGTCCGGTTCCGCGGGCGGTTCTGCCGCCGGGACAGCCGCCACCGCTACGCCCATTTATCAACATTTTTATCCGCAAATGTAACGACAATGTCCAAGATATTTTGGACTCTAAACGAATTATTAGTTAGAGGCGATTCCCTAATCGTGTTTTTTTAAATGAAATTAAAATATGTTATCAAAGTCAAAGTTTACTGAATAAAATACAAGTTGGTTCACTCGGCGAAAAACCTTTTATCTTTCGATGTCAAAGGCAGGCCGCCGAGCTCCTCGCCGACGGGGAACTAGCAAAAAATGTAAAGGGGAATACTGGTAAAAGATAGCTATTATTTTACGAGTTTCGTCTAATTCGAACTGTAGAGGAAGACGGAGCACGATTTAATAATAACTTTATTATCTGGAATAAAATTATTATTTAATGTACCTACTTGGGAAAAATATGTAAATTGATAATACTATAAATTATTTGTTTTTATAACCACCAAACTAAATAAATTTTACATTACCTAATTCAAGAACTAAATGTTTAAATTTTTTTTGTTAATAATTAGGTACTTAGGTATCTTATTAAAGGTTGTTTTGGTTCAACTGGTTTCATTAGGATTTATTTTTAAATCAAAGTCAAAAGTTTGTGTGAAAAAATTTATATATTACTGTTATGTACTTAACAACTAAAGATAGACATAACTACTAAGTAATGACATGTTTGAATTTTAAATGATTGATTACTACACTTTTTGATATTTTGTTATTTTGTCAGACTAATAATAGCATTACCAAAGACATTATAAGTAATAAACGTAATGTTTCTTTCATAACCAGCCCAATAATGTGGAATTTTATTGTTTTAAAATAAGTAGTGAGAGAGAAAAGGATGGAGAAAGTGTTGTTAGTACCCCTTGGCAACAATGCATATTTTCAATTAATTTTTGTTTGGTTTGTTGCCAGTGGGGTTGAGCTTATGCACTAGTGTAAATAATATTATAATAATGGACAAATTTGTAATTTTCATTTCCCTCCCTTACAAATTGGGTTAGGATTGTGTACTGTACCTACAAATAATTTTCTATATCTATACGTGTCGTTTTCGTCGCTCTTGTGCAATTTTAAATAGATGCGAAAAATGTCATTACA
The DNA here is from genome assembly GCF_022605725.1 of Anthonomus grandis grandis. Taxonomy (NCBI): domain Eukaryota; kingdom Metazoa; phylum Arthropoda; class Insecta; order Coleoptera; family Curculionidae; genus Anthonomus; species Anthonomus grandis. Next base: position 143,787 of record NC_065548.1, on the reverse strand, counting down.
TAATAATTTAACCTTAATATTTTTCATGTGACGACGCTGGTGGTAAAAATACAAAAGTCTTTTGCTGTTTAAACGTAAACAAATAAACTTACCGATGAAATTTGGATTTTAATGCTCTACTCTCTATTTTCTACACAAATGCACCATGATCGTTTATTTTGGCATTAATTTTCTCCAAAAAAGTACGAAAACAACAAAAAACTGATAAAACACACTCTAAACACAAAATACGCCCTTAGACTCAATAATTTAAAGCTTATTTGTTTTAATTCCTTGGCAACATCGCTCGAGATTCATTCATTCATAATTTTTAACAGAACTCGAAAAATAGTAAAACGTGCCTAAGACTGTAGCGCAACGTTGCCGAAGTGACTAAATTTTTTAATGCTCCAAGATATTTTTATTTGGACTGCTGCTTTTATTAATATTTTTGCTTTTAAATTAAGTCCATTTTTCTATGAATTTTATTAATTTTCGATTAGTTTTTTTTCATTATAAGCTCAGTTATGTTTCCGACTCAAATACCTTTAAATAACCTTCAAATACCTTTAAATACCTTCTCAATAACCTTTAAAAGGTATTACATTTTTTAATACTTAAAAAGCGAATAAATAGTTGACAAAACAAAGGTAAAAACACAAAGTCACGGTCTCATCAAATCCATATAATTTTTTAAAAGCTACACGTGTTTCGCTCCTATCGGAGCATCATCAGGCCTAGACCTACACAGATCACATTGCAACTAACACTAACACGTGTGGCTTTTAAAAAATTATATGGATTTGATGAGACCGTGACTTTGTGTTTTTACCTTTGTTTTGTTTTCGTTTGGTCTCTTAAAGAAAAAATGTATACGTTTCTAAATAGCTCTGGAAAATGTGCAATATTGTAAAAGAAGGACAAAAGATTTAGAGGAAAATATATTTTGCTATTTTAAAATGTAAACAAAGCAGTCTCTTAAGCTGGATTTATACAGACAAATAAAGTAAAATAAGAAATAAAATAAAAATAAAATAAGAGTTAAATGTACAAAAGTTCCATAACGCATTTATATAGCAAAATAATATAAGAATAAAATAAGAAGTTGACCAAAAACCAACTTTCATATTTTATTTTATGTGAAAACGAAACTGCGCACGTTATTTTGGTCACAACACACCCTCTCAAGACAGAGAGTACCTGTCATGTAATTAGTTACCCTTATTTCTTATTTTATTATATATATAAATATATATATATATTTTCATTTTTCGGACATCTAAAAAACATTAAACCACTTCCACGCTTTGTAAAACAACTGTCTACCGAACAATAAATCGACATTTTAATATAATACATTATAATAATTTGCCAGTCCACTGAGTCCACCCGGTACAACTAGTAATAAAACGCTCGCACATCAAAACGATTTAAACTCTACTCACTGTAGGTTTGTTCTCACTGCAAATTTCTTACAAGTTTGAAACTGTTTCCAAACCATTCTTGATGCGCATGTGTAAAATATTACAACTTCTGATCGATTTGAAACCGTCTGTGCGAACATCAAATACGGGTTGAGTGGAGAAGAAAAATAACCTCACTTTTTTATGCCAGTGGGAAATGGGAAAATAAATAAAACATAAACAAAACAAAAATTATACTACAACCTTGAAATAGCTGTATATTATTAATAGAGTTTAAGATTGTGTGATTATTTGCTACTTCAAGACTTACTCTAAAATGCTCGAGAAATTCTATTCTAAGTAAAATCTGTATTGTTGTGACGAATTCATAATGAGTTACTTATTATATTGGGTATTACGTCACTTATAGCAAAAATCAATTTAGAAATTTTTATCTCACACGCTCAACAATTATTGAAAAGAAGAAGAAAATTATTAAAAAATATTTTCAAAATATTTTCTTCTTCTTTTCAATTGTTGAGCGTGTGAGATAAAAATTTCTAAATTGATTTTTGCTATAAGTGATGTAATACCCAATATAATAAGTAACTCATTAAATTCTATTCTATTAAATTGGGAGACAGTTTCATGAAAATAGTTTTGACTTTTGGGCTTTATCCGTTCTTTAATTAAATCTTCTTTAAAAGTTTGTATCGGAATCAACATAATTCTGATCAGATTTTTCCAACGATTCAAAAGCACTTGTTTCCTTAATGTTTATGTTTACACTAATCCAAAAATATAAAATACAATTTTCAAAACGAATATCAAGGACTATACAAAACGACAAAATAGAAACAACAATTTAGAGGTTATGTTCATATTCCGAAGATCGGCGTTGACTGGCTACACGAATTCTCTGACACTTTGCTTGAAATAAATCCGAAAACAAGTCTGACTGTCAGATGACGATCAGAAATTTGTGTAAGAACATCAAACTTTTGATTTGAAACCGATCAGAAGTTCCTGTGTGAACGCATTTTACTCTATTGCGCATGTGTATTTGTCGAAAACTTGTTTCTTACTGCTGTGAGAACAAACCTTGTGTAACCCAACAGATTCGATTGTAGGAGCGACGCCCGGCAAATGAAGTGAGGGGCGGTGAATAGGTAATTCGGCGCGTGGAGCCGAGTGAAGCAACTTGTATTTTATTCAGTAAACTTTGTCAAAGTTATACGAAATGCAGGCGCGTAGCGAACATATTGAATGTTGGGGAAGGGTGATTTGAATTAAAAATACTGACTAGGCTTGACAATTTACTGACTTTCTGGGTAATACATGCTAGACTAAAACCCACATTGGTGTGCTCATGTTTTATGAAACGATTTTATTTGAACAACATTGAGTAAGGAATATCCTCCTGAGATCCGAGACTACATTAAAAGTAAAATGAGGTTAATATTTGGTAATTTTGATACTTTTTGTACAAAAACGCTTCTGAATTTATTTGAATATTTTTCTTTACCCAAAAGTCCAACAAAAAAGATTCACTGCTCATTATAACGTAAATGAAAACTTCTGAAGCAATTATTTTTACTGCCCGTTAAACACAAAAATAGAATAAATTTTTAGAAATCAAATTTTGTCTCCAACTTGCCTCTTGTAATGTACAACTTTACTTACTCGCCACAATTCGTAGATATACGAATACAGGTCTTCTGACTTGCTCTAGACGTAGGGAAAAAAATTTTAATATCTAGTAAGGAGGTTGGAGGTTTGTCTCCTACAATTTGTCTATCGGATCTGTATAAAATCCATGAGTTAGCCACTCCCAATTTAACAAAATGTAGAAAAGATTTAACGGTCCATTTTTTTCTTTTTGTACTGATTAGATAGTAACTTATCATACTATTAACTAAGTCAATCCCTCCCATGCAGGAGTTGTATATTCACAATATTTCATCTTAGCATTTTTTTTTTTAGGCGAGTGCTTACATTCGTCTTTAGGTTCTACCTTTAAACCTGTAAAAGTAAGCAGAACATTTTTCATATCAAATCATCGTATCACCGAAATTTTACCATCTGCTTTAACTGATATTTCAGAGGTCTTGGCTCACCCCTAGCTTTCAGACATTATTTGCACACTCCTAAGAATTCCTGACTTCATTATTGTAACAGTGACCATGACCAAATCAAAAGCAAGATTTGTTTTCAGGAGCATAATATGCCCCTGAAAGGGTATCATAGTAAAATACTTGTCAATGAAAATATGTTTACTACTTATAATGTTTCATATAATCTGATAACGACTGAAAAACCAATTTCTAGATCTTTGAATTTTTCATGCAGAAATATAGTTTTTCCATAATAACTTTCAAAATTAAGTACTAGTCAAAATTTATCTTTCATCTGACAAATTGTTTCATTCTGCAAACGCCGGTAAAGGGAAATACTTGCTCTGGAATACTTGGTAACAACATCAAACTTCTTTTTCTAAATAGATTAATTAGAGGACGTTTCCAACAATTCATCATCCAAATACATTCTTAAACAGTTTTGAACTTTACACTCACTTTGGGTTTCTATATCGTTAAAATCTTCTTGAATCTTTAGAGGAATGAATCTTAATCGGTCAGTACAAGTTGCCTGTTCGGCGAGTATTATGTTCGGAATTTCTTCATCCAAAAACTCACCAAGAGCATCTTATGTGTCCTCAAGAGCCGAGTCACGATCTTATTGAACATCAGGAATTTCAAAACCACCCTTATTGCTAGAGGAATAAGTTTCGAGGTTTCCATTACTCTTCTCAGGCGATCAGGCCAATCCTCGTCTTCATCGCAGTCAAATTTGGTGCAGCTTCGCTCCTTAAAAGCAGATAGACCTGTTATAATAAATTTCTGGTCAATTCTGCAAATTTGCCGGCAAATCAATTCGAGTCTAGACCAGCTTCGACTTTTGATGGTGATGAAGGAGCGAATGTTAATAGAGACAAATCTACTGTTTCAACATTGGGAGTAATGGTATTTATGAATATGGGTTTTACACATCATTTACCTTCTAAAGGGTCAGTGAAGTACAAGCATCAGAAGATATAGGAAGATTTTTCTGTCGTTAGCTCAGATCCATCAAGATCACGATTTGATGGAGATGACAAAGGTAGAACAGTTGAGTTTGCAGTTTGTTTTTTACAGGCTTTCCATTAATTCTAGATGATTCATGTCTTGCCTTGTAATCGTTGCAAATTGACACCCATTCTTTTTTTTTTCTGCTCTAAGACCTATGAAAAACTATAACTTGACTAAATAAGGTCGAATTTTACAGTTGACCTTAATAATGTCTGAAAATAATAGTTCCAACTTGTAAATAAACAACCGAAAAAGGATGTCATTTCACTTTTCTTTGACTTAAAAAAAAACGTTTGGAAAATGATAAATGAATACATTTAAACAATAATAATGTCGTAGTTCATTGATCACACCCAAAGAGGTCTTCGTCTTATCGACTGCAAGAAATCTCGATCATGGATTGAAAATGCGGGTTGCTGAAGTATTTTTGGTGAAATCCAATTACACAACACTGCTCAAGTTAAATTGCTCTAATTGTGCAATAAAATCCTCCCACTTCTCTCCATCGCTGCGCCCCTGGGTTGCTATCGACGATAATTGAAGACATGAGTTGATAAAGGTGCTATGTCCACTTTTTCAGATATTGAGTAATTGAAGGAAACGCGTTTTCACTTATATATTTTTTTTAATAAATTTTATAAAAATTACCAATATCTTATTAGATTAGAATCGTTTTGTACTTTTTTATATAATATTTTTTGTTTTTCTAGAATTTATACTTTTTTAGTAATTTTAATTTTAATGGACATAGCACCTTAATCAACCAACATTTTATGCAGATGTTGGTATAAACTTGAGTGGAGAAAGGTGTTATGTCACCTATGTTGTATTTAAATTTTTAAAAAATAATAAAAAAAAATCTATTAAATAATCTGGAAATTAAATTTTATTTGCAGATTAACAAAAGCAAAGTAAGATACATTAAAAATTTATAAACAAAGACACAGAAACATTTAAATTTAACATGAATTACGTTTTTTCTTAGGGTTTTTCAAACATTCTTCTAAAACAATATCATAATACCATTTATACTCTGCTGGAATAAACTTAAGTTGATCTTGTAGATTTGAAATTTTTTCAGAAGTCAAACCACCGCATTTAGGTAACTTTTGTAAAACAACTTGATTACTTTGTACTATCAGTTCTCTTTTTTTTTGTAAGTCAACTTCCATAAATGGGGTAAACGGATTTAAACTAGTTTTGTAAAAGTATTTTCCAAAACAACTTACTCTTAGCCACTTCACTTTATCTCGAAAATTTATTTTTTGGTCAAGACTATTAGTGAGTCTTTTGTTTAAATGAAGTTTTGCAGGTAGAGTTTCAAAGCAATAAAAAAAATGTTCCATGTTAAGGCATACACTTTGTTTGGTACTCGCAGATCTAATAATTTCCCGATATTGGTCTGGTATATAAATATTCTGATGTTTTCTAAGAACCTTTTCTATTCTTCCAAAGTCTCTGTCAGAGTCAAGGTAACTGTGACCAACTTCGGGAAACTTATAGTCAATGATCTTAAATATTTTATTTAATATTAGGCATTGAAAAAGGTTAATAATGGAGAAGTTTTTGTTTTGTCCCCCACATTGATCTGATCAATTTGGGGATTTTCTTCTTTAAGAAGCAGACAAAATCGTAGCAAACAACTTGCTATTTCATTACTTCCCCTATTGGCAATATCCTCAGTCCATGTAAAAAAATAGGACTTATGACCAGAACTGGTTAAACAGTGGACTCCAAAGTTGTATAGCCACATTTGTCTTAAATAAAAAGATTTTGACGTTGATAGCTTTGGCAAAGGCTTCGTTTGTTGAAGATCCATTGTTATGTAACATTTTTCTTTGGACATTTTTATCTGCTGCGCAAAAGCAAGTTGAAAATTATTCGAGTGCTCTAAAGAGTTCTCTCCAGCATCGCATAAACTGCAAGTATCACTTTTTGGTACACCAAAAGATAAGTTAAACCTTGTTTCAAATATATGTCTGTAAAAAGAGGCCTTTACGAAATATTTAGTTTCGAGCTTTTTTGTTTGACAATCCTCTATATACAGTTGATGAAGTCGGTTAATATTTAGTAAAGGGGAAAGGTATTTTTTATGTGGGTTTTTAGTCCTAGAATAATGTGATTCTTCTGAAGGAAACTGCTTGATATGATTTTCAATGCAGTTTATTACTTCATCGGATATTTTTTTTGGATTTTTGTGATGCCCTTGCTTATGTGGTGAGGGCATTATTACCTGGCCAGATTTTAAGTTATTTTGAGTTTTAAAGACTTTTTTTCGTCCAATTCGGTATAAAGAGCAGAAAGCATCTTTACACACTAGTATATTTTATTTATCACACGTAATAAAATATTTAAAGCTGTAAGCTTTCGTTTTTATATTTTTACGAGGACGGTGACGATTAACTTCCTGCATCTTAATACTTTTAAAAATTAAAATATTTTTGGAATTTGTATCTACCTTATAACATTTTCTTAGAATTTCTTCTCTGCTTGCAATACTAAATTTCTCAGTACAGTTTATTCTACATTTTTCTTTACACAGAAAATCTCTTTTAATTGTTTTTGCTTCCATCACTTTACCAGTCTTTTGAGAAATATATTTTTTACCTTCTTGTTTTAACTTTGCCGCTTTATTTCGTTTCCAATTATCAGGTTTCCGGACTCTTTTTTTAGTTATTTTTAAAACTGGTTTAACAATTTCTCTTTAACATGGAATTGCTGGTTATGGTCTTCTATACGTATTTCCCGAGGTATTTCCTCCTGCACTTCGTCAATGACGTCAATCCTATCCGGGGTTTCCCTGCTGCTTGTCGGAACCTTAAAAATATCTTAGTTATTTATTAAATTTATACTTATTTCTAATTTCTATTTTTATTTCTTAATCTTAACATTTTTTAGCTTTACCTTTTTAATTTTTTGGTTATCCGGAAACATTTTACGTTTGACTCTATCAACATCCGAATATTTGTTTATGAGACTCGTCGAATAAGAAATATTTGAGTTATCAGAATCCTCTTCTGAATCTTCTTCACTGGAAGGGGAATATTCGCTGCCTGATATAACACTTTCATCAGTACAATTATCCATATAGTCTAAAAATTTAATTTATGTACATGGGTAGGTATGTATGTAATAATAACTCAAGTAATGTATATTATATATGTATTTTTTTAAATAAAAAATTGAATCGCATCGAGGGGGTAAATTTTTATTAAAAAGAGATCATTAATTCATAAAGGTAGTAAAAAATGTTTTAATATGCTTACCTGCTTTAGAGTTAACCTTCTTTTGAAGCCCACTAGTGCTTGGCTGCTCCAAAATCACCGCATTGGTATTGACCTCTAAGGAAGTACAAAATACAGTTTCTATCTACAAAAAAATTCTCTATTCGTACCTTTATTTAAAACACATATTTTCTTGTTTTTTACTAATTCTAACATTCTTTTACTTCTCGACCCCATGTTGAACGATGTGATAAACAACAAACATAACCTTAAAATGTCACATGGCACCTACCATGTAAATAAAACTTACCCACTATCTAGTGGATAAAGGTGCTATGTCCTTAAATATGGACATAGCACCTTTATCTAATTAAAAAGGGTACTTAGTCATAGGACATAGTACCTTTATCAATTAAAATAATCCTTATTATTAACAATTTAAGAATCTTGAGTTATTCAGGGGTTGTATTACGACTTTAGGTAACCAAATATACAAATAAGTCATTTTTTGAAAAAAATGGACATAGCACCTTTATCAACTCATGTCTTCAATTATAATTATATAAAACCATTTTTTCGAAATGGTTTTGTATAACTAGACAAAAACTGTACCTACTAATTTTTTTTATTTATTAATAAGATTTATACCAAATTTTACACATTTTTGAGATTTTTATAAACTAAGACGCAAGTCTCGACTAGACTTTATTAAATCATTAATACGTAAAGGCAACTAACTGCCTTGCCTTATTATTTGTACATAAATTTATACTTAAGAAATGAAGCTTTAAGTTTATTGGCGGAATTTTATATTATTTTATTGTTGATTCGTAACATTCCATTTGTTGTAGTAATATAAAGGATACGTAAAATCCGTTTAGGGCCTTTAAATGACATTTTCGTTTTATTCTTTTTTAAATATTAAATAAATAGGGCGACTTAATAATGAATGCTCAATTTAGACAATAAAAGGGTCGAGTTTGGGGCTCAAAAGGGTTGGATCCTGAAAAAAAAATTTTTTTTTTGGTGTTGGACTCATTTGTGATATTTTGACCTGTACATTCCATATTTTTACCATCCTATATAAATCACAAATTAGTTCTTTATTTTTTAGTAAATTACTGCTCACAAAAAAACGAATATATTTATACAGGATGGTCTAAGGCATTTTTTTAAATTTAATTTAATTATCACAACCTGATGACGTGCTAACAATAAAGCGGCTTCTCATTTTTTTGTTTTAACAAAACTTATCATTTTTATACCGAGAGTGTTTGATCACTTTATACTCACTCTTTATATAATAACCACATTTATTTTGTATAATATGGTATATTTTTTTACTTCATATTTTTATACTTTATATTATTATGGGATTAATATTTAGTTAATTTAGGAATTAGTTTAGAACCATTTTAGACTCTTTTAAGAAATATCGGCTTAGAACAGTCTAAATCGGTTGTGTAGTTACAATTGGTTCTTTAGTCTAAATTAAGCTGTTGCATTGTTTCTAAAATTAAAAAGCTTTCGCTAGATTTTGATAAGGACTTGTGGTGAAATGATTGTGATTTTTTTTTTTAACTTAAATGATTTCTTTGGGCGTGTGCATGTTTTTTTTTTCATGAAATCGTCACGTGTATTTCACAAGGGTTAGGACACATTTTAGCACAGAAAATTCAATTTTGTACTCTGTATACTTTTGGAGATATTGTATATGCAGGTAAGGTCTTGCAGGGATATGTCCTTTGGTAGTGGGAGATTATATGTGCTGAAGCAGCCGTATTATATTATTGGGCTTTGAATTTTTATTATGTTATTATTATTTGAGGAAGGAATTTACTAACTTTTTAAATTTATTTGATTTTTCTGTGGTGAAAGGGAGACGGTTTATGAATCAGATGATGATTAATGTTTATCTTGTTTTCACCACACAAAAAATCTCATATACACAAATACTAACCCTACTTATGAATAGCGAATGTATTGATCACCATTTAATTTGGACACGCTATATCATCATCTTTAAGTGAATTTCTAGAACCGCATCTTCGTCACCCCGGGCTCTTGTTCATCGTCTAGCGAAGGTTCGGAAGGGTTTTTGTTTTTTTTTTTTAAATCAGGAATGGGATGACGATTTGCATTTGTTTTAAGATTTAATTAGTGTGTTTGATGGCATTGGATTGAAAGATTTATTGATTTAGGTGGGATTTCACTTGCTATTCTTCATATTGTTAAACGTTTTATAATTTTTTAAGCATAAAATAGCATGGATTTTGATAACTATTAAAATTATAATTAAAAAAAGCTCGAAATCCCTCTCATTCTGATAATAAAAAAAAAACACTTACTCGTGTATTAATAGTAATTAATATATTAGTTCGGTCAAACCGTAACTTATAATATTTACTACCACTTTGTCCTTTGTTGCAGCTATTAATTATAATGAATTAAATTTAGTTGTTTTAATTAATCAGTAATCAATTATAATAAATGTGTTGTCATAAAATTTGCTTTTTTTGGGTCTCTTCCTCTTGATCTAGATGCAAAAAGGATATTGCCAATAATGTATTTTATTTAAAAGTGCTGGTTTTTTTAATGCGAACAATATCCTCTTTGCTCTGATACCCTTTGATCCCTTGGGCTATGATACTGTACTTGGTGGTTATACAAGCAAAGCAAGGAAGTGGGTTTTGGATTTAAAATATTGTACGTGGTGTCCTTCTATCTGCTATGGAAACATTACGGTGTATGGTGGTTGGTGGTGTTCTCTGTATTGTTTTTTAATTGGTGAGTTCTTAATTTTTATTATTATTATTTAAATCTTATAAATTAAGGTAAGGGAAATTATATAGGATCGCATGCCGAATTTACGTTTGCAAGTAACTCCTCGTTTTATGATAAATTCTAAATGCATTATTTTTATATAGATTGGCATGCGATACTATATACAGTGCTTTTCTTTGAAGTCCCCCCCCCCATTTATTTTTTGAACGGGTCAAAAAAAATTTTTGAAACTTGGCATAAGTAAATTGGTCTATAGATACTATTTTTCACTGTAAACTAGGTAGTTGTAAATTCCAAGATGGCGGCTGGGCGACATCTTGAGAAAAAATTTTAAATAGAAAGGGGGGTCGTGTGGTACCTCATTTTAAAGGTCTCAATGACCTGTCTAAAAGTAACAGTCAAAAAAATACACTGTTGCGATTTTATTAACGTTTTTAATAGAATCCAATGAAATACTAATTTACAATTAGCAAATAAACAATTTATCAAAAGAAAAACAATATTTAATTTAAAAGATGCTGGAAATGATTTCCTTGTACCTCTTGACACATAAATAACCTATCTGAAAATTCACGTCGAACATTTTCAAATACATCTGCCTCAATATTTTGACAAATGTTAGTGATTCTTTGTCGTAGCTCAAAAATTGAGGCAGGTTCTGTTTCGTATACCTTTTTGCTTTAGGTATCCCCACAAAAAAAAAGTCTAGCGGCGTTAAATCTGGTGACCGAGCTGGCCATTCAATAGGACCCCGACCAAAATAATTATCATTTAAATAATTTCTCACATTCCTGGCAAAATGCGGAGGAGCACCATCTTGTCGAAATGTAATTTCCATGTCAAATTCATGTACATTAGCCTCAACAATTTCTGTTATGAGAGGATCGATAGCATTTTCCAGCATATTTAAGTACAATTCACCTGTTAAATTTTCTTCTAAAAACAGCGGCCCTACGATATGATTCCCTAATATTCCTGCCCATACATTGATTGTTTGCGGATACTGAGATCGGGTTTCACGAAAAATGTGTGGATTGGTATCACTCCAATATCGACAATTTTGTCTGTGGACATTACCATTTAAAAAAAAAGTACATTCGTCCCTAAAACGAATGTTGCGCACGTACGTAGGTTGCCTTTCTACTCTCTCTGCCATAATTTCACAGAATTGCACTCTTTGGTCAGGATCATCTTCAGTCAGTTGATGGACCATTTGGATCTTGTATGGGTGAAAACTCTCCATGCCGTCGAAGTTGAAACTTCACAGATATCAGCAACAGTTGGAGTAGAATGTTGGGGATTTTCTATTATTTCGCCAATTATTTGGACTTGCTTTTCTTCTGAAATAGACATATGGCCTGGGCGTTTTTTATCCTGGACAGTACCAGTAGTTGTAAATTTATTTACAAGTTCCCTTAAATATTTACGGCAAATAGGACGATCAGGAAAACGTTCGTTGAAAACCCTTTCAGTCTCATGAAAATTACGCGTTGCCCCATAAATAAAAAGTGCTTCTACTTTTTCCTCCAATGGACGAGAATTAACCATTTTGAAAAAAACAATAAATTCAAACGGCCAAACACACTAAACAATATCTAACAATGACCGATACAAGAGTAATTTACCGGTTAAATATCTTAAAATTTTTTTTCGAGTTTTTTTAATAGCTATTTGGTTTTGGATTTGGTCTAAATAATGTTCAATAACCTTTAACGTGAAATGTGACATACGAGGGCGGTTCAGTAAGTCTTTAGAAACCAAAAAGTTAATCTTTAAATCCAAAATTCAAAAATTATAAATTATTTGTATATTATTATTAAAAACGTTAATAAAATCGCAACAGTGTATTTTTTTGGCTGTTACTTTTAGACAGGTCAAAACGGAGTCCACCGAGTCCATGTAATAAATATTAAAAGTACTCAATAAAACCTTTTAAATGAGGTAACACAAGATTTCTATTTAATGCATTTATTCAAGATGGCGCTTATGTGTTATTTTGACATTTAGAACTGTCGTTTTTATGTCAAAATAAAATAGTGACGCATTTATTTTCGTACACTGATTTTTACCTATTCAAAAATCATAAAAATGTAAAACGTTAAAATAAAAAAAAATACTTTTTTATTAGGCCGCCATTTTGAAACGAGTTAAGATATGGGTCTAATATTTCAGGGTTATAAAGTACTCATTGAGACCTTTAAAATGAGGTACCACACGACCCCCCTTTCTATTTAAAATTTTTTCTCAAGATGTCGCCCAGCCGCCATCTTGGAATTTACAACTACCTAGTTTACAGTGAAAAATAGTATCTATAGACCAATTTACTTATGCCAAGTTTCAAAAATTTTTTTTCACCCGTTCAAAAAACAAATGGGGAGGGGACTTCAAAGAAAAGCATGGTATATGATCACCCTTCAATAAATATAATTTACCGGAAGTAGGTAAATGACAAAATAAATAAGGAATACCTTAATTGCCTGTTGTTGACTTCCGAGTTTCACTATATATATAACATTTTGGTTAATCACATATTAATAATATCTCGACTGGTAATCATTACGATTAATATAACTGAACTTTTACAATATAAAATATGTAATAAGAAAATTTTCTTAGGTGGTACCATGTTGTCTTCGGCAGGCCTAAAGTTCCCACCGACCGGGTATGCGCCCATTCAGTTCGCGACTGCGCCCCTGCCCCCCGGTCAGTACCTGCACGCGCCCATTTTCTATTGGCCGCTGTACCCGAGTCCTCCCGTTTCTCCCACGGGATACTACATGCAAGGACCGCCAGGACCACCGCCCCCGATGGGACCCCAACCCTCTTTGGTAAAACATATTTTTACATTTTTATGTTACTAAGTAGGTAGTTTCAGAACAGACTCAAATTAACCTTAATACAGACAGCTCCTATAGTCTAAGTGATATTATCATTGCAAATCAAGGTTTTTAAGTATTTCTCAAAATATATCCGGATCACCATCTACTATTTTCGGTCTTAAATTTTCCAAAAGTTTGCAATACTGTTAAATGTAACCAATCTAAAAACCACGATATTATGTATCTTAATCGTTATTTGATTATAATATGTATTAGACATTGGATAACTATTGTCGAAGCAGGAATATCCACGCTTTCATCAAGTCCACGATCTTTTCTGATTTTTCCAGGTATTGTATTTATTTTTTTAGATTTTATGGAATTTTTTTTTTGTGTATTGCAGGAACTGGAAATATTTCTTTTTCCTTTTCCAGGCTTCTGAGTTATCTTTAACATCTTTCAAAAATTAAAAATTAGAAAAAAAAATTCTCTCTTTCAGACTCTTGTGCAATATCTGACAACTTTATTGGTATCGAGTCGATTGTCTAAATCATTTTTTGAAAAAGTTTGGTGCAAGGATACATGATATAGATGAAGTTTAAATTCTTTCAAAATTCGGAACACCATATTTGGATGACTGAAGGTTCTTAATGAGAGAATCTTAAATACAATAAATTACTTCGGGTATAATAGGTTTTTCATTAATTAGCCGATTGCGATTTTCAGGTTTTTTTGTAGTAAATTTTATCTACCTTTCAATTCTGCTATCAAAATTATACCGTGACATTTAAATTTTTATGAAAATATCAAAGTAACAGTTTTTAATTCAAATGCCGCCTCTTACGAAGTTTACTAAGAACGTACTATTGAACGTACGTTTCTCGCGTACTATGGGATGTACAATATTTAAAAGTTATGGCCATTTAAACCATTATTACACTTTCACTATCTTCATCTACTTTATAAAGGTCGATACGCCAATGAGTCTTTGATCAAAATAATAAAGAATATTTCAAGGTTTCTAATTAAGTTAAAAAAAAGGTACCTTATTGGCTTTTTAATTACGACCTCTAGTGGCCAAATTTCGAACTTAAAAGTAATTTACAGCATTTTACCCTGCCTCGATCACTTTCATAGTATCAATAAAAAATACAATAATGTCAGATTAAAAAATCTCGAGATATAGCAGCGATCCACACTTACTGAAACACCCTGTACACTGTGTCCCATTTTGGATGAGACTGCAGGGTATCTCTGTCATTTTTTAAGATAGAGTTTTGCGGTTTTCGCGACCCTGTATCAATTTTTTGTAAAACTTTTAAAGCCACAAACAGAAATATTCTAACTACTTTTGTTCCTGAAATACAGGGCGAAAACGAAAATGTTCACTTTTGGAGATGTTATTATTTCTCAGGCCCTGTATAAGATAGAATAAAAATGAAAACTGCTTATAATAGATATTTTTACATAAAAGTCAGTGGCGTATTTAATTTTTTTTCCCAATGCACTGTTTTTAAGATTGGGCACAAACTTGGTATTTTTTAAATGGAACACCCTGTATATTTTAACGTCAAATTTTTGCATTTTTTTTTTCTAAATACATTGATGTATCACAACCTATTCGTTAGTAAATTTTAGCTTCAAAAATCAGAAAAATCCATATTAATTTTTGTTTTTAATAGTAGGCCATGAATTCTTTGACACATGCATAAAAAAATGTTTTGTTTATTGCATTCATGGAAGCTAAGTCACAAACAGACTCAATACATATCAATAATGATGGCTGACGGTGAAAATATGGAATTCCAAAATTTTGAAAAGTATGCTATTATAAAATGTTTAAACCTTTCTAACGAAAATGTCGAAGCGGCGCAGCAATGATATTTAAATAGGTAAAGCTCTAGCTTATTTTATTTTGTTACAAAATTCAAAAAATAAAAAAGATCTTATTAGGTTTCCAGAAAGACGTCAGCCATCTCGGGCTACGGTATTCCGGTTAAAATCTAATCTTTTAAATTATGGCTGCTATTCAAAACCTAGGCAACCCCATGTTGATAGAAATGAAGCTGGCGAAATTAATGTTTTAGCGTGTGTGGAAGCAAGACCCCAAATTTCCTGTAGAAAGATAGAGGAAGAGATAGGAGTTTCCAAAACAAAAGTGCAAAAAATTTTTAAAAAGCACCGTATAAGATAAATATTATTCAAGAATTGCATCCTGACGATCCGTTTAAACGACTGGAATTTTCTAATTGGTTTTTAACCAAAACTAATGAAGATCCGGATTTTGTAAAAAAGGTAATATGGTCTGACGAATCCCATATAAGCAGTAGTGGCATATTTAATAGGCAAAATACCAGACATTGGTATCAAGAAAACCAACATATTACTTTTGAACGACAGCAACAAGGCCGATTTGGTTTTAGTGTTTCCTGTTTTGTATTTGGCACTAAAATTGTATATACAATTTTTGAGGGTAGCTTAACTGCCCAACGATATCTAAATATATTGCAAAATAATTTGCCAGAGTTGCTGGAGGACATACCTTTAGCCCAGCGACATCAAATATATTTCCAGCAAGATGGAACGCCCGCTCATAATTCAAGGGTAGTTAGAGAATATTTAAGTGCCCATTTTGATAGATGTTGGATTCAGTGGCGTGTCGTGAGGTTTGTGCCAGGAGGGGCACAGTAAAAAAATAAATTTTTGCAATGCCACGCCTAAAACTCGTTAAAAAATGGTTTCTTTTTTTTTAATAATGATATCATATGAAACAAAAAAACGAAAACAATGGTACGTTTTGAATAAAAGTTTTCCTATCTCTTTTACCTAAATTGAATCCAGGATTGATTGAACTCAACGAAAAAAAAACTGTAATATCAGAGTAGTCGTTTAATATCATATAAGTCAGTTCACTAAGAATAAAGGCATTTTCTTAGTACGAAAAAGGAACCATAAAAATAAGGTAAGTATTTACTATTTACATGGATTATTGTTATGTTTAGGTATATTTTAGAATACTAATTTCGAGATCATTTTATTATAATAACATATTTGCACATTATAAGCAAGCGAGAGGAGCTATTTTTTAAAACAGAAATCCGCTCTACGGTCCTTCATGGAAATAAATTTTTCTAATACTTTGTCATCAATATTATTTATTTCATGCACCAAATTTCGATTAATGGACATCATAGCCAGAGCATTTAGTCTATCATTAAGCATGGTATTTCGCAAAAATGTCTATGCATTTAAGCATAGAAAAAGTACGTTGTTCTTCTGCCGTGGTCATTGGAGTTGTCACGATAATTTTTAATATTTTTGACGTTTCAATAAACGTCTCATGAAGGTTGTTGTCCATGATAAATGAAAGAAGATTCATTGCTCCAATAATTTCTTTTAAATCATCTCTCGAATAGATTACCTCTAATTCTGTTCTTAGCCTTGATTTGGTCAGCATTGCATAAAATGAAGCTACATTATCTAAAACTGCTATAGGAAACTTTTTTGAAAATTCTGAATATTTTTCTGTATTAAACAGGTAAGCGGCTTGCAAATGACCCCAATAGGAAAAACGATCCTTCATTTGAATTGTAATTGTATCACAAATTTCTTTGGCAACACTTCGAAAATTATCATCGGTTCGTCTTCTCTTAGGCGTAGGAAATTCGGATTCGACAATCTTTTGAATCGAATCAGTTTCATTTCGGATATTAGAAATATTTTTTTCAAAAATTAACAATTCTTTTTGCAACTGAACGCTGTCTTTATTTTTAGATTGAAGCTGATTGCAGGATGTCAACGTGTGATAAAATTCTGTGAAAAAGTGGTAACCAAAATACAAACTCTGGATCTTCCAATGCTCTTCGTAGACCGGAAGCTTCATTTGACGTAACGCCTTTTTCACACCTACTTTCAATTTCTTCAAACACTTCTATAAGTTTTTCGCGATTTTCATAAACAAAATTAACTGTGCGAATATTATAGTTCCATCTAGTAAGAACCGCTCTTGGTAATCTTTTATTTATGATTTCTTGTAAAACGTCACACCGATGAGATGAGTTTGAAAAAAAAACGGGTATTGCTGAGAGATTACTAAAGAACACGCGAATTTTAGCGTTTGGTGATGCCGATTTCTGCATTATTAAGACATTTATGTGTTATAAAAATAAGGCACTAATAATACACAAGAAACACGACATAAATCAGAAAGAAAAGTGAAAACAGTGAAAACTAATTGCAGAATAGCACCAACACCAAACCAAACGTAAAATCTTTACGTTTTTCTTTGTTCTTTCCGTTTTCCCTTAATTTCCCTCGCCCTCCCTTCACCACTTTTGCTAATGTCAAGTCAATCATCTGTGAACTGTCACCTAGTGGTGGCGCCCTCGAAACTAAGTTCTTCAACTAATGATAAATGTCAAATATGTCAAAATTACTGTGTCAAAGATGGGTATCCTTTTAAACCCTCTCTTATTTTTATTTCTTTATGTTGTGATGTTTTACTTTAAGTATGAAGGTTTACTTTTAAATGTAAATTTTTTAAACATATTTTTAGATGAGAGATACAGTAAATTAAGTAATGTAATTTTAAAATTGTCATCTAAATAGAGTTAGGTTTAATGAATTTTGGGTTGGGTTTGAAAAAAAATTTCCGCCTCCGGTTGCGCCTGCGGCGGGCTTTTGCAAGACCTCCGCATTTATCAGCCACGAGCCGCCACTGTGACCCCCCCTACATTTTTTTCTGGCGGCGGAGCTCCTTCCTTTATAATTTTAAATGCCTTTAAAAGACGAATACAGACTGTACGACAAGAGTCTACGTAACAACTTTTCAGATAGAGCGCACTGGTATTGCCCCGTCGCCTCATCGCCCCGTCAAGCCATCGCTGAAATTGTATTACAATTGTTGTACCTGTATAATAAATAAAACGTTTTTCGAGGCTGAAAGCTAAAAAGGTTGTTTTAATTTAGATAGATTTACTGGTGATACGTTAATTGAGTTATTTTAGGTATATTAGTATTAATAAAATCTGTTTTTTAACAGTTTTATTCATCTTGGGCCCGTATCTAAAATATATGTACATTTTGATTGTTTCAAATATTGCACTAACTTTTTGACTTTTGAACTACTTCTACTTAACCGACTGTAACAAAATTTTACACAAACATTGGGTTCTTGTCTTATGACCAGCAACCCCTAGGTAGGTACCTTAATAGAGGGAGGAGAGCTTTATGATTTTAAATTAGAATAAGGACAAATTTAATAAAATACCTCGTTTTAAAGGTTTCATTCGGCCAGGTGAAATTGTGCAGTCATAGAAGTAATAAAATGCTAATTAAAAGACCAGACAAAAACCAGAAAATAAAATATAATAAACTACTTTTGGTATTGATATATTAAATATGTAGGTAGTATTTCTAAATAAAATTATGACCTCTGGATCAACTTTTAACAATTTATTAGAATAACGTGAGGTGCACATTCGCCAAAAAAAATTATAGCTGATGCGCCAACCTTACAAACAGAGAGTCGCCCAAAAAAAAGGCTTCATACGCCTGCGAAAAGTGGCCAAAAAAGGGCTTTTCTGGATAGATGAGATCTAAGAATTTAAAAGGTTTTTTGATATGGGGTTTTAAGTTTTAAAATATTTGTTCAGAAAGGACAAGACTTCAACTAGACTTCTGTAGTTTTATTTTTTTTAATTAGGCCTTAAATCATATTAAAAACAATGCTTAAACATACAGAAAATTAAGGTAATTTTCAACGCTATATTTTAGCTGTTGAGAATTTAAATTTCAAAACATTGATTCTACAGATGTCTAGATTAATCCATTAACTAACAATTTTATAAAAAAATAATATTAAAAAAGCGCTAGTTTCTTAGATCTCATCTATCCAGAAAAGGCTTTCAACGCAGTTTTTACCGGCTAAATTCTAACATCGTTGAGTGATTGCTAATCGATATCGTTGATTGATAATCGATCGTACTAAACGTCACCCCTTCTGTACTACTTTGAACCCTTCTGTACTATTTTTGACATTTTCTTGACTGAATTGGATTGCGCTCTTAAGGCCACTGCACAATTCATGCTCGGAAAAAATCTTGTTCAGATACCTATAGGTATATAGAATCAACGTAAACAACGGGCAATATAATAGGACTTTTTATGTTATTTAGGATTTTTTTGGATCAACTTTCGTTTTCTTTTTGGTTTACTCAACAATCATTTCAACCTAAGATTATGACAACGTCAAAGTCAAAAAATAGATGCAAAAATAAATAATACTTACTTTGAATAAAAAATAAAAAATACTTTAAAAAATGCAAAAATAAAAAACACTTTTTTTCGATATTTTAAGTTGAAATGAATTCGAGTTCAAACATAATTTTGACTGTCCCACTTAATTTTGTTATTAGGATTTGTTACACACATGTATGAAAGTAAATACCACACTCTCGAAACAAAAATCGAGGGGTCCGACTAGACTTAAAAAAAATTGAAATCCCTTATAAGGTAGGCATGTAGTAATAAAACAAAGCATATTTTATTACTACCAGGTATATTCGTAAAATAACTCAATAACGTGTCACCAGTATAATTAAATCTATTAAAATCAAAACAACCATTCCGTTCGGCTTCAAAAACCTAATATAATTTTATCTAAATACAATCAATACAGGATAATATAAAGTGCAAGTACATATAAATAAATCGACGGGGCCATGGGGCGATCAGGCGACGGGGCGAAACAGTGCGCTCCATCGGAAAAGTTGTTACGTAGACACTTGTACTGTATGTGGTTTTTGTATAAGACAAAATGGACAGCAGTTTGAACAGTTTTATTAAATTTATATTTGTTGTTTTTTTTTTTTGGTTTTTGTAATTAATTTTCTAATTTGATTCTTGTAATTACTAATTAGTTTTTAATGTTAAACCTGGTCCGATATATTTTTTTTGTTTTTAACATTTTTATGTTTATATTAATATTTTAAGTTAATGTTTAAAATATAGTTAAATAAACAGGTTTAAATCACATGGCGTTTTAAAAAAGTAATAATTAAATGCATGTGTGTAAGAATTCATGGCCTACTATTAAAAAATAAAATTTAGTACAGCAACGGCCCTGCTCAATATTCTTGATAACATAATTAAGGCATCAGATCGTGGATATACGTCCGCGGTTGTGTTTCTCGACTTTAGCAAGGCATTCGATACTTTGGATCCAAAACTTTTTCGAGCAAAGCTGAAATATTATGGTTTTGAAGAAATAACTTTAGATTTGCTCGGGGATTATTTGGAGGGGAGATGGCAGCGTGTGTCTTTAAATAATAATAAATCTGAAATTCTTCGCGTGGAGAGGGGTGTGCCACAAGGATCAATACTGGGGCCACTGTTGTTTATTATTTTTACAGCGGACATGTGGAAATCTGTTAAAGGCTGCAACCTAAGTCAGTATGCTGATGACACCCAACAAGGAGCAGAATTCTCAAAAAATAATTTTAAGGCGGCTGAAGACAGACTTAATGAAACGCTAAATAGTATATTAACATATTCAAATAATAACGGTTTAAAGTTAAATCCCAATAAATCCGCAGTAATGTTCTTTGGGCCAAATACCGAGTGGGCTAAATCGAATAAAAAAATTCAAATGGGTGGTGTCGATATACCAGTGGTTGCAGAGTACAAGAACTTGGGAGTTTGGTTCGATGAAAAATTAAGATTTAGGGGACATATTTTAAGGGTTAAACAAAAATCCTATTTTTCATTGCGTAATTTATATAAAAGCAGGCACTTTCTCAACTTCGGTATAAAGAAGCAGTTATGTGAGACCCTGGTTTTGTCCCAGTGCAACTACTGCAACTTTGTCTATGGCCCTTGTCTTGATATGAGTAGTAAGTACAAGTTACAAAAAATACAAAACTCCTGCATAAGACTTATTTTTAATCTACGCTTAAAAGATCACGTCAGCCATAGACTAAAGGAGCTTCAGTGGTTAAGTATTGAGGACAGACAGCAGCTTCATTTTGCTTCTTTTCTTCATAGGATGCTCAAAACTGAATCGCCAAACTATCTATTTGCAAAAATTACACCTAGATCAAGCCTTCATAACCGAGATACTAGATATAGAGACTATTATGAAATTCCAAGGCATAAGGGAAGCTTCTTTAAATCTTGCTTTAGCTATACTTCTGTTAATTTATTAAATCATTTGCCTGGAAACATAAAAATGTTTAATCAATCAACTTCGACTTTTAAAAAGAAGTATAAAAGTTACCTTTTTTCTAAATACTAATCACTTTATTTATTTTATTTATTGTTTTTTTTTTTTTTTGATTTTGATTTACTTTTGTCTGGTAGACTGGAGACTATTTTGTGTTGTTAGAGACTATTTTTTATTTTGATTTACTTTTTGTTTTGTAGATTTTTTAGGGACTATTTTCAGTTGTATTTTCTATTTATTTGAATATTTAATTTACCTTACTGTATGTTTCGACGTTGTTGTAATTATTGAAATCTTATATTTTGTTTTTGCTATGAATACTCGGTTAGCAACAGCTGTGCTGAATCTTACCGAGTATAAAATAAAGTCGTTTTTTATTTTTTTTATTTATTTTTTAAAAACAAAAATAAATATGGATTTTTCTGATTTTTGAAGCTAAAATTTACTAAAGAATATGTTGTGATACATCAATGTATTCAGAAAAAAAAATACAAAAATTTGACGTTAAAATATACAGGGTGTTCCATTTAAAAAATACCAAGTTTGTACCCAATCTTAAAAACAGTGCATTAGAAAAAAAAATTAAATACGCCACTGACTTTTATGTAAAAATATCTATTATAAGCAGTTTTCATTTTTATTCTATCTTATACAGGGCCTGAGAAATAATAACATCTCCAAAAGTGAACATTTTCGTTTTCACCCTGTATTTCAGGAACAAAAGTAGTTCTATCTTAAAAAATGACAGAGATACCCTGCAGTCTCATCCAAAATGGGACACAGTGTACATTTAGGAATATCGTCCAACTAAATGAATTAATTATTATTGTCATTAATTGTAATTTATATGATGAATACATTAATTTTAAATTATATCTCTTTTTAGATCCAAGCAGAGTGTATGGGTCTACCACCACCGCTGGCCACAGCGTTGCCGAACTTGCAGCACATCGATGCCAGATTGTTGGAGGCCACTTCAAGACCAATTAGCTGCGGCGACACCCTCTGATTAATCCCAATCGTTAACAAAGGAATTCAATAATTCTCGTGTGTCACTTTTCCTGTCATTTCTTGGCCAGTCTTTCTCTCTCTCTCTCTCTCACACACTCTCTATCTCCTCGCCTAAAAATGAGATTTATTAACACATTACGAAGCCAAATACTATTCGCTAAGGTGCCTTTGAAAGAATTAAATTATAAACTTGCCACCTATTTTAAGTATCAATTAAAAAAATGTAAATTCGCTCAAATCTCGTAACTATTATAACTGTAAGTGCAATAAGAAAAGATTGATGATTACTATATGTAAGTTTTTATAGTGATAATGTCTTAGTCAAATCTTATAAATAGTGACTATAATATATGGAGTGGCCTTGCGCTGCCACGCTATATAACGCGTATCCTTTATTGTATTTTCCCAGTTTTAAGAACTGAATAAACCTTATTTAATTAAATCATAGTAGATATATTGAATTTAATATAATTATATTAGATTTTTAAATGACAAATAGTTTTACAAGAAGAGATTTAAAAGTTTATAAGAGATCTTGAATTGGTTTAAATAAGTGCCTACTTAACAATACACGTTAGATAAACACTTAAATGCAATGTGATTTTTTTTATTATTATTATTTAGTTTTAATTTCAATCTGTTACTTACATAATCAGTGAAAAACAATATTCCTTACAGCTTATTACATAAGATTTACTCTATATAGAGCCCCGTTGCAATTTATAAATTGTTTTTTTTTTGTTTTCGCATTATATGTAATGAATGAAATAAAATATCAATTGTTGAAGCGATTTTATTTTTATTTTTGTTATATAAATTTACTACAAAACAAGGTGGAGGTCCACCTTGATTAAAACTCTAAATGGTATATTGAAGTACTAAATAAACCATTTGATAAAGCACTGTAAAATTTTGCATGAATTACATAAAAAATTATGTAATTCATACAAAAAATTGACAAAAACAAAATGTTGAATATTTAAAAAAATAAAATGAGAAAAACTGTACGACCACATACTTCGGGTGAGCTTAAGATCTTTATTTATTTATTTATTCATCAACGTATATAACATTTCAAGTACTTATTAATAATTAACAGTAGTCTTAAGTAAAAACTATAATACTAATAAACAATACTGTGCTAAACATAATCCAAAGAGCGTTAGTAGGGCACTATCCCAAGATAGTTGCCCTAGCTGACGACTTAAATTTATTTAAAGATGTACTGAAAAAATCAAGATCTTTTGCAAATCTATTCACTGTAGAAGCTATTCTATTTATAGGACTGTTTAGTAGATAGGATGTTCTACAAAAGGGAATGTGGAGAAGCGCCTGACCTCGTGTTGTGTAAGAAGATACATGCAAAGAGAAAAGGCACAGACATTCCGGACTTCTAACAATACCATTCAGAACCTTAAACGCAAAGCAAACATCAAAGAACTGCCTTCTACTTGATAAGGAGTTTATGCTCAGGTAGGACATGGTCTCTGAACAGGTAAGATCCAGGCCTGACTTCATAAGAGTATATCTGGCAAACCTGATAAACTTGTGCTGGATATTTTCAAGCCTCTCAATGTGAATCAGAAAATGAGGTGACCAAACGATATTGGAGAATTCGAGAAGAGATCTCACCAGGCAAATATATAGTGTCTTCAATGCTGACACATTAGTAAAGTCTTTGCAAGATCTTTTGATAAAACCAAGCAGTTTATTAGCTTTATTTACAGTATTTTCGAAGTGGTGGGAGAAACTAAGACTCGGGTCCAGAAAGACACCCAAATCCTTGACTGAGTCAAGCTCCTTCAAGGAGATACCATCAATAACATATTGACAAGGAGGGGAGACCTTTAAACGAGTAAACCTCATAAACCCACATTTCTCAACATTCAATGACATTTCATTCGACTTACACCAGGAAAACACTCTGTTTATATCTCTCTGAAGCACCAACTGATCCTGATAGGAGGAAATCCGCCGAAAAATTTTCAAATCATCAGCGAAGAGCAAAAACTCAGACTCCAGTAGGGAGCCGAGGTGATTGATAAAGAGACTGAATAACAATGGTCCCAAATGGGAGCCCTGAGGGATCCCTGAAGTTGTCAAAAATGGGTTGGACAAAAAACCACCAATTTTAACACGCTGCTCTCTATCCATCAGATAAGACTTGATCCAAAGTAAAAGAGATCCGCTGATGCCAAGATCTGAAATATGAGAGATAAGAATATTATGGTTGACCCTATCGAAGGCCTTACTAAAGTCCGTGTATATCGCATGTGTTTCATTACCGTCGGCAAAAGATTTGAAGATATAGTTGCTAAAAACAAACAAGTTTGTATCCACAGAACGACCTCTGGTGAATCCATGCTGCTGATCTCCAATTATTTCCTGAAATGTGCCAGATAGAACCACCTCTACACAGTGCTCGAACAGCTTAGGAATTGCAGAGAGGATACTAATGGGACGATAGTTAGTTATGTCACTCTTATTCCCAGATTTATAAATAGGACATACATGAGATAGCTTCCAGTTCTCTGGAAAAGTTCCAGAAGTTAGGGACAAATTGAAAATATAAAAAAGTGGAAGGAAAAGGGAATGGCTGCATTCTTTCAAAAACCTGTTTGGAATTCCATCGGGACCCGCTCCCTTTCTGCTGTCCAGTTTAGCTAATGCTGTTTCAATTGAAGTAGCACTAAGGAACACGTGGTTGATATGGTTAAATTTACATGAGGTATCGAGACTGTCAGAGGCATTAGAAGGGTTAGTATTCTTGTTAAATACAGATAAAAAGTGGGTGGCAAAGAGATTTGCAATAGAAATACCAGTATCGGCCCTGAGATCATGAAGGAACATCTCATCTGGAACGGTAGAATCGCTTTGATTGGACTGAAGTCTTACAAATTTCCAAAAGGTCTTGCTATCGTTCTCTATTGCATTTTCGGCCCTTTCAATGTAATGTCTGTAGCATTCACTAGATAATGAACGGCATTCTGAGCGCAGAACACTAAAACTTAAGTAATCAGTATTTGATCCTGACTGTCTGTACCTTCTATGTGCTATTTTTTTCTGAATAACTAGACTTTTTAGTTCTCTAGAAAACCATGGTGGATAATGTTTCTTGGGAGAGTGTTTTTTTATTGGCACAAACAGATTCAAACAATCATAAACAACAGAATAGAAGTTTGCAACAGTGGTATTTAAGTTATCGTTAACAATTATTGACATCCAGTTGTATGTAGAAAAGTAGTTATTTATAGACACAAAATCTGCTTGATTAAAGTTGTAAAAATATGTTCCAGGTAATTGGACTTACTATTGGGTAGTTGCAGCTCAAGAGCAGGATGGTAAGGATCTGACCCGGCTAAACCATTACATTTAGTTGTTAAAGTGGAATGAAAAAAGTTGTAAAGCAAAGGTCAAGAATTGTTCCATGATCTTTAACCACTGCATTGAGCTGCATTAAACCTAGAAAAGTGAATGTTTCACATAAAAGATTTTCTTTATCAGATGTAACATTATTTGGGGTTAAGCCATAATGATCATCACTGGGTAACCATGAAATATTAGAAAGGTTAAAGTGACCAACAATAAGAACATTATTAAAGCTCTCGCAAGCTTTGGTAACAGAGGCACAATGCGCTGCATACACAGATAGATCCATGGATGGAGGAACATAAATGCAGCCAATGCAATAATCCTCGCCATCACCAAGACGCACAGAGATCCAGATTTCTTCAAGTGAATTGTCAGCAGTTGGCAAACGATGGGATTTTAGGATGTTGCTCACTGCTAGGAGCACACCCCCGCCTCTACTTTTTGAACTGTTACAAGTGTTGCGGTCCGTTCTATACACACAGTAATTGGAGCTAAGGAATTCACCGTCGTTGACTGTTGGATCCAGCCAAGTTTCAGTTAGGGCAAGAATGTGGTAGTCTTCTGCTTGGGCCGCACAGAGAAATCCCTTTAGTTTAGTTTTTAAGCCCCTCACGTTCTGATAAAAGAACGATACATCATCTACTGTGGGCGCTGAGACAGTGTTGGGTCTAACTGAAAATTCGCCCCTCGGCCCTGAGTGCGCCTGGGACGAAATTCCTTGACCGCTATACCGGCTGGCCAGAGGTTCGGGTCAACTAGTCCCTTTAGTAGGGACTCTTATACCCCTATCCTAAAGGATACAACATCCTCATTCTTATCCAATATGGCGCATTTAACATCTGAGATGTTTAGTTGCTTCTCAAGGTATTTTAGAATCTGCTGCTCAGTAGTGTCCGGATTGCATCTGCCCAAATACAACCACTGACGTCTATCAGCTGCAGATAGTGAAAGTCCCAATGATGACTGTTTGTCTGCCAGGGGTAGTTCGATGGATTGATTGTGGTGTCGACCTATTCTGTGATTTTGCTTTAGAATTGGCGCCAGCCATCGAAGAGCTACTAGGCCTTGATCTGATTTGATCAACCCTTTTTGTGTAGGTATGGGCTACTGTTTCTGTTTCTATCGGCAAAGACACAGTATTGTCCGGAGACAAAGATGTTAGAGAAGTTATATTAGTTATATTAGTTGGGGGGCAGGATGACTTTGATGGTATAAGATCCTTGAGCATGTTTAAATCCTCTTCCAGTGTTGTCAACCTGGCCTCTAGCGCTTCATTTTTTGCTTGTAGTAGTTTTAATAATTTAGAATCACTGTTTGAGGCGGAAACGCCCTTTCCTCCGATTCCTTTCTCGACCAATCTCATAAGTCCCTCCTGGAATGCAATATTAGCATCATGAAAACCACAAGAAATTTGGTTGGTGATTGTGTTTTGAAAGGATTTCATTTGAGCTTCCAGAAAAATAGCAGCATTTGTTGGGGAGCTGTTATCCGTAAGCTGGGTTTGCACACAGAACACACAAAACACATGACTCTAGTCTTCATTTGAGTGACCTAAGCCTCTGATGTAGTAAATTTTGAACATGATAAGCAATGCACGGCACTACAGAAGTCGCAAACAATCTTATATTTTACCTCTCTATCTGTTAGACTTGCACCACACCTTCCGCAAGCCATGATATAAATCAAAATAGCAATTCAACAGGCTCCCAAAAACTCCAAATCCGAAAACATGTTGACTTGGAAATTATTATTAAAAGTCAACAAATCCAATTCTTCAAACTCGTTGGCTTAAGCAGAGCGGCAAAATAAATACCAAGAATGTTCAGGTATTGATTCTCATAGACGCACAAAAAAAAACGTATTGTTATCTGAGAATTTCTATTGTTTCCACTGAAAATCACAATTACTCACGAACCACCAATCACCAGCAGTACCAGATCAGAATATTGCAAAGACAATGCCAAGAAGCAGAAAATATGTAAGAATCTAAAGTCTACCTCTTTCTAATCGCGTAAAATAAAGCAAATTCGCGGAGCGTAAGAATGCGCGTGTTTACAGATGAAATTTTTTCAATTATGATCATTTTAATGTGCAATATAGATGATTTATCCAAGTCTTTCTTTTCGGTCTCCTTATTGATGTTAAAAGCCTCCATTCGATTGGAAAAAAATGGTTTGGCTTAAGCGCAAAATCATCTGATAGGTGACTAAAACTTGAGAGATAAAAATGATTATAAGAATTGTTTAAATCATTTAAGCGACTTATTAAAGAATTTTTGCTTTACAGTCTTAATTATTAGTCTGTATAGTATTCTATATCTGCCAAAATGGTCAATAAAAGCAATGTTTTTTTTTATATAAAATTTTTAAATATTGTGTTACTATATTATGTTTTGTTACTATAGTTATGTCTGCTCCTCAGCAGTACAATGTTTCTACTAGGCACTATGCCGAATGACTGATGTTGGTCAATTTTACCCAGATGGCCAACTACACCTCAAATTTATTCTATTTGCATATTTTTTTTTTCAATTTTGCTCCTCAAATAAAACCTCAATTTTTTAAATAATGCGGTAAATTCATTTTAAACACTAAGTATATAATACGAAACAAAACATTAATCAACGATAATATTTTTTTTTTTAAATTATGGTCAACCCATTCATGGTACTGATAAAACAGTCGAAATTAAGAAAAACAATCCGTAATAAAAATTGTTTATTTTTCTTAAAAAAAGTATAAAAAGATGTACAAAATAAATTAATCTCATAAATATATATATATAGTCACAAAAATATAAATAAATGGCATAAAAAAATTGTATGACTATTTACAAAAAAAAAAAAAATTTACAAAGGGGGTCACAGTTGCGTTTCGTGTCTGTACGGGGGTCTC
The DNA here is from genome assembly GCF_022605725.1 of Anthonomus grandis grandis. Classification (NCBI taxonomy): domain Eukaryota; kingdom Metazoa; phylum Arthropoda; class Insecta; order Coleoptera; family Curculionidae; genus Anthonomus; species Anthonomus grandis. The sequence continues at coordinate 114,955 of NC_065548.1, read as the reverse complement.
CTAAGGGGTCTTGGCATGAGCGCGGTCAAGGGGGGATGCGAGGGGCGACTCTTGTCGCCCCCATTTTCCGAATCGTCGTCGGCGCTACTGTCCACGTCTCCGTCACTGCTGTTGGTCGAAGCCACCGGTTGAACCGCTCTGCCGAGTCGCTGTCTAAAGGGCATAATCACATTTTAGACGTTCACATAGTCGTTGCTCTTACTTTTACATGTTTTTGACTATATTTGTAGTTTCAATGAAGCGATATAGGTAGAAAAGTTTATAAAGAACCGGCTGCTCAATATGCGCACAAACCCATTTTTCAACACAAAATCGATAGAAAATCCGGTGGCAGAGAGAAAACACGACCGCAAAATATTTTCTCTCGCTTCTTATTAAAGAAACCGCAAGAACAAAGTAGCCGACGTACTTCGTTTCTTTGTACCTGCCGGGGATTTAAAGCCTATGACGTAGCCTAAAGGCCTACTCAGTGTCGTCTCGTACGGGAAGTGCGTTAATCGTGTTATAAGGCATTTAAAATCTGTTGTGTGTTTTTTTTTTAAGTATAATAGTGACATAGACTATAGTTTTTTTAGTTAGACTATTCAATTTTTATTGGATAAAAGGTAAGTAAAATTGCGGAAATTTCGAATGATGAGTGGATAAATATTTGCAACCATATAGACAACATAGAAAAACAATATTTCGAAAGTCATCACCTTTTTGATGAAGCATTGGATTCTTTAAAATTTGCAGTAAATACAGGCTCATCTGATGAAGAGATCGAATGGTCTTCATCGGATGAATCTGATTTAGGTTGTAATGCACTATCTGATAGTGAATAAAAATATATAATATGTAAAATAATGAAATAAAACCTTAAGCTTATACCAATTTGTTTCTTTACACAAGTCGTTTAAAATACCTAATCCTTTAAAAAAATGTGAATAAAGAATAATTTTCAGCTACGTATTTGAAGTCCTGTTTCAAAAATAATTAGCGAACTGCATTCTCCTGTAAGTTAAACTATTTTTTATGGGCACATCACAATGCTAAAAAATATAATTTTAATTTATCTACATTTTTTTAAACGAATCTCGGAGCAATTTAATTCAAATATATGCATTCTTAGTTGGTATTTCAACTAAATCAAACGCACTTATAATATCGCTAGCTATACCTACTAAAAATCTAAGGCTATTTAAACTCTAGTACAAATAAATATTAATAATTTCAACAAGTGTGCCGCCTCCACTGTCTTCAGACCTCGACATAGTCATCTGACCCGATCGATAGAATAACGAGATGCGCGAATTTTGCCGCCTGTTGATGTCACCGGTTCTTTATAAACTTTTCTTACTATATAAGTTTATTACCAAACTTATTATTGAGAAACTACGTTATTAGTCCTTTGTAATCGGTTTGTGAGTACCTATTAGTTCAAGGAAGAAGAGTGGTGATAACTCATATACAAGGGTAGAGTAATGACTAATGAGAGCCCATTGTTGATGATAAAGTGTTTTTTCATGGTGCAAAAACATTACAAAAAATTAATCTAATTTAAGGTATATTTACTACTAAGGTATATCCAGGTATGGATTAAAATTATAAAACATTTAGAGCGTACATTTTTAAAAAACCTATTTTATACAAAATTTGAATATTATCCACGGGAAGGGTGTGTTCACCCTTTACTATTGAAGAAATTTCAGAGAATATTCTCAGAAAACTGGCGGATTAAAAGTTGTTTCATTTATAATATGTACATATAAAGTGATTTAGACACGGATGTGATTATTTGAATACTTCTGTAAAAATAATTGATAATAGATTTTTGACTTCCCAGAATCAGATCCAATAGGCAGTGAAATTAGTATATATTTGACACTTATTAGTTAATGCAATTTTATTTTTATTAAAGTCATAGGTTAACCTATTTTGTTTTTATGTTTATTTATTATAATGTATTAAAAATGTTGTAGTTATAGTATCTGTAATTGTGCTCTGGCTGTTAATAGAGTAAAGTCGGCATATATGGAATAGTCGGGTAATATAGAACTTTTCATAATTTTGTAGGTTTTGTAGTCACCAGACGAGAGATCCTATACTCTTAAACACCAAAATAATACACTCGTTAACGGGTAACAATACTTTATTGTACCAATCGTACAAGAAAACAGCTACATAGCTTAGACACGTGGAAGTCAACGACTTTTACAACCAGTCTCTGTCACGACTCAGGTGCAACCTAATCCGCCATAATGGATCGAATCCATCCTGACAATTGACAGCCTCCACTCCACTCTCGGAGTGAGTGAGAGGGCGATACAAGTCCCCACAATTTTTAAACTGGTGGCTCCATCTCTAGAGTGATGGCGACATTAGAATTCTTGTTGAAATTCTAGACTGTTGGCATGAAGTAAAATTTCCGCATACGCCATCAACGCCGAAAAAGTTGAGGTTATGATTTTTCACATGTTCAGAGTTTGTACACGGGGTCAGTTAAAATCGTTTTGTGACTACATTTTGTTGAAACAAAAGTGTTTAAGCGCATGGTAAGTTTGTTTAGGCATAATATGGTAGAAATCTTAAAGATTTGCTTTGATATTTTTCATGATACTATATAGAGTACTTTCCATATTACCCGCCCTATCCCATATCCCATATTACCCGCTCAGTATAAAATAGAGTTTTTTTTTTAATTTTCAGACATAATGGCTGCTCCCTTCAAGCAAAAGCGTAAACAATGGAGTGAGGAAGATATGGAAAACGCCATTGAATCAGTAAGAAACAGAAATATGGGTTATTTGGCGGCAGCAAAAAGATTTAAAGTTCCACGCTCAACACTTTTTCGCCTCTGTCATACTGAAGGGCCTCCAGCAATTGTGAGTAAAACGAAGTTGGGTAAACGACCAGTTTTGTCAGAGGAGTTGGAAAAGGAACTAGTTCAATATTTACTTATAATGGATCAGAAGTTCTTTGGTCTGACAAGAAGGGATGTCCGATCTCTAGCATTCCAACTTGCTACATGTAACAATATACCAAATCCATTCTCTCTTTTACGTGAATCTGCGGGAAAAGATTGGTTTTCATCATTCATGCACAGGCATAAGGCTACACTAAGTTTACGAAAGCCCACTGGAACTTCCCTAGCAAGAGCCGTTGGTTTTAATAGGGAAAATGTCAATGAGTTTTTCGGCTTATTAGAGAGGACTATGGCGGAGCGAAATTATGGACCTCATCAAATATATAATGTAGATGAGTCGGGGTTGTCCATTGTGCAATCAAGATGTCCAGAAGTGGTATCGCTTAGAGGCAAACGACAAGTTGGTACTCTCACATCAGCCGAAAGAGGTTCACTTATAACCATCGTAATGTGTATGAGTGCGGCAGGTAATTTTGTGCCACCGATGATCATCTTTCCACGCAAAAAAGCCAGTGAGCAGTTGAAAAAGGGGGCACCTCCAGAATCGCTGTTTGCTTTTCACCCATCCGGGTGGATTCAAACAGATTTATTTACAAAATGGTTTGACCACTTCCTAGAGCTAGCCAAACCTTCAGCAACAAAACCAATACTGTTGATATTAGACGGCCATCACACTCACACTAGAAATCTAGATGTACTTATCAAAGCTAAAGAAAATAATGTTACTATTTTATGCCTACCACCACATACAACGCACAAACTTCAGCCCCTTGATAAGACCGTCATGGGTGCATTAAAGACCTTCTATAACGAAGAAGTGAGAATCTTCATGAGAACGGAAAAACGTGCAGTAACACATTTTGATATTTGCCAGTTATTTGGTAGCGCCTATATTAAAGTGCAATCTGGGGAAAGAGCTGTTAAAGGATTTAGTGCCACTGGGATCTACTCTTTAAGAAGAAATATTTTCACAGACGAAGAATTTGCGGCCGAAATGCAAAACGAAAATCAAAATACACGTCCTCATAATGAGCAAAATAACTTGCCTTATGTTTATCCTAGTGACATAATTCCAGTTCCAGAACTAACAAAGAAGCCGGCAACTCGGGGAAGAAAATGTGGCCGTTCCAAAATAATCACGTCGACGCCGAATAAGGAGGAATTAGAACAATCAATTAATCTCTCAAAACCAAAAGTTACACGAAACGTTTTCGATGAACCTGGATCTAGTGGATTACAAACCAAAAAGCGTAAAGTCACGAAAAAATATGTACCATCTAGTTCCTCTGATTCAGAATCTGAAGCAGTAATTGATGATTCATCTGATGATGATCTGCCATTAAGCTGCTACAATAAAAAACCAACCGGTGAAGATGTCCCATGTATTTTTTGCCTAGAAACAAAGCCAAAAAGTAGCCTCTCAACTCAAGCCGAAGTAGAGAAATATGGGTGCAATCAATAACACCTCTACAAAAGGACAAAGCGCTCCAAAAAATTTTGCTCGTGACGTCACGCGTTTGGGCCATGCACTTCGGGTTGATTTTCGGGTGAATTCAGCTGTTGACGCTGCCGTTGTTCGTCCACGGAAGGCTGCCTGCAACGCTGCCAGACTTTACAGATTGCCGTGAACGTTAGGATGATCTATTACTATCTTAAAATACTTAAATCTACATCTTTAACTGCTCTTACTTTACAATAACTTAGTTAAAAAAAGAGTGCATCCTTATTTCTCTTTTTATAATTTAAACTTCCAGTTTTTCAAATTTTATCCTTTATCTAATACCTTGCTGCTTGCCAATAGTTCTTTCTATATAAATTTGACAACGGCGCATATACTAGTTGTGCCACCTGATGAAATGAGAGGTTAGGTTGTTTATATTTATATTCTGTGGTTGCCGGTATTTCTGACGAAATCCGTAGTAAACCTAAGCTCATTTTTGTGTTTTTTTCTAAAATCGGAACTGTTTATTTCCGCGAAACGTGTATGTTATATTTTTGTAAACTCTTCGCGTACTTTTAAATCGCAAAATCGTATTTTCGGACTAGAAAAAATCCTCGGAGAAACCGGTTCTCCGGCGCACCGGCCGGGCGACGCCGCGGTTTTATTTGTTTATATCAGATTTTAATACTTTACTTCGTGTTTAATTTAATGTTTTTCTCCTATCCCTCCCTCGGCTTGTAGTTAATACTAGAGTTTAAATATGCCTCAAAAGTGCTGTGTTCCGGGTTGTAACGGAAACTATAAAAACGGACCTAAAATGCATGTCTTCGGTTTCCTTAAGAATATAAATCTAAGGTGAAAATCGGTAAAAGCCATACACAGAGATGACTTTGAGCCCACAAACAACACCAAAGTATGTGAAGCTCATTTTCCTGAAGGTAGTATAATAAAGACTACTCAATTCAAGATTCCAACACTGGTAAAATTTGTACAATATAATTACTAAAACCACAGCAAAAGAGTACACCATCTATTTTTTTAAATTGCCCTAGTTACTTGTCAAAAACTATAAAAATACGGCCAAGTAAAGATGAAAGGTTTAAAAATATTGACGAGTTGCATTTAGCAAAAGCCCTTGAATTAAGCAAAATTGACTTTGGCGAGCATAAGAAACAAAATAATTTTGACAGTTTTGAAGAGTTTATTGAAAAATTTTCTGCTTTTAAACTACCGAAAGATTGGTTTACTGCTCACAGTGAGTCTCAAGACAGCAAAAAGCTAACAATTTTTAAAATTGAAACACCCCTGGTCCATGCATTAATTGGGCAATTGTTTTTAATTTTAATTTAAATGTTGAAACTTTTTTATCTAGCGAGCCAGTTTGTGTTTTAACATCAAAATTTAAAACTCCATATACTTCCCATAGTTTAGATCATTTGTATGCAATACTTGAAGCAATAGACCTTACTATTATTACCCTGCCTTTGGAGGAAAATGTTACCAATAATGACAACCCCGACTGTGACTTAAATCCAAATACTGCTACCGAGACTGCTACCAATACCCTTGGCAATACTATTCTCAATCATGTCAAACCATCAAATGACATAAATAAAATGAAACGTGTGTTCGATTTTGTGTCAAACATACTAAAAAGTTTTAAAAACATTGAAGACAACAAAATAGTGCATGCTTTAGATTTTATTTGTGAACAATTAGCTTTGCTTATAACTGCAAAGGAAAGGTACAGATATTCAAGTAGTACAATAATTTTGACTTCTATAATCTATACTATTAGTCCTCATGCATACAAGTATTTACGAGGTTATGGATCCCTAATTTTACCACATCCTCAAACTATAATGGGTATTTGTAACAAACACATGACCAGTCCCCACACAGATGAAAAAAAAATATTTTTAACTTATGCCCCAAGTGTGTTTAGTTTACTAAAGGATCATGACAGATTTGTGACACTACTTTTTGATGAAATTCATATTGACCCTTACATGGACTATAAAGGTGGTAATATCACTGGAACATCAGTCAATAATAAGTCTCTAGCTTCCTCAGCATTTACTTTTATGTTTACAAGGGTGTGTTCCAGCTTTAAGGAAGTAGTTCACATAGCTCCCTCTCCAAAATTACATCAGACATACTTCATAATTTTATTAAAACAATTATTGAAAATTTAAAGGAGATTGGGTACATAGTTTTTTGTGTTCTAAGTAATAATAATGCCATTAACGGGAAACCCATGAGTCATTTTTCAACTGCAGACCAACTTAGCATTGTTTATCCTCATCCCATAGATAATAAGAGACCATTATTTTACCTATTTGACACAGTTCACTTACTTAAATGTCTATTTAATAATTGGCTTAACTCTAAACCAGACCAAAAATTTTATTTTCCTGATTTTGACACTTTGAAAAAAAAATGTGCTTCTTTTTCTGCAATTAAAGAATTACATGAACTGGAGTATGATAAGCTTTTTAAGCTTTTAAAGTCAATATATGTATTTATGTGTATATAATAACATTTTTTACTACTTGATGGTATAAAAAAATTATTATAAATACCTAAATACATGTTGAATTTTGGCGCAGATGTAGGGGAGTTGGCAGTCTGCATTTAATATTACACAATAATATTTAACCTGACATTCAACCAGAACTAAAACATACCTTTGAATGTTTCCTGAATTCTATTCTATTCCTAGCATTTTTTAAAATAAGCCAAATATTGAGATATTAGCGTATGAAATCCCTTGGTTTTTAAAAATCGGTGGCCCACATCGATGACGTCACGCGGCAAGCACTAAGGCCTTGTCTTTGAGTGGGTGTTGGTGCAATGCGCAATCTGCCATGAATGGGCTCACGAAGCTTGTACCAGTGCAGAAAAAGATGTATTTGTTTGCGATTTTTGCAATTCCTAGATATACTTTTATATTCATATTGATGTTCTGAAGTTAAATAATTTTAGTAAAGTTTTTTAGTTTTTTGCATATAATAATTACCCGATATGCATATTCCATATTACCCTCCTTTTTTTTTGTCGGCCAAAAATGCATTTTTTTTTAAATGTTTTTGTAAAATTACCGAATATGATTTAATTTTTAATTTAGCACCTGACACTCTTTGGAGATACTTAGAAGTATATATAAATGAAATCATGCAGCTCTAAACACTTATGTTTTGATGTTATCGCTATAAAAATGATTGGTATTCCATATATGCCGACTTTACTCTACTGGTAAATAAATAACTTGTTTTGTTTTAAAACAATTAAAAGGAGTAAACACCAAAACTAAAATTCACCTTCGATAGTACTTGAATTCCCTCGGCAAAGTGTAGGACCGCGGCAGCGACACCTGACTTTCCAAATCGGAGCCCACGGACACAACAGCGGCACCGCCCCCCACTACTGCCACCCCCATTTCCCCACCGCCGATCGCCGGCGAATTAACTCCGCCGCCACCGTTCCCGCCAACTCCCCCGCTTCCTCCACCACCCGCCGAACCGCCGACACAATCACAATAGAGATAACGAGGAGTCAGGAGCAATTCGGGAGTTCTAAAGAAGTGCCAAAATAAATTAGAAAAATTCCATTAATGTTCGCATAACGCTTACCTAATTCTGGGAGCTCTCGGTGGCGGTCTCCTGTTCAAATTCACCCCGTAACTGGCCAAATTGTTCAGCGAGGCCAAACTCAACAAATGCGGCTCCACGTGTTTCTTCGCCCGCGGAATCGGCTGCCGATCCTCGAAATCGGCATTTTCCGGCCCGACCAACTTTCCCTGTTTGATTTCCTCCTCGATTATTTTCAACTCGGCGAGTTGCTTTTGTTTTTTCTCTTGTAACTTCTGATGGATGTTTACGCGCGAACCGACACTACTGCCTGTATAGAAACATTAAAAAATGAAACAAACGAACGAACGAACAAGAGTTATATACAGGGTGTCAATTTGAAAACTTCCCACCCCTATTATCTCGAAACGGGTTAGGCTTTTATAAAATCGCTAGGACACGTCGATTTTATTATCGAGGGGGAACAATTTTTATGCAGAAATCACTTCGCCTCTTTCAACCCCCTACCCCTCAGAACCTCCCTCTCAAAAATCTTAAATGGCAATAGGGGTTGAGTGATACCTCATTTGAAAGAACTTTTTATTCTCTACATTTTGGCACCTTATTTTTTAAATTTGAGTGCTGCGTTACCAAGTTAAGGTTATTTAAACATTGTTAAATTACTTATTATTAAACATTATCCCTGTAAGTGTTTTAATTACGTTAAAGCTATGATTTGCATTGAAACATGTTATTTAGGTTAATATTATTTTTACTAAACATTTGCATAGCCGTTACAATTATGGTCTTTACAAAAGCACGCCTAAAATTTATTTTATTAACACATCTACTTTAAGAGGTGTTCAAAGTGTTCTCCATTGTTCTCCAAACAAAAATAAAATCTATTCTCAAATTCTTCCCGAACATTCTGAAATACCTCTTATTTAAACTTCGTGACTAGAGTTTAAACATTAAACTTAGTAGAGGTTTAAAGAGATTGTGCTAATACCTTAATATTAACACGCCACTACGAAAGGACTGACATAAGGCTAGTAAATAAAATTTCCATCAAATTTTCTCCTAAATATCTTATATTAAATATAAAAACGTTAATTTTCTTTAAACAGCTAAAAACCTAAAACTTATTACTAAGTAAACGCACTCATTCCAGCAAGCACTCGAATAAAAATAAATTTTAAATTTAAATAAACACCAAGACAAAGTAATTAACTAAATTAAACCCTTTGGCCTTAATACAAATAGCGTAACAATAATTATTATTGTTTAAAATAAAACACACAAGTTAAAATTACAAAGGTACCTTGTTTCTATGTGAAGACACAGAAAAACAAAATCCAATACACTGCTGCTTCCACACTATACGCTTCCACAAAATGTTCAATAGTCTTGTCCTCGGTTCAGTAACAGCCTCCTCACTAGTTATTAAAACTGTTCATGGAAAATGTCATAAATGTTGACTTTTCTGTTCACAACTTTATATTCTTACGAAGCGCCCACAAAATAATATGCCTTAACTTAAAGGCAATTTAATAGCTAATTTACAACGATTTTAACTGCAACGCTCAATTTCGCAACATAAATTTGCTTTTTATTTAAATTATTACATACAGGAAACAGATCTTTCCCATTTAAAGATATGTACGGGCAAGGTTTGCACCATTTCCGTCAAAAGACACAAACTGTTAACTAACTCTTTAAGAAGATCAACTTATGTGAAACAAAATTAATATCGACTTCGATGTTTTGGGTTTTTGATTTTACGTCGCTGGCTGGACGGAGCAGAGATCTTGCCTGGTTTGCATTTATCGTCATACTGGGTGTTAGTGATGCGAAGAGTCCGGATTAATCGTCCGTTCAATCCGAATATCAAACTATTCCGAATCAATCCGGATATCTAAATCGTCCGGATACACGCCGCCCGTTCGACCGACAATGAAATAAAAGCTTGCACGAAGTGACACGAAGTTCCACGTTCCACCGGCTAAGAGAATCCGAATTAAATCGTCCGGACAAATAACCCGGCAATCGGCAATATCGTCGCGTCGCCTTGTGTAAACCTCTTGCTTTATCTATCCTTATTGTACTCATTTAGAAACATAAGAGACAATATGAGAACGCCCGAACTTTTTAAGGGTCGCCTGACCTTCAGAAGTTTTTTTTGTAAACAAAGCATTTTTGCAGTGATATTTTGCATCGTTTAAAATACACTTGATTTATTACATACATAATTAGCTATTTTAGTTTTAACATCTACATGATGAATCCGTAAAAGCGAATTGTCTAATGCATACCTTATATTCGAAAAACAGCTATAAAAAACGTTTATCGGACGGTCGAGCATCGAGCCCGAAACATGGCATAATTTGCCGAACGGGCGAGACATCGAGCGGATGAATTAATCCGGATGAAAAAACCGAATTTTCAATTCATCCGAATCAATGCTGTCCGGATATTGAATTAATCCGGATTTTTACAACACTACTGGGTGTGGTGCGGGCTAAATTTCGTGTCGCCGCGGCTTGATCGGGGCAAGACAGACCCAGACACCAATTCCAGGTATCGGAGAGTTTTTGTAGACTGTAGATATTATTTGAGACAATTTTAATTTGTCTGTGTTGAGAAATTGATTTCGCAACACCTCTTCTGGAATAGCCCTACTTGCCTCTGTAATTCTTCTTTTTAAATCTTCGATATCATCAGGCTGAGTTTTGTAAACAACCGATTTTATGTGCCCCCATAAAAAAAAATCTAACGGCGTTAAGTCTGGTGACCTAGCAGGCCATTCTATCGGTCCCCTTCTACCAATCCATTGGTTAGGGAATCTGTTATTCAACCGCTCCCGCACTGCCCGAAAATAATGCGGCGTAGCTCCATCTTGCTGCAAGTGTAGTTCGTTTTCTTGCAAAATGTTACCAACTTTTTTTTGAAACAATTTATTTAACCACAATAATACAATGTATAACGAGTTTTAACAATTTCTCTAATCAGTGTTTGAAAACACTGGCCCCGAGAATAACAAAACAGTAATTAATTATCTATAGTAAACAAATGTTGCTTATAATTTTTTATACATAAATTAATTAACATTTTTTAAATCTTTTAATTTTTTAACAAAAAATCTATAGTTATTTATATCTTTTATACAATGAGGTAAACTATTAAATGTTTTAATTGCATCTGTAATTGGATTTCTTAAACCTATGTTAGTTCTTGTAGAAACTTGATAAACATTATTTAGTGATCTTGTTTGATGATTATGTACATTATGGTAAAACATAATATTTATGTTACTTTTTTGTCTGTTGTTTATAATTTTATATACAAGTTTACATTGTTCTATCTCCAATATCACTTTTAATTTGATTAAACTTAAATTTGAATAAATTGTATTAGAACTTGTAAGCCAATCAAAATTAAACAAAATTTTCAAAATTTTATTTTGCAAAATTTGAGCCTTATTAAAATTAACTTCACCGCACATACCCCATACTGGCAAGAGGTACCTAAAATGTGTGAGAAAGAAGGCATTATAAATTTGAAATTTACTTTTTTCAGACAAATAATCTCTACTCCTATATAAGGCAGATAGCATTGGAACTGTTTTATCAAAAATTTTGTTTAAGTGTAGTGACCAATTTAAATTTTCATCTATTTGCAAACCTAAATATTTAATATTCGACACTTTTTCTAATACTACAGTATTAATATTAATATTTAGATTATTGCTGACTGACTTATTTTTTTGTTTGAATATCATGTATTTGGTTTTCTCAATGTTAATTTTTAATTTATTTGAAAACAGCCATTTAAGATAACATTTTAGGTCATTATTAATAAGTTGTGTTAAAGAAGTTTCATCTGTTCCAGCATATACCAGTACAGTGTCATCTGCAAAGGTAAAATATCTTGCTTTTAGCTTGGCTAACTTGAGATTCAGTACATAAAGAATATATAAGAGAGGTCCAAGAACGGATCCCTGTGGTACCCCGTAGGTGTTAGATAACCATTCACTAATAATATTGTCAAGCTTTACGTACTGTTTTCTGTCATACAAATATGTTTTAATTAAGCTGTACAATACATTTTTAAATCCCATTTTAAATAATTTGTCTAAAAGAATGTCTATGCTTACTACATCAAAGGCTTTTTTTAGGTCTATGAAGACAGCTATAACTATTTGTTGTTTATCTAATGCCATTGAAATACAGTCTACAAAATCCACAACCGCACCAAGTGTACTACTGTTCTTTATAAAGCCATATTGATATTTATCATTCAATAGATTGCAAGAGTTAATGAAAGATAACATTCTATTTTTTATTATTTTTTCAAGAATCTTGGAGAATACACTAACGACTGAAATGGGCCTGTAATTATTCATATATCTTTTATTACCTGACTTAAAAAGAGGTGTAATTTTACTTATTTTTAACTCTGATGGGAAAATCCCTTTTTGTATAGTTTTATTAATTAACCGTACCAAAACAGGTATCATGTATTCTCCAAGATTATGTATGTCCTTAACCGTAATATCGTCATATCCAGGTGCTGAGTTTATTTTTAGTTCTTTTAAAATTTCTGATATTTCCTCTTTATTAGTTAATGTTATAGAAATAGAACTATCATTGTAGACTTCATCAATAGAAAAAATCTCGTTTGATAGTTGAATCTCTGTTTCCAAATCTTTAACTATTGATTCACCGACCTGAGAAAAATATGTATTTAAATTATTTGCAATGTCAAGCTGAGAATTAATAATGTTATTTTCAATTATTAATTCATTAATTATTACTTTAGATTTTTTATTTTTTATTAAGCTGTTGATAAATGCCCATTGCTTTTTAACATTATCTCCAGCTAAATTCCATTGGGTTTGAAAATACCTATTTTTTAAAGCACGTATTTTATTATTAATTTTATTTTTTATGTTTTTAAATTCAGAGATAATAGTTAGGTTTTCGGGTTGGTTAATTTTCTTTTTGTATATTTTATCTCTTTTTTTGATAAGCTCAAGAAGTTCAATATTTATCCAGGTGTTATTTTTTCGTATTCTTAATTTTTTTGTATATTGAGATTTATTTTTACATTCATTAATTAAATTAATGAATTCTTGAAAAGTTGTTACGTTAATGCTTAATATTTTTTGTATAAATAAGTTTACAAATTTTTTATAATCTACAGATTTGACTTCATAATCTACTTTTGGTTTATAAAATTGCACAGGTGTTTTAATATCAAGCAATATAAGTTTGTGATCTGAAATTGCATTTTCTTTAACATTAACTTTACAACTTAAATTACTACTATAATCGCTAAGAACATGGTCTATAAGAGATTTTGATAAACTGGTAACTCTAGTAGCGCATTCCTCATTTATCGAGTTATTAATTTTAAAATTGTTTAATGCTATTAAATCTTTGTACTCTTTGGTTACTTGCGAAACATCAAGCAAATTAATATTCATATCTCCAACAACTAAATGATTTTTAGGGTGAGTACGCATAATATATTCTAAATATGGGAAAAAATTACCACTATTAACAGTGGGTGGTTTATATATAACACTTATTTTTAAGTTTTGTTCCCCTAAGCTAATACATATCCAGTTTATTAACTCACCCTTCCTTGATTTCTCAATTTCACGATTTCCAGTTCAGTTGTTATCAAAGGATCAATTACATCTTCAAGTAGGTGTAAGTAGAGCTCTCCAGTTAAGTTTTGTTCAATAAACAACGGTCCTATAACAGCATTTCCAAGAATACCGGCCCAAACATTAATTTTTTGTGGCCGCTGTGTAGCACCCTCTCTGAAAATGTGGGGATTGTCCTCACTCCAGTATCGACAATTCTGTCTATTGACATGGCCGTTTAGGAAAAAGGTACATTCATCACTGACGCAAATGTTGCTTACCACAATTGCACGAGTGTTTATTAAGTTGGACATAATTTCGCAAAACTCTATTCTCCTATCAAAATCGTCCTCATGAAGTTCCTGTAAAATTTGCATCTTGTACGGATGATATTTATGTAACTGTAATGCTCGTCGTACAGTTTCATGTGACATTCCAGTTAGACGTGCTACTGTACGGAGAGAATTGGTGGGTTCTGCAACGAATGTTCCCAAAATCTCTACTTGAGCATCTTCGTTTAAAACACGCCGACTTGCCCTTTTTTTGTTTCCAACTGAACCCGTTTCATTAAATTTAGCTACTACGTCCAAAATGTATCTGTGACTTACATTACAATTAGGATTTCTATTATTAAAAACTTCTGCCGTTCTTCTTGCGCATCTTCCTTGCTCGCCATAAATAAAAATCATTTCAATTCTTTGCCTAAGCGTGTATACGATAGTAACTAACAATAACACACAAATTATCGAAATAAATTTTAACTGATTTAAATACCTAGTGACATTGACTGGTAGGAAAGTTCACTAAATACTATTTTAAATTTCGGATCATATCATCGAACTGTATTGAGACGAATTCCATTGCAAACAAAAATAAACAAAAAAGAAAAAAATTAAATGTTTATCTTTCATGACCAAAAGAATTTAAGTAAAATCTGTATTGTTGTGACGAATTCATAATGAGTTACTTATTATATTGGGTATTACGTCACTTATAGCAAAAATCAATTTAGAAATTTTTATCTCACACGCTCAACAATTATTGAAAAGAAGAAGAAAATAGACTTATTCACGTATTTAAAAGAAATATGAACTTAAATCTGTAACGATACCGTTCGATATATTTAATTTAAGTTCAATAAGTTTTAAATACAATAATTTACTTGAGGTATAATAGATTTTTTATATACCTAGGAGCTGAGGTTCAATCTATTAATCTCTGAGCTCGTTTCTTTTTTTCAATATCCTACCTAACTTTGTTATGAATATTATAATTAAAAAATGATAAAATACAACAAGAAGACCTACTTTTTTTTAAAAATACCTAATTTGAACCAACGTTTCGGTAGTTATATCTACTACCGTTATCAAGGTAATTAAAGTAAAATTAAATTAAATTAAAAATAAAATATACTTATCTTTCAAATTTTCAGTAATCCAGTCTCATCAAAATTTCTTCCTAATTCGAAAATACTTTATATACTTTTTTATATGATTTGACGGTTTATTAATAGTTTGACAAACTATTTTGAAAGATAACAAAATTTTCAAAGGTTACTTTTTTAAAAATTAAAGGGGTGTGATCTTAATGTAAATTAATCTTAGAAAATACATGAATATCAAATATTTTAAATCATTAATTAATTTTGAGAATACCCTGATCTACCTCTCTCTTTAGCAAAGGAATCCATGTATTATGAAAATCAACCGAACAAGTAGCTAAGCATTTATCTTCATTTAACATTATAAATGCACTTTCCTTTAGCTTACGTAATTTTGAAATTGGTTCCTTTGCTAAAATTGAGGAAGCATTCCAGTCTATTCTGTGGTTATTGTCGAATGCATGTTGTGTAATTTTTGATTTTTGAAAATCATTGTTTTTTATGTAAGATTTATGTTCATTAATTCTTTTTGGTAATGGTCTACAGGTTTCACCTATGTAAAATTTACCACAAATACAAGGAATTTTATAGATTACATTTTTATTAAATTCATTTTCATTGAAAGGTTTAGTTTTTGTTAATAAGTATCGTAATGTGTTTTGTGATTTAAAAATAGTTCTTATATTAAATTTTTTAGCAATTCTTTTTATCTTATCAGAAAAACCTGGAATAAATGGTAAAATAAGATTTGTAAACTCTTTAAAGCAATTTTCTAAAAATTCTTTGGGATAATTATTTTGAATTAAGATATTTTTAATAAAATCTTTTTCAGTTGTTAAATATTGATTATTACAAATAATGTGTGCACGATCATATAAACTTTTTACCACTCCTTTTTTTACCATTATTGGATGATTAGAATTAAAATTAAGATATCTATTAGTATGAGTTGGTTTACGGTAAATTCTAGTTTCAAAATTTTGTAAATCTTTTTTAATTAAAATATCAAGAAAAGGAAGCTGACCATCAGCCTCCTTTTCAAGAGTAAATTTTATAGTAGATTCTTTTGAGTTAATGTAATTTAAAAAATTTATAAGATCTATTTCGTTATGGTGATATATTGAAAAAATATCATCAATATATCGCCACCATATTTTAGGTTTTTTTTTTTTTTCCAAGAAATTTTGATGAGACTGGATTACTAAAAATTTGAAAGATAAGTATATTTTATTTTTAATTTAATTTAATTTTACTTTAATTACTTTGATAACGGTAGTAGATATAACTACCGAAACGTTGGTTCAAATTAGGCATTTTTAAAAAAAGTAGGTCTTCTTGTTGTATTTTATCGTTTTTTAATTATAATATTCATAACAAAGTTAGGTAGGATATTGAAAAGAAGAAACGAGCTCAGAGATTAATAGATTGAACCTCAGCTCCTAGGTATATAAAAAAATCTATTATACCTCAAGTAAATTATTGTATTTAAAACTTATTGAACTTAAATTAAATTAAGTATATCGAACGGTATCGTTACAGATTTAAGTTCATATTTCTTTTAAATACGTGAATAAGTCTATTTTCTTCTTCTTTTCAATAATTGTTGAGCGTGTGAGATAAAAATTTCTAAATTGATTTTTGCTATAAGTGACGTAATACCCAATATAATAAGTAACTCAAAAGAATTTGTCGGATTGATAAACACTTTCAGTGAGAAATGCACCGGTTCGCTTTATGGTCAAACACGTTCCAATAGAAATCATAGCTTCAACGTATTTAAAACACTTACAGGAATAATGTTTAATAATAAGTAATTTAACAATGTTTAAATAACCCTAACCTGGCAACGCAGCACTCAAATTTAAAAAATAAGGTGCCAAAATGTAGATATAGAATAAAAAGTTCTTTCAAATGAGGTCAAATCACTCAACCCCTATTGCCATTTAAGATTTTCAAGAGGGAGGTTCTGGGGGGTAGGGGGTTGAAAAAGGCGAAGTGATTTCTGCATAAAAATTGTTCCCCCTCGATAATAAAATCGACGTGTCCTAGCGATTTTATAAAAACCTAACCCGTTTCGAGATAATAGGGGTGGGAAGTTTTCAAATTGACACCCTGTATAACATTTATCTAACCTTCATTTTCGCTACTGGACGGTAACGGCCTGATGCGCCAAAAGGGAACCGAAACGGGTCCCCCGAGCCCCTGGGCGTCAGTCGAGGGCGGCGGAGGCGGCACGAAAGTCGTCGGTTTCTTTTTTTTCCGATAAAGCGGCGACGAGGCGGAATTCGGACCGCCCACGAAACGACAATTGAACACTCCACCTCCAGAGGTCGCCGAAGGGGCAGCCGGTTTCTCTATTAAACGTCTTATATGAAAGTAACGATAGTAAAGCAACATAAAGAACAGCCCGGCAAAGAAGAGTGACAGGTTGAGGATGGGCACTAAAAAAAAAAAAATTAAAATTAAAAAAAGAGAAACGTATGCGTAAAAACCAGGTAATATCTAACCCAATTGCCAATTTTGTGGGCGCGCATACCAAGATGCGCCCAGCCACGCGCCCACCAGCAAGCAATTCTCCAGTAACATGACCACATAGAAAATGGCCATGGTGCGCCCGTGCGGTTTTCCCTGAAGATTAATATATGCCAAAACGTAAATGGCGGCGACCAGCGCGCACGTCCACAATCTTCGACCGCGTTGCCCGTGAAACGGACTGCGGGGACTCAACAGCCACAGGAACATGCAGGACCAATGCAGCAGTAACACCTATGGAAGAAACATCATTACTTAAAAGGGGGCGTAGTCGGCCGCCATATTAGACTTCCAACTTTTAAAATTTTCCGTGACATGACGCAAGTAACATGTTATTTATAAATCGTTAGTTTCGTAAAAGTCCACCGTTGGCTGTAGCGCCACTGTAAGCTGCGGGAAGAGGGGAGGCGGCGGCGGGTGACCAGATGGAAATAAAATTCTGGGAACTATATTTATTTCATTATTTGCCTTTATTTTTGGTTTGTACAGAACCGTGTTGTTTTGAAGGGTATAAATAGACTATAAGCTGTTTGAAAAATTAAAATATTTTTGTTTTTGTATTAGTAGTCAATAAGAAAAATATTTGAATATTGATTTGTTGAACCCAAAAATTGTGAAAGGTTTATATGTTCTATACAGGGTGGAATCAGGACAGATATGATTAAATTGCGAATACTTTCTAAAATTAGGAATATTTTGGTGTTCTCCATTCATAAAAGGAGCACATTTATTTGTCTTTGCTCATCTTATGTTAAGCTTATTTTTGGTGACAGAAATCAGGAAATCAGTACAACAGCGATAACAATTTTATTTAATAAAAGTAATATATTTTTTACTATTTTTATTTAACAAAATTGAGCCAAAAAAGTTTCTCTTTTTTATATGTTTTTTTCATTCGCTTTTTTCTGATATTATTTAAAGCCGTAGAACAAAATAATTAAACACACAATAAATTACACACCTATTCATGGGGATTATTTGACCCTACGAAGTTTCATTTATTTTCCGACTTATCAGTATAAAATAACAAAACCCTGTTATAGTTTTATTTGAATGGCTGTTATTTTATTGGAGTCGCTGCGATAATTTTACTTCAAAATGTTGAAGAAAATATTCGTATAGTGCTGTGATTTTAAGACTCAAAAGTTAGAGGTTCAGTTAGGTAGGTCATATCAAAGTTGCGTCATTTGATGCTTATCAAAATAAAATTTAAAGATTTTAATTTAATTTTCGAATATTTACGGAAAAATTCATAATTTTTTTAAATACTTTACTTTTACTTTCTACCAGGTTTAAAACAAAAGATTTTAAAATACTACGCCTTTTAAAAGAAAGTCACACTTTTTCATGGTCCCTTTTTTTAACCTACATGATAATCGTGCTTAGCTTCGTAGGTACCTCTCCTACATAATTTAATTTGAGATCGCTTCAACAGTAATACAAAAAAAAAATTCTCGAATATTACAAATAAGCACCTAATAATAAACTAGTAAATTTATCGTGTTGCAAAAAATATACCATATCATATAAAAAACAATGCGGTCTTTTTGCAAGCCATTGCTTTTTTTGTAAATGTACCTATGACATGGTCTGCATGCAATTAAACAATATTATAATTTGTCATATAGCTTTGGCCATTGGCTATTTACCTTTTCCAAGGAAATTGTCTTAACGAGTTTTAATATCTTTTCAAGAAGCAATGAATCGTTTAATAAAGAGAAATCGTTTTTTAATTATTCTTTTTTTCCTTTTTTTTTTAAATTAATGCATACAATTAAAAAAAACATGCGTTAAAAGAGAATTCAATTACCTTTAAAATAAGGTATCACATTTAAGATTTTAGAAAATAATTCTGAAAAAAAATAATGACTCTCCGACATATATATATATATTTATTTATCATAAGTATATATGATTTTTTTATATAAAAACCTTACCATTGAAAAATTCATAATCGGAATTAAACCATAAATCACAACGAAAAATTAGAAATTACTTGTGGAAATTTAAAACTGAAATATTTTTATCAATTCTCAATCTTTTCAGGGTTTATTTTAAATCAAACATCGTTTTACTCCCAAAAAAATTAAAATTGTTTTTCTTATAATTTATTTTTTTTTACTTTTTTTTCTATATAAGACTTTTTTGTAAAGCTTAAATTGATTTCAAACAAATAAAGAATAGAAGTTGGCTTCCTAGTTAATAAAACATTTATTTATTGGTAATTTTTTATTAAAAGTTTTAATTTTGTTTATGATTGACTGAATTAAATATGATTACATTTTTGTTTGATTATTTTGAAATATGATTAATTAGATTTAAAATATTTAAACAGGAAAAAAGTTGCAAAAAAAAGAGTTAAAAAAACAGCTTCTGACAATGAATTTTAAGTCTTCATTCTGCTTTTTAGAAATCATTAAAATTAAAAATAAATAAGTCATCATTGCATAAAAGGTACTCTATAAGAGTATCACAAATAATAAGAAAATATAGAGGAATTTCCTTGTTACTGACTAAATTATTTTCTTTCTGTGTTCTTCTGTCCATTTAAGATATTTTTAAATGATTAAAAAAAAAGGAATTGTTCCTATAAGGGTATCATTGGAAAAAAATAATTAAACTCCAAAAATACAGCTGTTACAATTAAATATATGTATGTTTAAAAATGGGCATTTAGATAAGAAATCTCCATACCTAATATCATTTGTTTGGCTAAAGCAATGTAGGTATTAATAAGTGTTGCCTTTATTCCTTTCATATCTTTTAATGTCGTAATAACTAATGTGCGCATACACATATGTTATACAAGTATTTCAAATGTAATATAAGAAAAATTAAGGGGAAACTATTATTACTAAAATTATGAAAAAACCACATTTTGACAAATAACATTTATTTATTTATTTATTTAATATTTAAACAGAAATATAAAGTAATTTACATCGAATTTTAACAAAATAGAAAAGCTATATAAATATTAGTACCTAGGTATGCAGTACCTGTATGCGCTTGAAAAATAATGCTTCGAATGTTAATTTCATGCTAATAGAGTATATTTTGAGAACCAGAAGGTTAAAACAAGGCAAGACCAAAGTAAAACTAATTTTAAAATTTTAATTATAAAAGAAAATAATTGGCCAATATATAGAGGTGCATGTCCACAGTGTAATTAAAAGTACCTTAATTGTAATGGCACTAAATTTTTAAATTTTTAAAAAATATTTGGCAATTACTAGCTTTACCGATAACTATTTATTATCTTTTGATATAGTGTTTTTGTTCTTTGGCTACTCGAGCTTAGTTTCTAATCTTAATGAGAAAAGGAATATGAATCTCAAAAAAAATTATATTTGATTATCAAAAATATGAACTAAGCTATTTAAAAGTTCTAATTTATGTGTCTAACTAATTTGATAGTTACATTTTTTTGTTTAATACTAACATATACATGTATGTAATGAACCCTTGCTTTTTAAAAATGGGCATGTAATTGTAAATTAAGTAGTGATTAAAAGAACAAGGGTACTAAATAAATAATGTCTATTTACCAATTTTCAAAATTATTTCACATTATATAACCCTCCTAATTAATTACAAATAAACAAGTTACTGAGAAGAATAAGCAACTTAGGCTTGTAATACTGATATTAAAGAAATATACAGCTTATTATTAATTTACTCATACACATGTTTTACACTTACTTATACTACACTACATTTTCATAATAATACTCTCAGAGATTAACCTATCTGAACTTGCTCAAGTCAAAATTTTGCTTGGTATGGCATGAAGAAGACACTATCAATAACATCATTAAAGTTCACACATATTTGTTTTGTATTTTTCTCCAGATACTTTGATTCTTGCACCAGTTTCTCACAAATAACAAATTTCGAAATTTGCTAAATAAACAAGTGTTAATCTATATTTTCCATGAAAATTCACAATTAGTGTTGCAACCCACAATTTTTGCCCAATTGGATAGGTTTTATAATAAAATAACATTGACATTTTAGCAAAGTTTAGAAATTGCAATTGGATAAGATCCAAAATAAACAAAACAAAGCAAACTAACCTGACTTTGTTCGGATCTGCATGTGGCGCCATTTTTTAAAAACTGCTTGAACGTTTTAAATACAGTTTTATTCGAAAAATCAATAAAGCAAGGAAATCGGAAAAAAGTACAATTTAAAAGAATTTTTTATCAGATTTGCCTGAAATTCGGCACACAGATTCACTATTTTGTTTTGTGATATTCGATCTGGTTATCTTAAAATTTAATAAACTGTAAATAAAATACCATCGGTAAAATTGGCAACGACGTGAACGCCCGACCAAGATTCAAGCCAACCTGAACAGCTGACGAGGGAAGCCAATAATAGCAAATCACAAAATGTAAATTATAACGGATCGCCAAACAAAATAGTGGATCTGAGCGGAATCGAATAAGAAACACTTTGATTAATTTTCAACTCATTCTGATGTGAGGTTTTTTTTTTAAGTACTTTTCTAAGATGCAAAAAGTGACCAATCACGAGAGCGGATTAGACGTCGGAGAAGCGGCAAATAAGCAAAAAAAAGTCGCCTTAAAAACATTGTACTTTGCTCTGGTACAATCACATTTAAATTATGGACTCAGCGGATGGGGTGGATTAAGAAATTGCCATATGTCCTCCATTGAAGTTGTTCAAAAATGGATTTTAAAAATAATCTATGATAAAGACAAACTGTTTCCATCTGATCAGCTATACAATCTTGCTGGTATATTTGACTTAAAACAATTATATGTTCAAAAGTTACTTTTAAATCTTCATAAAAGGAAAATCACAGTTGAACATGTGAATCATTCATATGCTACTCGAGCTCAAAATCAAAGCGCTGTAGTTCCAGGAAATGAAAAAACTATTGGTCAGCGATATACCTAGTGAAAGTGACTTAATTAAAATAAAGTCTGCTTAGCTTAATAATGGACAGTAATTTAATACGTTTTGTTATTGTTATCAATACTCATGCAATTTCGATTTTCGGTAAGAAAATACTTTTTAACCAATAACTTAATCATAATTACAAAATTTTTTTGCTTGGTTTTGGTTCTATATGAATAATTATTATTTTTTACAAAGTAATCCCGGGGCATTGTGTGGAAGCGCTGTTTTTTCTATTTTGTTTTCTATTGTTTTGTTTTTAGGCTAAGCTATTTATTATCTATATATACCTGTATAGGGAAACACTGATATATTTTCGAGCTTGCATAACATTAAATTTTTCCGCATTTTTCCTATAATTATACATACATATATTATTGTTAATAAGAATCAAATTGGTTACTGGATGATGACTACTAGTAAATTCAAAGTTGGCCACTTAAACGTAAGAACTATCTTTACGGGTTTTGCTGAATTACGTGATATGATAGAAGCAAATAATTTTGAGATATTTTTGTTGTCTGAAACTTGGCTGTCTGAGGGGGATGGTTCTGACGCATTTAAGATTCCGGGTTACCAAATGTTTAGAAAAGATAGGGTCGGCAGGGGGGGAGGTGTGGCTGCTTTTGTTAAATGTACATATCAAGTTGATATATTGACTTTTGATTTTAATATTAATCCTAAACTTGAATACCTTGTTTTTAAGATTAGGTTGGGAAATAAGTATTATGGCTTTTGTGTTTTTTACAAGCCACCAACGCTAAATTTTAGTGCATTAACCGCTGACTTTGATAATATATTTTCATGTCTTTATCCTGCTGTAGAAGAAACTTTTTGTTTAGGGGACTTTAATATTAATTTATTGAGTCTTCAAAATCCACTTACTACACTTTTTGAAAACTACAACCTACATCAAGTAATTGAAGAGCCCACACGAGTAACGGCAAATGTAAGTACTCTTTTAGATGTCATATTTGTTTCTAATGTGCTGTTGGTTTCTAATAAGGGTGTGTTATCGGCTGATGCCGTATCCGACCATAAAATTATATATTGTGAATTAAATTTAGCAAAAATAAATTGCAGTCAAAAAATTGTTAGGTACCGTTGTTTTTAAAATTTTAATGTATACAATTTCAATGCAGACATGCACAATTTGCCGTGGGATAATATTTTTTACGAAAATGACATTAATATGAAGATATCTATGTTTAATAACTTTATTTTAACCCTTTTTGATAGGCATGCGCCTGTCCGAGAATCTCGCATTACTAAGCCTAACGCACCATGGCAGAAAGACTGGATACAGCGGACGGACAGAGAAACGTTTAATAATATATTAAATCATAATATGTAACATACTATGATATATAAATATGCCTTTCTTTTAAACATAATCTTTAGCAAATCCATGTAAAATTGAAAAGAAAGCAAATAAAATCACACAAACTTGGATATGACATACTACCTCGATATAGACCTTAAAAATTACCGAATTGGGCATACTCGATCTTGATCTATGTTTTGAACATTATATTGTAGTCATTAATATATATTAATTAGTATTAATATATAGAAAAACTTACCAAAAATATCCAAGAATGGTAAGTGGCGGCGTACGCAGACAACGCTATGGCCCTGGAGGTGATGGTGCCCGTGCGCCAAAACAGCTGCGAAACGACCCCGAGCCACGTCAAAACCAAACGATCGACGCTCTGCACGTGTTTGCTGAAACTGGCCAGAGACCAGCACACTGAAAATAAGGACAGGGCAGCCGATACTGTCACCAAATCCCTCGGCACTCCAAGACTATTGTTTGAATCTAAAATTACACTTTTTCATTTTCATTTAATCCTTTGATAACTGATATTTTCGCTTACTCTTACCAGTTAGTAAACTCAACTGCAAAAGCAACATTGGAGCTGCTTGAAGGAAACCATGCACCAGACGTAATATACACAAATCTCTCACTTCCTTTTTAACACTTGATATGTCCACAGGTACCAAAAGACGAGCATATCTCCACAAGATTCCCAACTGACATACGTGTAGTCCTAGGACTATCGCTTGTAGTAAAATCCTAGGTTTTTTTGATAAATACCTAAAAAGTTATTATAGGCAAATCAAAATTTGTTTAGACTGTACTTTAATTATATTATCCTATACTAAGTACAACTTTGAGTTTATAAAATTGTAAATTTTTGGACAGACATAAAAAGTTAACTTATCTCAAGTTTAACCATACGTCCAAGTTTAGATCAATAAATACTCTACCATGTTTGGAAAAATTTTTGAAAAAAGCAGTTTTCAATCAATAACTGATTTTTAGAAAATCAAACATGAATTAGAAAAGGTCACTCCTGGGAAATTGCCCTACAAGTAACAATAACCAAATGGAGAAAACAAGCATATGATGGAAACATTGTTATTGCAATATTTATTGATTTTCAAAGGGCATTTGAAACAATCAACTGTGAAATAGGCATTGTTATTATTAAAAAAATTTAATTTATATCATATGACTGATAGACATTTCACTGGTTTATTAAATACCTTAAAGGAGAAAGGTTACAATATACAAGATTAGGAAATACTGATTCAACACAAGAACAAAATAGCTTTGACATTTCCCACTGAAGAATTTTGGACACTTTTTTGTTTACAACTTACATAAAAGACATGAATTTTATTGAGAAAAAAACTTTTTTAACCAATTTGCCAATGGCAGTTTAATATCTTATAGGTGGAAAAACACGAAAGGAACTTAAAGGGAAAATTTTAAAAAATTATTTTAAAATTAGCGACAGTTTCTTAAAAATAAATGAATTAAAACTAAATATGGATAAAACAAAAGTTAATATAAAATCATGTACTTAATTTAGAAAATAATGGACAAAAAAATTCAGTGGGTTGAACTTATTAAATATCTTGGTTTTTGAAAATTGATAATATTTTAAACTTATAAAAAATAAAATTTGAAAAAACTTAATTTTTTTGCAAGAACAGTTAAGTTCCTTAGACTTTTTGCCAAAAATCGCTTTTATTTAAAATCATAATTCAACCACACTTTGATTACTGGGTGAGCATACTTTATTTAATGTTCAAAAAGTATATCAATTCTTCACAGCTTCCTTTTAATAGGGATATGAAACTGTTTCTAAGATGCAATATGATTGGATATGTTCCTGGTAATTTAAATTGGATGTATGTTAAACAACAGCTATTTCTTGACAATGATTTTTACATATAATCTTAAATGAGTATATTGATTTATTTTTTTATTTATTTATTAACGGAATCCATTTACAAAAGTATTACATAGCATACCCATACAAACATATATATTTCAGAAACATTACACTGATTTATATATCTATAAGTCAGTGTAAGGTGTAGATGAGTTAATTAATTAAAGCCCCTATGAAATAATATTCTTTAACTGCCCCTTAAAAGATGTTATCCTAAAGTCAAAAAAGTTTATCTGTCCTGACAGACCATTAGCACTTCGAGCCATTCGTGTAATTGGCTCAATAATGCCATAATTGGTATGGTAAAATGGGACTGAAAATATTTCTGATTGTCTATTCAATCTGGAAGGCACCCTAAGTTTAAAAAGAAACAATAACTCGGGACAATCTATAGTAGCATTTAAAACCTTATGCATAAAACATAAGTCGAGTAAAGTTCTTCGTGACTCCAATGTGGGTAAGTTCAGGTTATCCCTGACCCACTGATAGTAATACTCCTGTCTCCTGTAACCACATCTAAAAGCCGCCACCCTTAAAAATTTATTTTGAGTTTTTTTAATCTGCTCAATGTAGCAGTTATATGACGGGGACCACACAATTGAGCCATACTCCAAGATGGGCCTAACAAGAGAGCAATATAGTAATCTAAAAGTAAACAAAGACAAATCAGTTGTAGACCGTTGGATAAAACCCAGCATTTTCATTGCCCTACCAGTCACCTGATTGATGTGACTTTTAAAAGACAACCTGGAGTCAATAAATATTCCTAAGTCAGAAACCCCTGTTTTGAAACCAATTGCTACATTATTTATTTTATAAAGAAAAGCAATAGGGTTTCTTTGCTTAGAAAAAGTAATCTTATGGCACTTATTGATATTAAGGGACATTCTATTCAAGTGGCACCAATCAAAGAATAAATTGAGGTCTTTTTGCAGTAGCACAGCATCAGAAAGGGATGTGATAAGCCTAAATAGCTTCACATTATCAGCAAACATTAGCACACAACAATTTTCAAGTTTCCAAACTAAATCAACCAAAAAGAGGCAAAACAAAACAGGGCCCGAGTGAGAGCCCTGTGGCACCCCAGATGGTACCAAAATTTTAGAGGAACATGTACCTCCAAGATTAACAATCTGGGTTCTACCTCTGATGAATCCCGAGATCCACTAAAGAAGAGGCCCCAGAATACCTAAAGCCCTAAGCTTCTGCAAGAGTATCCCATGGTTAACTCGATCAAAAGCCTTGGAAATATATTGAGTCAACCTGAAGTCCCTTCTCCAAGCAGCGGTAGAGGTAGTTGACATACAGCACCAAATTAGCATCAGTAGATCTGCCTTTTATAAATCCAAATTGCTCAGGATTAAATAAAGGTTTAAAACTAGGCAATCCTATGACTGACCAGGCAGTCAAGCAGCTTTGGCAACTCAGATTGGTTACACACAGCCCGATAATTGGAAATTTCATTTCTACTACCAGATTTAAAAATGGGTTTTAGAAAACTTCTCTTCCAGAGAGTGGGATAAGAACCAGTACCTAGAGATTTGTTAAAAATGAACAGTATTGGTTTCGTAAGAACACGAACACATTTCTTTAGGAAGAATGCCGGAATCCCATCTGGTCCAGAGCAGAGCTTATTCTTAGAGGAAGTAATAACCTCATAAACATCCTGTGTTGACAGAGTTAAAGCACTGCACTGTCCTTGATTGGGTCATACTTACTTAATAGAAGACAATATGTACATGTAAATAATAAAGAAAGTAATATCTTAACATTTAACTGTGGTGTCCCTCAGGGGTCAGTGTTGGGACCATTACTGTACTCACTGTATGTTCTGAGTTTACGGGTAGCAGGGTTAGACGCCCAATATTATACATTTGCTGACGATACTGTATTATTGTATTCGAATAATGATTGTGATAGATTGGTTAATAGGGTAAATGATGATCTAACTAAATATAGTCAATGGTTACTACAAAATAATCTTAAAATAAATTTGGACAAAACCAAATATATCCTATTTAAACAGAAAAATAAGACAATAAATCAAGTTAGAATATGTCTAAATGGTGCGACTTTAGAAAATGTAAATAATATAAAATATTTGGGACTTACACTGGATGAGAATCTTAATTGGAACGCTCATATTGACTACTTAAAAAGTAAGATAATTCCCTTTACAGGAGCATTTTATAAATGTAAGCACTTCTTAAGTAACGCAGCTAAATATAAAATATATAATGCTTACTTTCTTTCAAACTTGCGGTACCTAATTCCAGTGTGGGGAACCTGTTGTAAGTACAATTTTCAGTGAGTTGAAATTTTGCAGAGTAAAGTACTCAAGATTTTATTTAATCTTGATTATTTTATGCATGCGGGGGACATATTTGAAATATTGAAAATCCACTCAATTAGTCACATACTTTCAAATTTCCTTTCCTTTCAAATTCAAATTCAAATTCAAATTTATTAATCATTTTGGTTATATTATAACAATTTTTAACTTAATTATATTCAATAATAATAGTTAACAGTCATTGTTTTTAACATACACCTAGATGTTGTAACATCTGTTTGTGTATGCTGAGAAATCACAAAATTTTAGTAATAATATAAAATATAACTAACCATAATCTACAACTAAACAAAAATTCTCCAATAAAATTTCCCTTCCCAAAACTATTTAAAAAAATTAAATTTATCTATATTTGAATAAATAAATTTTCTACAGACCTTACTAAAGTTTTTAATATTATTTATATTTTTTAAGCTGTTTGGTAAGATGTTATAAAATTTCGGGGACAAGTATCCTAAAAATCGTTGCCCTATAGTTTTTTTTATGTTTGGTATTTTTAGGTGTCTGTTTATATTATTTCGGGTTGTGTAGGAATGACTAACATAATTCTTGATTTTTTCTGATTTATGTGTATAAATGCATGTTGACAATATGTAAATTGAGCGTATATTAAAAATTTCTTCAGAATATAATTGTTGTGTAGGAAATCTTTTTTGTTTTTTGTATATAACTTTTAAAATAAAGTTTTGTACTACATTAAGTTGTTTTAAACAATTCTTGTATAGACCTCCCCAGACAATCACCCCATACCTTAACAATGACTCAACCAAGGATTTATAAATTAAAATTAGTAGTTTTTCATTTAAGATATTTCTCAAAATATGAAATCGATAAATAAGTTTACGGATGTTTTGTGTTAATTTTAGAATGTGTTGGTCCCATTTTAAATGTTTATCCACAATGATACCCAGATATTTAGTAAATGAAACTTCCTTGATATCAATTAATTCAAGTTTAATTTGTTGAAAGCTGGGGCGATTAGCAGCTGTTATAGAAAATGCAATATAGTTTGTTTTTTGACTATTGAGACTTAATTTAAAAGAATCCAGCCAGTTCTTGACTGTTGCTAGACCAAGTTCTGCAGTTTTTTTTTGTGTCTCCCCAAGAAATTCCGTGAAACACCGCAACCGTGTCATCTGCATATGATATCAGTGACCCGTCATGAATTTTAAGATTGGTAAGAGCGTTAATATAAGTTATAAAGAGTATAGGTCCAATAACTGTTCCTTGTGGAATTCCAATTTTTATATAAGATGGTTCACTAATCTCATTATTTATTTTTAAAGACTGTTTTCTGTCCCCCAAGTAACTTTCAAAGACCCCTGACACTGGACCTCTAATACCATAAGATCTTAAAGTATCTAGCAAAAGCTCATGCGGTACAGTGTCAAAGGCCCTTGCTAGGTCCAGAAACACTGCCAAACACTTTCTATCACCATCAAAAGCCTGATTCACTCGCTTTGTTAATTCGCAGACAGCATCGGATGCGCTGAGCCCCCCAATGAAACCAAACTGATTTTGTGTTAATATGTTATTTTTTTGTAAATAGTCAATAAGTCTATCTTTCAAACATTTCTCGAAGAGCTTGGAAAAATTATTGATCACACTTATAGGACGATAGTTACCTATTTCACATTTATCACCTGATTTATATATTGGAGTGATTATTGATACTTTAAATTGAGTAGGTACTGTTCCTGTTTTAAATATTAGGTTGATAATGTGAACCAATGGTTCAATAAGGTAAATATGAAATTTTTTTATAAATTTTGAGCTAATAGTATCTATCCCAGGCGCTGAATTGTTTTTTAACGAAAAAATATGTTTAATTATTTCATTCCTATTAGTTGGTTTTAGAAACATTGAAGATACACTGTTATGATTAATTTTGAATTGTTTTTTTGGTTTTTTTATTTGGTTTTGCATATTTACTCCTACGTTTATAAAATACTGATTACAAAAGTTTGCCATGTCTTTGTTATTTGAAAATTCTTTGTTATTATTTTTTATTTTTATTATGTCATTTCCTTTAGTAGTAATTTGATTTGTAACCTCATTTATAACCTTATACATTTTGCTCATATTATTCTTAGATTCCTCAATTTTTGTTTTGTAATAGTCATTTTTACATTTATTTATTATTTTACCCAATGAGTTTCTGTATGTTTTATATTGTTGTTCTTTTTCCAAACTATAATTTTTATTCAATTTTCTTTTCATTTTGTCCCTATTTTTTATTGAACATATAATAGCAGCAGTTATCCAAGGTTTTATTTTTTTAATTATTTTTTGTTTTAATATTTTTGTCTCTTCACAGCTTTGTATAATATGTTCGACAACATTATAAAAAATTTTGGTTGCAATTTCGACATCATTAATATTTAAGATAGTGTTTTCCCAATTTTGTTTTATAAGTAAATCTTTTGCCTTCTCATTGTTTAATATTTTTATAGTTTTAATTTTTATATTATTGGAAACATTACCTGCCCGAACCTCGTCTCTAGCAAAATTAAGCAACACAGGATAGTGATCGGTAACGTCAGTTTCCAAAATAAAAGAAAGATGTTTATTTTTGTTTTCCAAAAATTTTTTTTTAAGGAAAATGTGGTCAATACAGGTACTTGATGTTAATGTGACCCGTGTAGGACCAGTTATAAGGGAGTAGAATCCGTAAGACATCAAGAGAGCTAGGTAGTTATTTGTATCAGCTGAATTTTCAGATAGAGTATTTATGTTTATATCTCCCAGAAGTATTTCTGTTTGCTGATTACATTCACGTAATAAATAATTTTCCAGGTCATCGAGAAAAGACGATACTACCGTCGAGGGAGGTCTATATATACACGTTATGCCATATTGTATATCAGTTATAGCTAAAGTTATCCTAATCAAAGTAATTCCCGACCTAATTAGTTTTATATTTTCTACTTTGTTTATGTTTAAATTATTTTTTATATAAACAACCACCCCATCATTCTGGTTACAGTCTCCCCCATTATAATACATTTTAAAGCCCTCTATATTAAATTCATTACCAACCAATTGCCATGTTTCACCCAAAACAATAATGTCGCAGGATATTAAATTATATGTTTGTAGAAAAACTATCATTTGATCAAAGTTTTTTTTTAAACTTCTTATGTTAAAATGAATGATATTTAAGAGTTTGGAACCTATGTTAATTTTTTTGCTTACATAATCACAGTCCGTACTTTGTTGATCCGCATTATCTAAAACGTCCAGTTCTTGTAGCACTTCTACCTCTTGCCTATTATTTGCCATAACTTCCATCATAGTCAATTTTGTTTTTCAAAAGCGTGATTTGATGTTCAAAAGACGGACAAGTTTTGTCGTTTGCGGCATGATTTATATTGTGCTCCAAATTAAACTTTGCGTTTGCATGAATACAATTGATGCATTTTTTTTGGTTTTTTGGGCACTCCTTAACTGCGTGTTTCTCCGAACAATACTCACAAAAGACCTCATTCGGACATTCCGTATTTTTGTGAAAAAATCCTTGGCATTTAAAACATCTGGGTACACTTATATCTTCAAATACTGGGTAACGCTGCCATCCTATATATAGTTTCTTTACTGCAATTAACTTATGAAATAATTTGGCTGAACAATTTCCGTAGATAGTATAAGAATCTTTTTTTTTATTGAGTTTAAAGAAAGTTATTTCTAGGTGGTCCATTGCTTCAATAAAATGATTTTGTTCCCGGATTCTGGCCTCTACAAATTCACTATTTAAATCGTCTTTATCATTTATTTTATAGTCAATTATCTTGAAGCGGGGATTTCTTAGTTTTGTCACCTCTATGTTGTAGCCATTCAATTTTTCTTCTGCTTCCTTTTTAAGTATATCTATATCATTTTTTCCCTTAAATTATCTTAATTAATTAATCCCTTAAATTTCACTTAAAATAGAACAAGCAAAATTAATATTTAAAATAATTAATAAGCTACAAAAATCAAATTACACTATTGTTTATTTTAGTGAAATACATGCACATAATCTAAGAAACAACAATATTCGACTAAGTAGTGCTGGAACAAACATTGCCCTTAGAAACCCAATCAACGCAGCGACACAAACCTATAATGATCTGTCTTATGAAATAAAACAAGAAGTTTCTTATTATAAATTTATTAGAATGGTTAAGCAATCCTTACACTATTAACAAAGTTTCTAATATGTAATTCTATGGCCACATTGTTACAATAACATATTCCTTTTAAATGTAACTTCGGTACCAATGCTAATATAAGCATTGCTTAGAAGTTTATTCATATATTGGACTTGTGTGTTTATTAAGTTTATGAAATAGGCAATATTATAAATATGTATTAAGAAAAAAAAAAAATGTAAAAAAAAAAAATCAATTTTGTAACCAGATAATTGCTTTAATATATGAAGTGTTTTCAAAAAAAAAAAAAAAAAAAATGCTCAGACAAATTGATTTATCAAAATCAAAAGATGGTATGTCATTGACTTGCTCATCCGAATAGACGGATGAAAAGTATTCTGCAAACATACCTGCAGTATCCGAGATATTCATACTAATCCTGTTATTGTATGTCATTCTGGAGGGAAGACTAAAACCAGTTCTTTTATTTTGAATATATGACCAGAAGTACCTTGGATTATCAGGGAGATTAATTTCCACCTTATTAATGTATTGTTGATAGTACAACTCACTTAAGTACTCACATTGTTGTCTCAACAATACAAATTCATCATAATCCTGCTGTTGACCACTAATTTACCAATGTATGTTAAGAATGCAAGTATTTTTAAAAACTTTATTAAAAAAGCGTATCCTCAACATATTATAATATTTCTGTGATATTTAACAATCAACTAACCAACTGTTATTTTATGTAAAAATGAGCTATAATATATAAGTCTCTTTTTACAGTACTATGTTTGACTAGTTTTTATCATAATTTTACTATATTTCATTTTTTGTAAGACTTAGATTTTTTTATATTAGGATATTCTATTTGATAGAATGAATGAACCAACTACATGAGAGGTTCACAGAGCTAATGAACTGCTGGGAAAAATGAATCTGTTTGATTCTTAATTAAGTAAATTTAAGCAAACATTAAGACAAATATTGTGAATTGTTCTTTCTTCAATCATTCTCTTGCTAGTAATTTGTGTTAAGAAAGAAAGAAAGAAAGAAAGAAAGAAAATGTGCTATATTACGTAAGAATAATCTTGTGTACAAGCATCCTACAAGCTAAAAAAACAAAACACAAATACAATTTCAAAAATTGACAAAACAATGAACAAAATTAAACACAAGAAGACAAAACTTTTTGAACATACTTAAATTAAAGATAACTAAATAAAACAATCAATTACCAAATAAAGGTAAACTTGTTGACAAAACTAGAGTAGAAAAAAGGAAAAAAAGAAAACTTTCCAACATGTCCAAGGTTAAAACCTCAATCATTAAAAAAGTCATCCAGGTTATAATATGCCTTAGCCAATAAAAGCGACTTTAATTCTCTTTTAAATTTCTTAACATCCGATATATGTCTAACACACAGAGGAACATGATTGTAAATTTTTTTACTTATGTAAATTAATGAGTTTTTGGTAAGGGAAGACGTAGGAATATGGTGGTATCATCAGCAAACTGAACCACCTTGCCCTGCAGTTTTAATGAACTCAAGTCATCCACATACAGCAAAAATAACAGTGGTCCCAACACTGAACCCTGGGGAACGCCGCATTTTAGGGATCTAGAAGCAGACAAACACCCAGACACTGAAACCTTCTGAGTATGATTTGATAGATAGGACTCAAGCCATCGCAATGCTACGCCTCTAAAACCATATTTATCGAGCTTAGATAACAGTATTCCATGATCCACACAGTCAAATGCTTTGGATAGATCACAAAATACTGCCGCCGATGACTCTCCAGAATTCAAGGACACATAGACGCTCTCCAAAAAGCTAAAAACAGCATCATGAGTCCCTTTACCGGCTTGAAATCCAAACTGATTTGCAGACAAAATGCCACACTTTTTGCAAGTTTTTCAACTATCTTAGAGAGGGTAGACAAAATAGAAATGGGACGGAAATTACAAGGCTGATCCAAATCTCCACCCTTATGAAGAGGGATAACCACTGCCTCTTTTAAACATGAAGGAAAAATGCCATTATGTAAAGAATTGTTTATGGCAGAAACTAAAGCATTTAAGGCTGAATCAGGCAAAAAGAGTAACAACCTCGAAGATACCCCATCAGCTCCAGATGATTTATGGTTTTTTAGGCAATTGATTTCATTTTTTACTTCGGTAAGTTCAACAGGATGAAAGAAAAATGAATGCTCAACCATGGTTTTCGTTTCTTAGTTTTAAGCCTCATTTTAGGAAAGCACTGATTGATCTTATCACACAGAACTTGAAAAAATAAAGTAAGTGGGTCAGAAGCCGTTTCAAGTGCATTCCAATTTCAAAAAAAAAAATATATAAGATAATAAATGAAGTAACAGATTCAAACAGTAACCAGGATTTTAAGTTTAACGTAACTAACAATAATTCTAGTTTTAATAACAAGTTGGATATGGCAAATTTTTGCAACAAATATTTTGTTGATGTCGGTTACAATATGTATAATAAAATTAAAAATCCTCCAGATTCCCTGCAAATAAAACCATCCACACAGGCTTCAATGTTTCTAAGACCTACTAATAAGAATGAAATTATCAAACAAATTGCTTCTTTAAAAAATTCCTCTGCACCCGGAATTGATGGTATTACAACCGATATTATAAAACATATTCATATCTATATTTCTTCCCCTCTTGCACACATTATAAATTTAATTTTTCAAACTGCAAAGGTCCCAAAAAAATTTAAACAAGCCATAGTAAAACCTATTCACAAGGCAGGTGATAAGTCAAATATAAATAATTATAGACCCATAAGTATAATGAACATTTTTTCTAAAGTCTTTGAGAAATGCCTTAAGGACCGCCTGGTGGAATTTTTTAATCAAAACAATATAATTTCTAAGAACCAATTTGGTTTCCAGAGTGGCCTCAGCACAACCGATGCAGTTTGTGTGCTTTGTGAGCAAATAACAGACCATTTGGATGGTGGCAGAAAGTGTCTTACGGTCTTCCTAGACCTAGCCAAGGCATTCGACACGGTCCCTCATAACAAATTGCTCCAAGTCCTAGAATCCTATGGGATAAGGGGAACCGTGTTAGACGTTTTTGCTGATTATTTGATGGATCGAGAGCAATCCGTCAAAGTTGAAAATACTATAAGTGAACCCCTTCAAATTAAAATGGGCATCTCTCAGGGGACTGTTCTGGGTCCAATTTTATTTGTAGCATATGTAAATTCTTTAACCAATATGTCAATACAAAACGGTAGTACTATCTCTTATGCTGACGACACAGCAGTAACTTTCTATGGGGAAACATGGGATTTGGTGAAGGAACATGCTATAAACGGTATAAAGAAAATAAAACACTGGCTAGACTCATTTAAATTATCATTAAATATCACTAAAACTATTTATATAGCATTTTCCCTCACAGCTGCAAACCGTCCATCATTTAATAGTATTTACATAGATAGTCTTATGGATAACTTCATGAAGTTCACTCTACAAAATATCTTGGAATCTATATTGAGAAACACTTAAAGTGGGACCACCACATCCTTAGACTATCAAAAAATATTCGAAAACTAATATACAAGTTTTATGTGCTCAGGGAAATATTAAATAAACAACTTTTGATTTCGATTTATAAAGCAATTGTGAAATTACTACTAAGGTATGGTCTAATTCTTTGGAGTGGGATATACCAAAACACATTGACTTCTTCAAATGTAACCCAAAACTACATTTTAAAAGTTATTTTCAAAAAAAACAAAAGATTTTCTACTGCATTACTTTATTCCAGAAATATTTTTGATGTACGCACATTATACTGTTGGTCGCTCTGTATATATATTCATAAGTCGAATAAATTTAAGAACTTTGTTAATCATCAGTATCAGACTAGATTAAATGTAAATAGACACTTATCAATTCCAACTGTTGCCACTACTATGAAATTAAAATCAATTTTTTACCACGCACCCAAACTGTACAACTTATTACCACAATATATTAGACATACAAAAGCTGTCAAAAAATTTTGTAAAATATCTGGGGATTACATTTATGATCATTTACATGTATTTAAAAAACTACTTACTGTTAATTAATTTTCATATTTCATAGCTTTAGGCATTCATACATGATCGTGAAGGATTTTTGTTTTCTAATGTTTAATTATTTATTGGGTGTTAAATGGAAACTTTGCAATAGTTAGTGGATGGGACATATTTTGTTTAAATATTTATTTTTATAAAATTGTTTTTGATTGTTTTGCACATACAGGTATTTGGTTACTTAGGTGCACCTTAAAATGTACCGAGATAGATTATAATTATTGGATTTTATTACACTTACTTTGTAAAAGCTTATATGTAATATATCCAATTGATTGATTGATTTACCGAAGCTGTAGCAGCAGAAAAAGCATTGAAATTTCTCCTGCTGAAAATTCTTCCCATATAATGAGATGACGATGATACAGTATTATATGGGATTTTAGTTAAATGATGTACTTGTTGCTTACTGTGATTTGGAGTGATAGGATATGGAATGTGATACTATTATTATATATTTCTATAAGAATTACAATGTAAATGGATTCCATATATAAATAAATAAAGAAGAGTCCTCATAATGGCCCTTTTATGGACATCCTGGGACTCTCCTTAAATTATAGTTTTCTATGGCTATAATAGCTATGACTTACCACTTAAAAGAAACAACTTGACATATCAGCATGGTGAGTCCAATAGACATGAGACATTGAGCCAAAAACAGTGTAAATCCATTTCTACAGAGGGCATATACCACTAGCAAATCAAAAACTAGATCACAGAAATATACTGCCAGCGATACTACGTTAAATAGCAGATCGCATAGTGGCAAGAATTCTGCCATGACTTTTTATAATTCATCTCATCCTAAAAAATGATCCAAATTGAGTTAAACAAAAGCTGTAGAAAATCAAAAAGATGATGCATTATCTATTAAACAACCCAAGGAATGCATAAAAAAGGCCTTAGGGGGGCCGCCAGTCCACCAATCATTTAAATGTCGTGTACTCACTTGTTTTGACCCCTGTTCAACTTGTTTGGGCGACCGCCCGCATTCCACGACTTAACCTCCTTTCATTTTTATGTGTGAATTTTCGACATTATTATTATGGAGACGCCCAATTATTAATAGCACTACCGCTTCACGACTGGGGAATTTCGACTAATTACTGTTTCCATTAAAGTTACCGATAAACCAAAAACCAAAGATTATTATTAGAATAATTACAATTTAAAAAAAAACTTGAAATTAAAAACCCTTTGATTGATGCTGTTAGTTATTTCTGATTTGATTTTTCGGTTCGGTGTGCGCATGTCAGCACGACACGATTTTATCTGTCAAGAACGTCCGAACTGTTACAGTTATCCGCTGTATGACATACCGTCAGAACTATACAGCCATTGTCGTTAAAGGGGGGTTTACACGATGCCAGTGACTTGAACAAGTTACTAGAATCCAGTACCAAAAGCAAGTGCTTTGGAAGATAGTTCTTGTCTACATGATGCCAGTCATTTGATCAAGTAACTTGCATAAAATCCATTTTATCAAGTTTTTGTAGTGTAGGTTACAGGCGAGAATTAAAAACGTTAAATTTAAATGATGAGCAGAAGGAATATGTTTTACTTAAAAGAAGCTTAATATTAGGTGTTAAAGTACTGATAGAGGAGTTAATTGACATTGTTCAGAGTGAATTAACAACAAATCCCAAGAAAAGAATTTGGGTTAGAAAATGGCTGGCAAGGAGAAGCACTCATGGTGCATCTAACATGTTTTTAAAGGAACTTGCCATCGAAGACGTTCAAGAATACAGAAACTGTATGAGAATGTCTCCTGCTTCCTTTGACGTTCTTCTGAAAAAAATATCGCCAGCTATACAGCGATCTGACACCACAATGAGAATGGCTTTAAATGCCAGAACAAAATTAGAAATTACTCTGTCATATTTAGCTACTGGAAATAGTTACCGAAATTTGCAGCAGCAATTCCGTGTTTCCCGGCCTGCAATTTCCAAGTTTATTCCAGAAGTATGCGATGCCTTATACGATGCATTGGAGGATTTTATACAGGTAAATAATGTCGTATTCCTTTTTTTTTAAAATTAAAATCATAGTTTTCAACAGTAAAAAAATAATTATTCATATATCATATTATTCAATTAAACGTAAAATAACACATTATTCTTTAAACTGAAATCTAAATATTAAGTATAAATGAAAATAAAGTATATGATTCTAACCCCAATTATAAGTATCTAGATCAAAAGCGGATCTATATGCTTCGGAAAGAATATTGCTTGTATTGTTATCTGCCGGTGGTAGGGATGTGTTGGGTGATTCTGGAGAAATCAAGGTTTCACCTGATTCCGGGATTGGCAAAGTACTAAATGCACTGGTGCATCTGGAAGAACCTAATGAGGTGCTTGTACCTTCTATATTTGACGCTCTGGAACGAGTCAAAATTTGCTGAATTTCAGCTTGAGACGTGACGGCCGCTAAAAGGGGCAACTTATTTAATTGTGCAGCTACGCTTTTCCCGAAAATATCGAATTCATTTTCAGATGATTCCGTAGATTGTAGATCTCGAATAGACGTCGTTAAAGAATTTAAGTCTTTGATGCAACCAGCAACTTCTTTAATCTTGGACTTCGCTGCCTTATGGCGTTTTGGAGTAGGTTCATTAATAGCTCCACTAACATTCGCTTTTATTACCTCTGCTGCTAATAGTACTTCTTCGTGTGTTGCCTCTTCAACTTCATCTTTTACTTGTAATGTATTCGATCCATTATCATATGTTTCTGAAGCCTAGAAAATATCTCATATTCACACATTTGGCATAGTAAGAAATTATTTAGTATTTTTTATTTTAGGTACCAAAAAGTAACAAAGAATGGAAAGCTATCGAAAGTGATTTCAACCATAGATGGAATTTTCCAGGATGTTATGGTGCCATTGATGGAAAACACATACTTATTCGAGCTCCTGAGAATTGTGGCAGTAACTTTTTCAACTATAAGGGACAAAACAGTATTATTTTGATGGCAATTGTAGACGGAAATTACAATTTTATATACATTGATGTTGGCTACAATGGAAGAACCTCAGGTGGCCTTCAGATGAGAAACAATATATTACCGGATGGTGGATTTCTTGTTGGAGACGACGCTTTTCCGTTAAAGCATTATTTACTTAAACCATATTCAAAGAATGCACTTACTGTTGATGAAAAAATTTTCAATTATAAATTGTCTCGTGCAGGAAGAATTGTGGAAAATGGTTTTGGTATTTTAGTGTCTAGATTTCGAGTTTTTGAGAAACCCATAGCTTGTGGACTATCATCAGTGGATAAAATAGTCAGAACATGTTGTGCCCTACATAACTGGCTTAGATGCACTACTGTAAATGAATATTTGCCAAAGGGATCCGTTGACGAAGAAGATATCGATCAAGGTAGAATTATTCTTGGAAGTTGGAGGTCAGAAGTAGCTGGTTTGCCATCAGTTTCACGTATAGGAAGTAATCATTCTTCACAATTTGCAAGAAATTTAAGGGATAAATATAAACACTATTTTATGACTACAGGGGCCGTTTCATGGCAGGAACGAATGATTTTTTAATTTCATTTTAATATATTTTGTATTCAATTACTAATATAAGTACATATAATAAAAAATATATAGTAGCTTCTTACTTACCAAATTACTGCATGTTACCCTTCTCTTATCCATTGTTTGTAAAAACATATGCATAACTGAAAACCACTTCATTTTTTGTTTTTTCCGGCCCCAGAGCTTTGCATTTCTTAATTTTTGCTATCTCTTGTATATACGTCGACCTTAGAGTTTTTATTTTGTTTTTTACATCTATTGGGCCAAAATTTTCGATTTCCCTTGTTTCCACAATTCTTTTTATAGCCGACTCACGGGCTTGTTTATTTCTATAGATTACCAACTGTGTATTCCAAAGGCACTCTTCCTCCCTATATAATTCTACAAACTTTACTGTGGTATCTTCAGACTTCAGTCCATTTTGCGCACATTTTGAATAATAATAACACCATTATGGCAAAATTGGAAAAGATGGAAAATGAGTACAGATCTTTATTAACTAAATATGATGATCAACTTAAAATAAATAAGGAATTACAGGATGAACTTGGTCAAATTAAGCAACAGTTAAATAAAAATGAACAAAAGGAACTTAAAAAAAATTTGTTGGTGCAAGGAATCCCATACAAAGAGAACGAGAACTTACCTGAAATTGTGAATAAAATTGCCAATTATCTTGATGTCCCAAACGTAAACAAATTTACTGTTTATAGATTGGGCAGGGATAAGAATAAAAATAACCCTGTTAAAGTCATCTTTGAAGATGAATCAACTAAAACAAAAATTTTAAAATCAAAAAAGAAATTTGGCCTAAAAAGTTCAGATTTGGGATATACTACGAATAATAAAATGTTTCTCAACCATGAACTTACAAAAACTAATCTTGATTTATACATGGCAGCTAAGGCTTTTAAGAAAGATCAAAATTTTAAGTTCCTATGGATTGGCGATGGTAATATCTTTTTGAGGAAAGACGAAAGTTCAAAAGTTCTCCTTATCAATAATAAAAGTCAGTTGGAAAACTAGCGAGGCCTCGTGAACAACTAAAAATTGCTTATCTTGATCTGGTGCAGTATTTGGTTGTGAGTGAAAATTGGGATGTACTATTGGCAGCTGAAACATGGTTAGAAGAAAGTGAAACATTTCTGTTTGAGTTGGATGGTTTTAATGCTGTTCATTCCTGCAGAGCTGGTAGGGGGGGTGGTGTGTCAATTTATGTGAAAAAATCTATTAAGTTTCGTGAAATTGAGAAATCAAGGAAGGGTGAGTTAATAAACTGGATATGTATTAGCTTAGGGGAACAAAACTTAAAAATAAGTGTTATATATAAACCACCCACTGTTAATAGTGGTAATTTTTTTCCCATATTTTGAATCTATTATGCGTACTCACCCTAAAAATCATTTAGTTGTTGGAGATATGAATATTAATTTGCTTGATGTTTCGCAAGTAACCAAAGAGTACAAAGATTTAATAGCATTAAACAATTTTAAAATTAATAACTCGATAAATGAGGAATGCGCTACTAGAGTTACCAGTTTATCAAAATCTCTTATAGACCTTAGCGATTATAGTAGTAATTTAAGTTGTAAAGTTAATGTTAAAGAAAATGCAATTTCAGATCACAAACTTATATTGCTTGATATTAAAACACCTGTGCAATTTTATAAACCAAAAGTAGATTATGAAGTCAAATCTG
Source organism: Anthonomus grandis grandis (assembly GCF_022605725.1). Classification (NCBI taxonomy): domain Eukaryota; kingdom Metazoa; phylum Arthropoda; class Insecta; order Coleoptera; family Curculionidae; genus Anthonomus; species Anthonomus grandis. Next base: position 73,457 of record NC_065548.1, on the reverse strand, counting down.
TAGATTATAAAAAATTTGTAAACTTATTTATACAAAAAATATTAAGCATTAACGTAACAACTTTTCAAGAATTAATTAATTTAATTAATGAATGTAAAAATAAATCTCAATATACAAAAAAATTAAGAATACGAAAAAATAACACCTGGATAAATATTGAACTTCTTAAGCTTATCAAAAAAAGAGATAAAATATACAAAAAGAAAATTAACCAACCTGAAAACCTAACTATTATCTCTAAATTTAAAAACATAAAAAATAAAATTAATAATAAAATACGTGCTTTAAAAAATAGGTATTTTCAAACCCAATGGAATTTAGCTGGAGATAATGTTAAAAAGCAATGGGCATTTATCAACAGCTTAATAAAAAATAAAAAATCTAAAGTAATAATTAATGAATTAATAATTGAAAATAACATTATTAATTCTCAGCTTGACATTGCAAATAATTTAAATACATATTTTTCTCAGGTCGGTGAATCTATAGTTAAAGATTTGGAAACGGAGATTCAACTATCAAACGAGATTTTTTCTATTGATGAAGTCTACAATGATAGTTCTATTTCTATAACATTAACTAATAAAGAGGAAATATCAGAAATTTTAAAAGAACTAAAAATAAACTCAGCACCTGGATATGACGATATTACGGTTAGGGACATACATAATCTTGGAGAATACATAATACCTGTTTTGGTACGGTTAATTAATAAAACTATACCCATCAGAGTTAAAAATAAGTAAAATTACACCTCTTTTTAAGTCAGGTAATAAAAGATATATGAATAATTACAGGCCCATTTCAGTCGTTAGTGTATTCTCCAAGATTCTTGAAAAAATAATAAAAAATAGAATGTTATCTTTCATTAACTCTTGCAATCTATTGAATGATAAATATCAATATGGCTTTATAAAGAACAGTAGTACACTTGGTGCGGTTGTGGATTTTGTAGACTGTATTTCAATGGCATTAGATAAACAACAAATAGTTATAGCTGTCTTCATAGACCTAAAAAAAGCCTTTGATGTAGAAAGCATAGACATTCTTTTAGACAAATTATTTAAAATGGGATTTAAAAATGTATTGTACAGCTTAATTAAAACATATTTGTATGACAGAAAACAGTACGTAAAGCTTGACAATATTATTAGTGAATGGTTATCTAACACCTACGGGGTACCACAGGGATCCGTTCTTGGACCTCTCTTATATATTCTTTATGTACTGAATCTCAAGTTAGCCAAGCTAAAAGCAAGATATTTTACCTTTGCAGATGACACTGTACTGGTATATGCTGGAACAGATGAAACTTCTTTAACACAACTTATTAATAATGACCTAAAATGTTATCTTAAATGGCTGTTTTCAAATAAATTAAAAATTAACATTGAGAAAACCAAATACATGATATTCAAACAAAAAGATAAGTCAGTCAGCAATAATCTAAATATTAATATTAATACTGTAGTATTAGAAAAAGTGTCGAATATTAAATATTTAGGTTTGCAAATAGATGAAAATTTAAATTGGTCACTACACTTAAACAAAATTTTTGATAAAACAGTTCCAATGCTATCTGCCTTATATAGGAGTAGAGATTACTTGTCTGAAAAAAGTAAATTTCAAATTTATAATGCCTTCTTTCTCACACATTTTAGGTACCTCTTGCCAGTATGGGGTATGTGCGGTGAAGTTAATTTTAATAAGGCTCAAATTTTGCAAAATAAAATTTTGAAAATTTTGTTTAATTTTGATTGGCTTACAAGTTCTAATACAATTTATTCAAATTTAAGTTTAAACAAATTAAAAGTGATATTGGAGATAGAACAATGTAAACTTGTATATAAAATTATAAACAACAGACAAAAAAGTAACATAAATATTATGTTTTACCATAATGTACATAATCATCAAACAAGATCACTAAATAATGTTTATCAAGTTTCTACAAGAACTAACATAGGTTTAAGAAATCCAATTACAGAAGCAATTAAAACATTTAATAGTTTACCTCATTGTATAAAAGATATAAATAACTATAGATTTTTTGTTAAAAAATTAAAAGATTTAAAAAATGTAAATAATTTATGTATAAAAAATTATACATTGCAACATTGCAACATTTGTTTACTATAGATAATTAATTACTGTTTTGTTATTCTCGGGGCCAGTGTTTTCAAACACTGATTGGAGAAATTGTTAAAACTCGTTCTACATTGTATTATTGTGGTTAAATAAATTGTTTCAAAAAAAAAACCCTACACTTTAAAACAATTACTAAAACTACGTACTGATTTATTTACTAAAATCGAACGCTGGAATCATCGTGTCTACACAGGTTTAGTTAAGAGGATAGTGGGAGTGGGGGTAACCACTTGCTCCAGTAAATAGAAATGCTTTCTATTCACTGTACTGGAATCGTTACTAAAATCAGTACTGGAATTTAGTATTGAAATATATGTTTACACAAAGCAAGTACTAAAATCCAGTGCTGGATTTTCGTAACTTGTTCAAGTCACTGGCATCGTGTAAACCCCCCTTTAAGCCTAATATCTTTCCGTCCCATTCCTAACTTCACATTTATTTTCATTAGTGAAATAAAAAGGAATTTGTGGCTAAACAATCAGATCGACGAACGACGATCAAAACAATGCAACAAACCAACGACTTATTGAGTTATTATTTGAGCACGAACATTAATAACATTTGTCGAATCTGCTTGGAAAAAAGTGGCAAATTAACGGCCATTTTCGATCCAGTGAAAGCGCCCCATTTTTCTATTCTAATTATGGCCTGTGCCACCGTAGAGGTACAAAAAGGTGACGGTTTGCCCCCGTGCATTTGTCAAAGGTGCATTTCTCGATTGAATATAGCCTTTCAGTTTAAAACGCAATGTGAATCCTCTGATCAAAAATTGAGACGTTGTTGCATATCAAATAATCTTAACATTAGACAACCGACACCACCTCCAGCTTGCATTCCTCCTCCTCCTCCTCCACCATATTCAGGTAAATTAAATAAAATTTAATGAGAAAATTAATTATAAGCTTAATTGTTAATAATTTTAGACTTTCAGGGAAAAAATGATGAAAATAGAGAAACTGAATCAAAAATTGTTGATTCAGAACATAGTATTTTTGGATCCTCTCTGGTAAAATTTTCTTTTGTTTTTAATTCAGTATGTTTATATTATAATTTTTTTTTAGAACTATAATAATTCAGATGAAAATATGGTTGAAATTCAATTAGAGCCTGCCCTTAATGATAATGGTGTAATAAAAAATGTAACAGAGTATGTTTTACCAGAAACTTTAATCCAAGGAAGTCAGAGCACTATTAAAGTCAGATTTAGTTCTCTATGATAAGTATATCAATTTCAAAAAATGTATTTCCTTTTTAGTTAGAGGATTTAAATAGAGAACCAATTCCTGTTCTAACACCAGGTAAAAAACGCAAAAAATCATCCCAAACATATAAATGTGAAACATGTGGAAAAGTTTTTAAAAACAAACCAAGTTTCGAGCATCACACCAGGATACATACTGGAGAGAGACCTTATATTTGTCATTTATGTCCAAAAAAGTAAGCAATTGGAAAAAAAACTCTTTAATTAATATTAAATTCTTCAAATATTCAGATTTGTAAATGGTGGCCATTTACATACCCACATGAAAACCCATACAGGAGAAAAAAACCATGTTTGTATCGCATGTAATAAGGCCTTTGCTACAGCTCAACAATTAACAAAACATACCATTGCCATACACACATCTGAAAGACCTTATGCATGCACTTATTGTCCAAAAAGGTAGTACTTAGTTAATGATTTATATAATTTATTTAAACTTGATGATACAGGTTTGCTAGTTCAAGTAATTTAAACACCCACATAAGAACCCACACGGGACAAAAAGATTTCCATTGCGAGTATTGCGGCAAGAGATTTTCGACAAAAGGACAATTGCAACAACACATGCTGGTGCATACTGGGGAAAAACCGTTTTTATGTGAATTTTGTAACAAGAGATTCTCACAAAAAGCCCATCTGATCAGGCATATACGGACACATAACAGAACTGAATAAATAAATAAATAAATGTACAATAATGATTAAAATTGTTTAATGTTAAGATTGATTATGTTGTTTTGATTTCCGAACCGATCGATACGTCGTGATACGGAATTTTCGTCCTTATCTGTACGTGACACAAGTTGTGATGTTCTATGACGCGCGTTGACTTGACAATCAGCTGTTTCTACACTGACAGTTTTCAATTTAAAATGGCGACACAGTCGATTTGAGACAAAGGTTCTTGTTGTATTTTCTTGATTTACTCTTAGGAAATTGAGTGATTTCGGCGGACGAGTGTTGCAAAAGTGAGAATTTGCTTCGAAGGGGAAAATGTTAACGTTAGAAGTGGTGCCAGAACGTTCCTTAGGGTGTGAACAATGGGAGTTTATTCTAGGTGGGTACCTCTGACTTGATGGCTTTTTTTAATCTCTATACCTATTATTATCAAAATGCGCGGTATTTATTTACTATTTCGTATTAAAACAATAATATTTTTTAAATATTTATTTTCGATGTTACTTAATTTTTTGTCAGGACTTGATTTATGGTGTCTTTGACCTTTGGCAAAGACGCAATTTTGTTTGTATATTATATATTCAACACTTGCTGTTTCCCTTTATATTAGAATTATTTAATCAGATGACAAAAACATTTAAAAAAATATAAAGCAACAAGTTTTATTGTTCTTAAAATCATTTATATAGTGTGTATTCAATAAGTGAGTCACACTTATTGTTATTAGGTATCTATTGTCTTATTAAACTGACAAACATAAAAAATTTTAAAGCACTGTTAGCTAAGCAAGACTGGTCAATCATCAAAATTACTTCTGACCCTGACATGGCAATGAAAGTTTTTATGAATTTCTATAATAGGCACATAAAAGCTTCAGAAAATAACCAGACTACCTATATACAAAAAATATACAGAGATTAAAAACTGGACTACAAACAGAATAATGAATCAAATCAAATAAAGCATTAAAAAAAAAGGTAGGGTGCCTGCGCCGGTTTTCGACCATTTAACGGATTTTTCAATTTTGAGAAGCTATCATTTGCACATTTTTTTTTCTTTTCTAATGAATCTTTTTAAATAGAATACTTTGGATTCTCATTTAATAATAAGTTAATATATTGGTTTCGATTTATTTACTGAAAATTTTATTTAATCGAAATACATAAAAACATCACTTTTTACCTGTTTTCGACCATCAGTGTCCTGAATTCGTCCTGAAGTAGGGTCAATTGGGGTAATTGTGGACGATATTTAATGTTTTGACTTGCTAAACGATTTTTGGGGACATAATGCATTATTTTATATATGTAAATTAGCAGTCAGATAGCTCATAGTATCTTCTTTGATAATTACTAGTGGTTTTCTGTAATTACAAGTCCCATTAAGATAAAAAAAAATATATTCAACATGCTTGTCCGTTTACATTTACCCCTACTCTTTAGGGGTAATTGTAAACAAGCATCTCTTGACACATTTACTCTACCAGAAAAAAACCTGGGACAAATATAAACGAACTATATAAAGTCGCTGTGTAGCAAAATATTTTTTGATATAAGTCGTGTTTACATTTACCCCAAAATAATGTGACCTTAAAGGTTTTGCTTGCAATATAAATGAAAAATCAAGATAAAAGTAAATATTTTCCAACAGTTCTGTTTATTTTAACTAAAACTAAACTATTTTTTAGAACGCTAATAAAAGAAATTTATTCTAAGTATGTCATTATAATAATATTATAGGTATTAAAAAAATAGTTTTGCTCATAAACAGGAACTATTGCTGGAAAGTTGTATAGTATTCTCTCTCCCTTCATTTGAATGCCAGGATCGGAAAGCACACCAATGATTTAATTCAAGGTTATATAACTGACATCAGTTTTAACAATGTAGAAAAGCATTTTTGATGCATGCCAGGATTTAAGACCAGTCACTTTGATTTCCGTTAATTTTTTATCCACAGCTTCAATTAAACACACATATTTAAGAAGAGTAGTCTTTCTTTTTCCACCTTTGAACTGCACAAGAATAAAATTCCCTGTGGACAAGTCTTAACTCTCGACTGTTTTAAGCTCTTTATCTATATGGTTTTTCCGGTTCTGCCCAATCTATTTCATCATCAGTATCACCTAGATAGAGTTATTTCTCCATCAGAACTTTCCGACTCTGCAACTGGTTCACTTCTCATTTTTTTCAATTTCGGCTCTAACTTTTTGTTGTCCGTTTTCAGATTAGCCTTTTTTTTCCTTTATTTTTCTTCTTCTCTTCTGCTTCTCTTAGTCTTTCCAAGACTTGGTTGGTTGTTAATACCTCTCCATATCTTTGTTGCTTTAATCTCGGTATGACTAAACTTGTTTTTCTCACCAACAATATCTTCACGGCGGCTGAGTGGCAAGAAATTGTTGGTAATTTCTGTCGATTTACTGATAGACGATGACGTCGATGGTTGTGGACTATGGGTAGATGCCACTAATAATTTTTGGTAGTCAGTTGAGGATGTAGAAGGCTGCTGTCGGCTTTCATTTGATGACACTGAATGATGTTGACTACAACATGATGAAGTTGAAGGCATTTGATCGTCGACCGTGGTTAGAAATGGGTTTGGTTCAGAAATTGCAACAACAGTTTATTTAGAGGATACTGGTTGGATAATAATAGCATCGGATGTTACAGATTTCGGAGCTTTGAGGGCAGCTTCGTATTTGGCCAAGTCTTCTGGTGTAAATTCATTTTGTGGGAACTCGAATGGAATTCGATCAACTGGGTATACGCCAGTATTTTTAAATCCAGATATAATATTGCTAGAAATCATAGACTCTTGCCAAGTAATGCCAAGTAATTCGGTAACTTTTTCCTTAGTTAGCCGTCCACACCCTCGTCCCATTTGTTCCTTACCAAACTTCACCAATTGTTTATTTCAGTTCACCTTTAAGGGTCCGAAGACACACTTGTCCAAAGGCTGAAGCTTATCCGTAAGATGGCTTCGAAACTTTGTCAAAATAATATTGTTGTGCATTGCCTCTTCAATAATTCTGACGCTCATATGACTGCTGTGACCATCATACAACAGTAGAGCTGCTTGATCTAGAAGGTTTTGGGAAGTTCGTAAATCTTTAATGTGAGGTATAAACCCTGTCGTAAACCACTGGAAAAATTGCGGCTCCTCCATCCATCCATTAGTGGAGGCTGCATATATAGAGTTCCTGGATAGGCGCTATTGGAAGTCCAACGAGCCTGAACTCCAGCTCCCTTGAATACGATGAGCGGTGGAAGTGCTTTTCCATCGGCAGAAACACATCCTAAGACTGTCGTCGACTCTCTTCCAGAGCCTCCAGATATCCGGGACAGGGCCTTTTCAGGTCATCAAAAAAATGGTAGACAATCTCAGGTTTTCTAGCATCCTTCCGCAGTTTTTGCAAATGTTCCGGTTTCTTAAGAAGCCGGAATCTGTATGTCTTCTCATGAATGAGTAGTACCAGTCTTCTCCCGGTACTCCATTTTTAAATGGTGTTCTTCAATCTTTTGCATTAACATACTCTCCAACCAGTTGTCTAAGTTCTGCTTTGTCACATGGTAGACCCATCGCAGTACGTGCTAATAAACATTTCACTATTTCATTTTCGATATCTGAGGATAAAACTTGGGAACGTCCACCCTTTCGCAAATTTAATGGAGTCTTTCTTCCTCCTATCCTTTGGTAAATAACTGATCTGGGAACACCATAGAACGTTTCTGCTTGACGATACGTTTTATTTTTATTTTGGACATCTGCAACGGCATTCGCAACATCTTCAGTTGTATAAGAAGGTGCTTCTTTTTTCCTTACATAAGTACGAGGCATATTTACACTGCAGCAAGACAAAGAAATTACTCATTTTACATAAATTATCGGCGAGACACTAATTTTATTATGTTTACAATTACCCCAAAAGTGTGTATACATTTCCCCCAAGAACAAATTTATTAGGGGGAAATGTAAATACTGAATTATTTTAGTGATTATAAAATTTCTTGACAGACATTTAGGCGTAAAATAGACGTTATACAATAGTATAACAAACAATGTCCAAATGAAATATCTAACTTACCTCGATGATTTGCATTCGAAAACTTCTTTCAACATAAAACCACCAAACACATCAAATTGCATCAGCCAACTAATGCAAGAAGATCACAAACAGGAGTAAAGATTCAAGGGAAACCGAGTTCGCCCGACGTCGGCACGACTCGAATAGTGAGCTTCGCGTTAAATTTGAAACATAAATGTCGTTGTGTTTCTTATTTCAGATGTGTCTACAATTACCCCAGTTTACATTTACCCCAATTGACCCTAAAGCATCAAAAAAAAATACATAAATATATATTTTTCTTTTTGAAAACAACACATTGAGACAATCAATCATTAATCTAAAACATATTGAAGAGAGGGTCAATATATTTTCCTTCATAAAATAAGGCCTACATGAATCCCTTAAATTAGACCCACACAGATATTGAACTGTAATAAAGACAGAGATGAGTTGCCCCAGAAGCAAACCCCATAAACTAGGTGAGAATCAATTAAGGGAAAGAAAGCTTTTCTAGCAATACAATTATTTAGCTTGCACCTAATTGTTTTAATCCCAAAACAACCAGATGCCAATTTAGTGACAAGCTTCTCATTGTGTTTATCAAACTTTACTTTATTATCAATAAAACAACCCTACAAATTTTTTACAAGTTGTGACATTAACATACTGTGGACTCAAATGCACATTATCTAAACTACACATGAAATTTAAGATATTTGTCTTTGAGACATTAAAAGACAAACAATCAACATCACATCATGTTTTAACATTTGCCAAGTCCTGGTTTATCACAATGCTGAGGGCATATGAATCTGTGCCATTCCAAAGAAGTGTAGTGTCATTAGCAAATAACATGCACTGTTCATGGAATAAGAGCAGATCAAGCACAGAAACCTGAGACCAAGCACTCTCACCATTATTAAGTCCCAGGCAAAGTTTTTCCAGCATGTGGAAAATGGTATCATTTGTGTTTTTGCCCAACTAACAAAAAACCAAATTGAGATTCCTTTAAAACTCCTTTTGTTTCTAGGAATTTAATCATTCTTTTTCTTAGTAGTTTTTCCATAATTTTCCAATATCTTCACCCTGCTTAAAATCGGGAGCAACAGCCTTTTTCAGTAAATCAGGATATCTCCAAGTAAGATAGATCCATTAATGCAGTCAGCCAATTAATAGCTTCAATTGAACCTCAGAGACAAATTAATAAAAAACTATAATGTTGAACTTGAATATAAGGAATAAGAAAATCAATTAAATAAATGATAGCATCTCAAAAAAAATATTATCAAGAAGAAATTAATAGAGACAAAAATTATAAAAGTTGAAAAACAAAAAACAATATTGTCTGCCTGTTCACACTAATTTTCCAACCAATACATACTCAAATGTTTTCTACTGTTCCTCCTAATAACCCCTAGAAGTTTGATCCCATAGTTCTGAAACACCCTGTATAATGAAGTATAGTATATCTCAATATCAACATGGTTCTTTATTGAAAACCAACATTGCCAATATATATGTAATGATTTTAAGAAAAGATGATGGGTTGATGCAGTTTATCCTGATATAGAGAAGGCTTTTGATAAAAAAATATTTTAATTACATTACTTAGGCCACAAAGTGGTACATTAAGGTTCTGTAGGTAATTTAAAGACCTTATCCTTAAAAATTTACATGGAAATAAGTTCAATAGATGATTGATATAGTTTAAAAAGAGTTGTAATCTTGTGTAATTTAAACCATTTTAATTTTAATGAAAAAATGTATTGTTAGGTTTCTTTAACTCTTAATAAAAATGTATTATCATACTTGCAGTATTAATGGTGCACAATTACATGACTGTAAGCATGAGAAAAGCTTGAGTGTCATAGTAGACCATAAACTAGCATTTACAAATAACATTATTGAATTGGCTAATAAGGATTTAAAAAGATAAGTGTATTTTAAAAACTATAGCTATAAAAATAAGCCAAAACATTGCCCTACAGAACATTTATTTACCAAACAGACCACTAACATAGGAACTCTATTTATAACATCATTTTGTTCATACATTCACAGCCATGATATTATTAAAAGTCAAATTAATGATAATATGAGGGAAAGAGCTAGAGGTAACTTAAGCACACTAAATAATTTGAAAGGCATTAACCCAACATTTTTTTGTTTATCTTACACCAAAAATGTATATGATATTCTACCACCTGGGTTAAAGGAAATAAAAAAGTATTAAAAATAACAATTATAAGTTATAACTAATGCCGCATATAGGTGCATATTTTACACTTAGACATTATAAAAAATTATATTTTTAATAGTGATCAGGCAACATTTTCGCACAGTTTCTAGTAAATTGTAAATGTGGTAGATTGTCAGAGTATCTTGATCCTTGCAATTAATTAAAAAAATAAACTTGTAGTATTGCCATGTGGTAGTATTATCAAAGTTCATTAAAGAAAATAATTGAAACATGTTTTAGGAATGCATTTTTCTCAAGCAGTAGCGATTATACAAGCGCAAATTGGTGTTATTAAAGGAGTTCAAGTCTTATATAATGATAATGTAAGTCTTATAGTTTATAAATCCTTTATAAATCTAGCCTAATTACGTACTTATATTTGTAGAAACCACTAGAAATAGATTTGGTAATTAATTTACCTCAAGATGGCATCAGGTTATTTTTCGATCCCGTAACTCAAAGATTAAAGATTATTCTTATTTATAATATGAAACTAGTTAAATTGAAATATTGGTAAGTTTATGAATTGTAGTTTGAATGTAATTTTTATATAGATAGTTTCAGTGGCTTATCATTTAATTCTCCCGAATTACTGCCTTCGATAGAGCAAATTGAGCATTCTTTTGGAGCCACACACCCAGGAGAATATGACTCGGAGAAAAAAGTGTTTACGTTAAACTTTAGAGGTTTAAGTTTTTATTTTCCTGTAGATTCCAAGTATCAAAAGGGGAGCACGCATAACTTGGCTTCGTTGCAATTTCCTCCCGGAAATAGTCCAGTAAGTTGTCACTTGCCGCAGTGTTGTATAATGTTAAACTTAATAAGTGAACTTTAAGGTGGTAGCCAGGTTGGCAATTTATTCCGGAGGCAGCGTAGATCAAGCGTTAGCTCCTGAGATGCCTCTGTCCTGTTACCATGGACAGTTGTATTTGCAGAAAGCGGAAATAATCCGGGGCGAGTCGTTTACCAAAGGGTTGAAATTAAACTTGTTGGCCGGCACCAATAATCGAGTCATCGACTCGACCATTTTACATTTGGAACGACGGATCCTGTTGGGGCAATCCGCTCAAGACATCTCTTCGGCGATAGGGGCTCCCTGTAAAGTTTTCTATAAAAGCGAGGATAAGATGAGGATACATGCGCCCAACGCGCATCGAAGAGTGACCACCAATAGGAGCGATTATTTCTTTAATTACTTTACCTTGGGTTTGGTGAGTTGATGACCTGATTTGATGATCATTTTTGCACGTCGATCATCGATCAACGATTTTTTAGGACGTTCTATTCGACGCCCGATCTCATCTGGCCAAAAAGTTCGTGTTGCACACGAATTATCCGGGACACTACAACTTCAACATGTACATGAGATGCGAATTCGAGTTGCCATTAATGGAGGCGAATGGTCAAACCGTAATCGACGCCTACTCGAATTGGAACGACGTTTGTAAGAAATTGACACCGAGCGAACGGCCGGTGGTGCTAAATCGAGCGAGTTCGACCAACACCACGAATCCTTTCGGGAGCACCCTGTGCTACGGGTACCAGGACATCATTTTCGAAATTATGCCGAACCACTACATCGCCTCGTTGAGCATCTACGGAGACGGCGCGAAACAGGGTTCGAAACAGGCGTGACAGAGGCTCTCCGCCACTTACCTCATTCTAGCGAACAGGTTTCAATTTTATTAAATTTGCATGTAGTACTTTTGGGCCTTTTAAGTATTTAAAGAGCAAAAACAACAAAATCCTGATTGTTTATTTATCTTTGAAATGTATCCTTTTATTTTTTATAGTTTTGGTACTTTTTATATTTATTTTCTCTGTTATCGTTAGACGAACGTCCGTTTGGTGCCACGTAAAGTCTTTAAATCAGTAAAAAAAGTTAATTAAAAAAAAGTTCGGAAAGCCCAACATGCGATCGTTGATTGAATATTTGGGAAGATACGCAACCTTATGGGCTAAAGCGTGACCGCAAATATGCGTGAAAAATAGATGGCGATTCTCTCCAGTATGCGCGAAAATAATTTCGTCCGTCGCTTCTCATTAGTAATCGGCCGATCATCCCTGAGTCGTGTGGGAGAGTTTTTGCACAGGTTCGTGTTTGCCGTATTGAAATTTGGTAGTTGTTAAAAATTTTGTTGGATATCATAATCACAAATAGATAGATATATGTAAATGTGTTTAGTTTGTGAGACAATGGCTCCTTTAGGCAAAATTAATCAGTGTGCGTATCGTGGGTGCAATAATGTAAGAAAATGTAAAAACAATGTTCTCAGTTTTTTAAGATAGAAATATTTTTAATTAATAAAAGCTTTGCTAAATCAAATAATGTATCTTCTCTGATAAACCCATCAGAGAATTTTTCAAATTTATGTCAAAACACAATAAAATCCTTTAATGAACTTTATTATACTCTAAAAGTAAATACCTAATAATATATGCAAGTCAATTAATAAAATATTACTAGATAAAATAAATATAAATAAACCAAACCTATGTCCACAGCATATTGATAAATGTTTGCATTTATTAATTAAGACTTTGATTTATAACAACCTAAAATGGGAATCTCAAAATCTTTAAAAAAATCTAATTATAAACCTCACAGAAAATTATCTATTTTATCTACAAAAATCAATCCGAACTCTTAAAGATATTGTGTCTTCATGTCTATGAGAGCCATTTTCTCTTTTTCTTTTTTTTACTTTAAGAAAATTTTAAATCAATATATTATGTTTATGGTCTTTAGTGTTTTAAGTATTTTCAATAATTGTTTTCATGATGAAATTCATTCATGAAAAAGATAAAAATAAAGCCTAAAAAGCCTTTAAAGTTATTGAGAAACTGGTTATAGTAAAAGAAAGAAAGAAAGAAAGAAAATGTGCTATATTACGTAAGAATAATCTTGTGTACAAGCATCCTACAAGCTAAAAAAACAAAACACAAATACAATTTCAAAAATTGACAATTGACAATGATTTTGCCAAATTTCAGTTTTTTGCAAAATTTAGGAAGTATTTAGATTTTATTATAAAAGGACACTATATTGCTTAACTTTCCTCTAATTATACCACCTCTATTGACGTCCTGATAACCGTGATGCGGGGTCTTTAAACAAAATGTTTTTTTTTGTTACTAGGTATCTTTTTATAGTTTTAAGTATAGTTGTAACTACTGGTAATTGAGAATTTTCCTGTGTCGCTTAAAACTTAAAATGTGGCCTATTTTCTATTTCTATTAACATCCTCACTCACAACCCCATACTTTACAGATCTCACTACGCTGCACAATTTTTCAGATATTGAATCACATGACAAAATGGGTTACTTTTTACAAAAAATTATTGATCAAGAAGTTATATTACCATCGGTATTAAGTCTTATGAATTATTTCAATTATTCTTTATAATATTTACGTGAAACCTACTTATATCTTAAAATTTGTTCCACATATTTTTTGTATATTAGTTTTTAGTTAATTAAGTGCAACGGGCTTTTTATTTAAAAACTTGACCCTCTTGAACACAAAATGGAGGAAACATAATGTTTGTTGGAATTATAACTTGTATTAAACTTTGTTGGTAATTTTGTAAAAATAGCTTTTTATATATATTTTTGTATTAATTTTTGTCTCAAAAACATATTTTAATAAGTAATTATTTGTTTTTAAAATTTAACTTTTAAGAAATCAATATGCCTCCACCCTTAAGTATATCACTTATCACTTGACCACCACATAAATGACACCCTGCTGTATGTTCAAAAAAAATAATAAAAACATAGTTGGCAGCATCATCCCATATCTTAAAAAAATATCCAACACGGCCGCGTGACCGGAGATTCCAGCGTCGTTGAAAACCTGACTCAAAGAAGCCAAAAGCCAAGTCCACGCAGCTAAGATAAATCGTTCCTAGATTTGACGCTTCGCGGCAGCATCACACGGTGCACGAAACTGAACGGCAATCCGATAGTCGACTGGGTACACTTTTTAACACAGGATTGCGTATCTTCCCAAATATTCAATCAACGATGCGATCTTCTAAAGGGTCTAAAATGGAAAATTTTGTTTCATGTCAGTTCATAAAAAAACATAAAAAATGGTGCTCCCCCACATTTTAGCATTCTCTCTAGAGAACATTGAAATAATGCCTATCAAAACCGCTGGATAGGTCGTGGGGGTCCAGTGCCATGGCCACCACGGTCTCCTGACCTAAACCCCCTTGATTTTTATTTATGGGGACACCTAAAACAACTAGTTTATTCCCGCCCTATACCCAATATTGATGTTCTCAGGCAAAGAATAGAGGAAGGATTTCAGACAATTAAAAACAATCCAAGAATTCTACCACGTGTGCACCATAATCTAATAAAAAGATTAAGAGCTTGCGTGACACGAATGGTAATAATTTTGAACACTTTCTATAAATTGTTAAATAAAATGTGAGTAAAAAGTGTCTTTTTTGTCGATCGTAATGCGAATTAATTTTCATCAATAAACATACGCAATCAGAACATTTTCAAAGTCGCTTTTCTCGTAAATGGTACGCTCTATCGAATTGAACTAAGAGTACCTTTTTTACGTATAAGACTCTAAAATTTTATAATTTTCAAACAAAATCACAATAACCTAAAGAGTAAAAGAAAAAGGGATGTTTTTACCCTTACCAACCCCCGCATGTGACGCAGCTGAATAAAATTTAAAAAATTTGAATTTAGAATCTTATTCACAACGAAATGTTTATGCAGTACACCAATTTTCAAAAATTAATTCTAAAGGGTTTTAAAGTTATAGAGAAAAATTGTCTTCAAGGGGTCCTATTCAAAGGGGCGTAGCTCCCTTAGGAAGCAATTTCGAACCCATATTAATATGAACTTTTTGCCTTATTTTCATACAAGGATTACGCCCCTGAAAGGATGCCGCTTACTTTTGAATCACCCTGTATAGTTCTAGACTTCCAGCGTCTCAAAAAAAAGAAATCTGATTTAATTTCGTAAAATTATAACGTAAAATAATACCGGACGATTATGCTTCTTTTATAAATGGAATTCCGCAAACAGCTAATTCTGCTAAACTAATTGAAACAAAATCTGATGACTAATCTTAAGTCATTTTTAATTAAACAATAATTATGTTACTTAGCTAGTAAGTAATAAAGTAATATTAAAAACTTTTATTTTAGAATTAAACTGGTAGTTACTTCATCCCTGTTACCCTTAATGTAGCACAACAAATGTGTTAAGTGCAGGCAGTCGATTCTAATTAAATTTTTTCAAGCCTAATTATAAATTTAAACAAAAAAAAAAGTTGAATGTTTTAATTGAAAACATCATAATTTTACTTAAAAACGTAAAAACAACATATGTGCTAATTAAGAATCTAATACCACGAATAGTCAAACTTTAAAAATGAAGTTCCTGCAAATTAACATTTTTATCGACACGTACTCTTTCATATACAAAATATTAAAGTCGACCATTTCTAAGAACACTTTTCAATCATAGTTCAATCTGTGGCCTCATTTTGTTAAAGATTATTATTTTTAAAAGTATAAGAAATATGCATAGTCACAGTATGATGCCTAATAAATATATATTCTTTTTTTGCAGGTACTGGCAACCTAGGGACGAACTCGCTTATTAATCCTCTCTAAAATATCAGCTCGTCAATAATTACTGGAAAACTCTTCATGATTATTCAATGTATGTATAATAATGGACAAGAGGGAGGTAATTTGTTGTAACCTCACCACTAATTTAAAAAAAAAAGTCTTAAAAAAAATACAACAAAACCATAATAAAAGTCATAAAAAAATGCGCTTAAAGTATGTTTGTTTAGGTTTAACGTATGCAATGCTGATTTACACCCTAAAAAGGCGTTTGCCTTGGGGTGTGTTCGTTCTAAGAACTGTGTTCATTTTATTTTCGGATTACGTGAAAAATATTATGTCTGTGTGTTTATTAAGTATTAAATTATTCATATTTAGGTATTTTTTAGCAAACCATGTTTTTTTTATTTATAGATTCTTATATATTATTAACGTTTAATGGTATCATCATTTAAGGGAAAAAGTATTTTTGTTATGAAACAACAAACAACTTTGATTGATTATACTGCCCCAATTAAGTAGGACATCTTATGTGAAGATATGTATGTTTTGAGGAAGTTTATATTTATTTACCACCTACTTTCTATTTTAATTTGCAAAAATCATAATTTTTTACCATCGTATTTTGCAGCTTCTCGTTGGTTTAATTTTGCTGTTAAGGTTCTCTAATTAATTAGGGCAGTATACTCAATTTATTTACGTTTTTCATTTTTAATTAGCCCTTTGTTATTCGAAATTGCAAAAAAATTATATTTTAAACCACTTTATTAAAATAATTTTATTTCAAGATCTTTTTGTTAAATAATTGCAATGTGAAGGTCTTCAAATAAAATCTTGTCTATGGTAAACATCTATGTATATCTATTTAAGTAATTATATTATGATCCGACTCATTATTGAAATGTGCATTTTAGAACAATTATTATTTTATTTATGTTAAATTACAGTTTTTTTTTTGGTGATATTTCTGTTAGATCTCATCATATTGTTTTTCTTCATATAAGTCTGTAAATAGTTGTCAGTTTACAATGGAAAAAAGCGTCATTATTATTAAATAAATTAATTTTTTTTTGTAATTTGTTATTTTATTTAAAATTTATTAATGAGCGGTATTGGGTGGAGGGGGCGCCATACAATTTCCGGTCGGATACCGTTTTTTGAAATTTTCAATTAAATCCTGATCCAACAGTTTGATACCGTCCACTTGGTTTCCGAGTGTTATCCAATTCGGTTGAATGTTGTGTGGACGGCCAAAGAGTTCGATTTTTCTCGTTCCTGGTGATAATCTGAATGATCAATAAATAATTTCACTTTATCAGTAAAATTAAATATTAATAAACAAAATACCTCTCGATCATTCCGTAAATCTCATCGGGTTTATGGCTGGTCGCTCTAACCTCTGCCACTATGACGTCAGAGTCCAATCCACGATTAAGGTCTTTTGGATTTCCTTTCATCCCAACTAGACAATGCTCCTTCCCATGATTTAACCAATGTCCAGTTCTACCTATTTATTCATCTTCTTAATGAAATATGTACTTATATAGGGTGGAATAAATTTGCTAAGGTTCTTCAATCAAAATAAAATATTTGACAAACAAGTTTTTTTAAAAGATCAAATTAAAGAAGGGTAATAATAATAATAATAACATGTCTTTATTAAAAAAAAAAGCAATATTAATCTTACAATATTACTTAATACTACATTGCCAAGAAGGCGAAGATTAGCTTAAAGCTACTCTTTAACTCTTAACCTTCCTAACATTCACAGTTTAAATGGAGAAAACGAGAAAAAAAAAACAAAAAAAGAAACAAGTATATATAAAGTATTTATCTTCTAGAACACTAGACTATATTTTGGATTGATTTAAAAACAAAAGTTTATAATATTTCCTATACACATTTAACGAAGTATTAAATATTGGTTTATAAGTATTAAAGAACTTAACGGCATTATAAGTAAAAGATCGCTCGAATAGAGCCGTGGAATGGTGCGGCATGGTCAAGATATTGTATCTAATATTTCGAGTGTGAACATGGTTTCTTGGTATTAACTTTTCAAAAAGATATTCAGGTCTTTGACTAACATATCGCTCGTGCGCGGGTAAAGGGGTATAAGTCAGAATATTTATAAAATGAGGTTAACGCAAAATTCGACACCACTTTTCAAGATCTTGAATTGTGTAAAAGGGTATAACTCTAGCCGCGTTTAAAATCCGTATTTTCAATTGTGTAAAACAGGTTTAAAATATGTATATATAGGGAGTATGGATATATATCATTATATATCCGTTTTCACAAGAAGCTGGTTTGGCGTAAAGCGATTTAACATGACTTATACCTCTTTACCCTAATCACAGAACAACCCACGTTATTTTGTGCCGTACGAATATGTCACTATTATTTTTGTTTACATATTTTTAATGACGCATGGCGTGTTGAATGCTTAGCAAAATAATCGACATAATTTGGTTTTAAACAAGTTTAGAAACCTTTGGTTGCTTAAATAAGTTCTAGAACCCTGCCAGAACAGGCAAAGAAGACTATAGAACGTCCTGTTTGGGTTAAAGTGCATAGTTTTGTCATTAGTTTAAGTGAGGTTATGGCTTCAAAAAGAACAAAATTAATGATTGATATGTGCAAAGAAAATAGATTTGATAATCTTTGTGCCGTTGAGGATGGTAAGTTCAGCTCAAATATTAAATTATGCTTTTATGTTTAATACGCAATTATTGTTCTTTCACTAATAATACTGTACCGTTTCTGGGATTTGGGACTTGTACTTCTTTACCCGCGCACAGATCTAAAATTTAAAATTGCTTTAAATTAATACTATTATTTCAGTATATTGTTGTCGATTATAAAAGATGTTAAATTATTTTAAATTTTTTACTAGGTTTAGTCTGTATTTTTTTAGCTACATACCTACTATTTTTTTATCCATATACTAAAAGTCAAATACAGCGTGCCAAGTCACTAAAATTTAAGGTACTGTATTTTATATCGAATTAATTTCTGTTATTAATATTTTTATAGGTAAGCAGACTTGGCAAGAGATTTGTTGTACAAGCACCAATGTCATAGACCAGATACCATCTACTTCACAGGATGTTTTAACAGAGATGTCAGAGCAATCTAATAAGAAGGAATTCGTTACTTTGCATAATGTTCCTTTATCTACAACACCGTATTTTGAGGATGATGTGTCATCTATACACGGTAAATATGATTAAATTTGCTTTCAATTTATAGATATTCTTTGGTGTCAAATAGAATTTGAAATTATTTCGGGAATTTGAGACGAGTTAGGTAAATGTTTGATACAGCATTTTGAACTGTGGAAACTATTTTACGTATCAAAAAATAAAATGTTACTTCCCCATTCTACTTTTTTGAATGATGTTTTGTTCAAGCCGGTTAGTTTATACCATTTACTAGCTATTTGAAAACTAGAATAAAGAAGTAAAATTCATGATAATATGGCAATAAAAAAATTAATTGTAGGTCATTGTTTAATTTCAGAGGTTCTGCCATCAC
Source organism: Anthonomus grandis grandis (assembly GCF_022605725.1). Classification (NCBI taxonomy): domain Eukaryota; kingdom Metazoa; phylum Arthropoda; class Insecta; order Coleoptera; family Curculionidae; genus Anthonomus; species Anthonomus grandis. Next base: position 53,920 of record NC_065548.1, on the reverse strand, counting down.
CAGGTAACGAACAATTAGGTGATGATCCTGGCGATTGTGACGACAGCGATAAGGATAAAGACTACGCCCCAGAGTCAGAAAGTTCAGATTCTGATATGGTTAATCTACAGCAACTTGCAGATAAAATAAAAAAGAAAAACAACAATTCGGCGGGTCAAGTGGAAAATGTTATTAAAGAAAATAGGCGAGGTCGGAAAACAGTAAAGGAAGAAACCAGGGAGAAAAGAAAGTTAAGAAAAACAAACAGAAATTTGGGTAGGGAATATACTACCAGCAAGGGGAAACTTATCAGAAAAAGAGAGAGAAGACCTTTATGCTCTTGTAGGAATGGATGTTGTAGTAAAGTAGATGATGTTCAGTTGGACATGCTTTTTGATTATTTCTGGTCAATTGGCGACTTTGACGAGAGGGTTGCCTATACCGCAAGTCTTATTACGAAACAAAGAAAGAAAACAGCAATAACGTCAGAAAGGAAGAAAAAGCGAGACTGTGTTAACGTTTTTCATTTGAAAGTTAATGGCGAGTTGATTCAAGTTTGTAAAGGGTGCTTTGAAAAAACCTTCGATATTTCTAATAAATTTATAACGACTGTATTATTAAAAATGAACTCAACAGGAATATGTGAAAAAGATAAAAGAGGTCGTAAAGAGCCTCCAAACAAAATAAGTGAAAACAGTTTGCAGCTAGTAAAAGATCACATAGCTTCCATTCCAACCTACGAAAGCCATTATTGTAGGAGGAATTCCGAAAAACGATTTTTACCTTCATTTTACACGTTGATACGTCTTTATGAAGAATATAAAATTTGGGTCCCGCCAAATAATAAGCCCGTAAGTCGTAAGATTTATGAACATGTTTTTCACGAAATGGGCATTAAAATAAAAAAGTTCCAGAAAGACACATGCGCTACGTGTGAAAAATTGAACATTTTGATTCGCAATGAGAAAAACAGTGAAACCTTGAGTAGGTTAAAAACTGAACTGCAGTCACATCTAGATGAAGCTCAGGCGGCTTTTGATTCGAAAAGACAAGACAAAGACCTTGCAAAACAGGATGAGACTAAACTTGTATACGTGTTTGATCTTCAACAGTGCCTACCAACCCCAGATCTAACTGCCTCTGTTGCCTTTTATAAAAGAAAACTGTGGACCTACAACCTGACCATGCACGAATGTAAAAAAAAACAAGCGATCTGTTGCATGTGGTACGAGACCATTTCTGGACGGGGTGCAAATCAGGTAGCGTCTTGCGTATTTCGAGAACTTTTATCTTTGCCTCCTGAAATAAAGCATGTTACACTTTATTCTGACACTTGCGGAGGTCAGAATAAAAATTCCCATGTTGTAGCAATGTTTCTAGTTCTTATGCAGCTGACTCATCTGGAAAGTGTGGATCATAAATTTTTGGTTCCCGGTCACACTCATATGGAGTGTGACTCCGATCATTCTGTCATTGAGAGAAAGAAAAAGAAGTATGAATATCCAATAAATCATCCGCGTGATTGGTTTCAACTAGTGCGGTTATGTGGACAGGCAAATAATAAGTTCCAAGTTATTGAGATGAACAGGGAACATTTCTATAGTTTCTCAGACCTGCTCAAGAAAGTATTTCAAGTAAAGAAAAAGGATGAGGAAGGAAACCATTTTGTTTGGAAAAATGTGAAATGGCTAAGATTTGAAAAAAAGAAATGGACATTTTATTATAAAACTTCTTTGAGTTACATAGCTCCCTTTCATGAAATGGACTTTTCAAGACGTGGACAAACTAAGGAGATACCAGTCTCAGCAATCCCTAAGTGTCAATTTCCAAACCCCATTACAGAGGAGAAAAAGAAAAACCTTATAGATCTATTGCCCTATATAGACAACGTGTTCCACGAATTCTACAAAGGCCTTCCCACCCAGAAGGATCTTCATGAAATTTTGCCTGATATAGAAGAAATTGACGAAGATAATATAGAGTAAAGAGAAACATCTTATGTTTTTTTGTGTAAAGAGGTATAATTAGTTTTTTTTTTCTGCGAAATGGATATTTTTTTCTTTGTAATGTTATCCGAACATTAACCCTATTAAAATAAATAGCTCTGGAAAAAAAATCATTTTTGTATTATTTATTTTAAGGAAGTTATCCCAAAAATTGAACCGGACAATACTTACCAAGCTAATTTTCTCAAAACTAATACTTTTGACATTATACCCCTTTACCCGCGCACGAGCGATATAATCGATAAAGAAAAGTAGAAGTGAAGAATTTGAATAGGTAAGGTAGCGTTAACCACCTCAACTGAAGTATAGAGTCTGATACATGATCAAACTTTCCGAGGTTAAAAATAAATCTACAGCAAGTATTCTGCACGCGTTGCAGGCGGTAACGATTTATTTGGTCTAAGCAAGGATAATAAACTATAAGGCAGTAATTTAGAATAGATAAAACAAGAGCCACTACCAGTTTTTTCCTAGTTTTAAAATTTAAAATGTGTTTATTGGTATAAAGCGTACGGATGCGCAAATAACACCTCTGCAGAAGAGTATCAACATGTTCTTTATACCTTAAAGAATTGTCTATTTTAACTCCCAGAACCTTCACAGTATCAGAGAACAAAATAGTTTCGTTATCCAATTGAATGTGAACAGTTTCCATTATATTTTTATGTGATCCTCGGTTTGAAAACAAAACCATTTTTGTTTTATTAGGATTAATATTAACAAGGTTATGCTCTTTTGAAAATTGATTTATTACGTTCAGATCAGCGTTAATAGTATCAGCCACGTTATAATAATAAGCTTTATTTCCAACAGGTTACATATACCCAGTTACAGGAAAATCAATTAAATATATAAATGTACGAATGCATGAATTGTATTAGATTCATAAACTATAAAAGAACTATAAAAGAATTGCTATATAATAAAAAAAAAAAGTAGTGAACTTGAGAAAATAAATAATAAAAAATCAACACTAAATTAGGATAAGAATCAAGAATTAATTTAAATCAAAAGACCAAAAAAAAATGAGTAAATAAATGTATTCAAGCTAAAAACTAAATAACTAAAAATTAAATAACCTAGCCTTCCCCACCGACCATACGCAGGTGATTCAAGATAAGTGCCAAATCGTCATGGTGAATGTCACAAGAATCAGCAATAGTGTTAAAGTTTTGACACATAAAGTGAATAGGACTCTGGTACAGAATGTTGGACCTGGCTGTGTCCAAGTTAAAAGCTGGACACTGTCTGGATCCTGGGCGTGGTATATGAAAGCAAATCCTTTGCAAAAGGGATGGGCAGTCAATTTTATGGTTAAGTAAATTAAACAAGAATTTCACCGAATGCATTTCTCTCCTCTTCGCAAGTGACCGTTCAGTATATCTAGAGAGCAGCAGGTTATGGTCAAAACCCCTTGGAGGATAGACTCCATCATCCTTAAATGCCAAACATTTAAGGAATCGCCGTTGGACTGATTCTAATAGGTGAATGTGCTGGTTGTAAATAGGAGACCAAATGAGGGAGCAGTAGTCCAGCCTGGATCTAACAAATGCATAGTAGAGCGTTTTGGCAGTGGCAGTGTTCAAAAAAAGTTTGCAATTTCTAATAATAAAGCCTAGCATGTGAGTAGCTCTAGAAACAGTATCTTCGATGTGGAGGATAAAAGAAAATTTTTGGTCAAAGGTGACTCCAAGATCCTTGAAACAGGTAGACCTTGCCAGAGACTCTCCATTAACTGAGTAATTAAAGGCAATTGGACTTTTGATACGAAAGTAGCTGGCCACATTACACTTGGAAACATTAAGGTTAAGCCGGTTCAAAGTGCACCAATGGTGTACAGTATTGATGTTCTCTTGAAGTAGACCACAATCTGCTATAGAGTCAATCCTATGGAAAAGCTTTAGGTCATCAGCATATGCTAACCGAGAGCAATTGAGGGTGGAGATCAAGTCATTAGCGAAAACGTTAAAGAGAAGGGGGCCCAAGTTAGAGCCCTGAGGAACTCCGGAGGTGGGTGAAAAACAAGCAGATCTAAAGCCTTCGACCAGTACAAACTGAGAGCGGTCAACTAAATAAGAGTTAAGGAGCTTTATCAAGCGATCGGAGAATCCAAACTGGCGTTCAAGCTTATTTAATAGGATGAAGTGGTCAATCTGGTCAAAAGCCTTTTGGAAGTCTGTGTAGATAACATCGATTTGGCTTCTATCATTAAGTGCTTCGCACACAAACTGAGAGAAGAATGCTAGGTTTGTAGTACATGAGCGGCCAGAAACAAAGCCATGTTGATCATTGGCCAGCATGGACTTAACCTTGGGAAAAATTAATTTATAGAGAGCCAACTCGAATAACTTTGAGAAATTGCACAGAATGGATATAGGGCGGTAATTCTCTATTGTTCCAGCATCGCCCTTTTTAAAGATAGGGCAAACTTTAGCTTGCTTCCAGATGTTGGGAAAAATACCTGTGTTAAGGATCAGATTAAAAATGTGGAGCAGAGGGTCTGTAAGTGCAACAGAGCAGTCCGTAGCTAAAAAACTAGGAATTAGATCTGGGCCAGAGGTCATTTTGCTTTTGAGACACTTGCTCGCCATTATAATGTCAGTAGCCGCGAGCGCGACGACGTCTATGCAAGTTAAGGGAGGTTCAGAGACGACAGGATGATCGCTGGGAAGTGAGTTCGTGTATACACTCCTGAAATAATCTCCAAAAGCGGACACAATGCTGTCAGGCGCATCAAAATTAGCAGAGTCAAAATAATGTATGTATTGAGTATCATCAGCATACTGATGTATTTGAGAATCTTCAACTAGACCGGGTAAATCTGAAGTATATATAAGAAATAATAATGGGCCTAGGATCGTACTTGTGGGACACCAGAAATAATGTTTTTCGAAGCAGAATATTCATTATTCACCCTCACTTTCTGGGTTCTACGCCATAAGTAAGTTTTAAAAAAGGACAAAACAACCTCACTACAGCCATAATATTTCAGTTTCGCTACAAGCAAATCATGATCGATGACATCAAATGCTTTCGAGAAATTAAGGGCTATCATAATGGCTGAAATCTTTTTGTCAAGAGCTCGCATGATATTATCGGTGACGTTTAGAAGTGAACTAGCTGTGCTATGATGTTTCCTAAAACCAGATTGATGTGAAGGGAGGATATTATTTGACATTAAAAATGATGACAGCTGCATATAGACTATTCTTTCGAGAACTTTGGAGATTACGGGAAGCAAACTTATCGGACGCAAATCTTGAATAGTTTCAGGACTGGAGGATTTGGGAATCGGACATACCACTGATTCACGCCAGGCCGTAGGAAAATATCCTACCTCCAAACAACAATTTATAATATGAGTGACATGATCCAGTATATCAGGGAGACATAAGTGTAACATACGTCGAGTTATGTTATCCACACCAGAGGCATTGGACCTAATATTTTTTATAGTTTTTTCGACAGTACTTTGGTCTACTAAAGAAAAATGAAAATTATCCTCGGTAAATTTATTACTGGAGTAGAAGTTAATTTTGTTTACACATTTATCAGATTTATTAAAAACACTTACAAAAAAATCATTTATTTGATTTGGATCAGATATATTAAACGGCAGCTCGTTATTATTCTTGGTTGTTTTAATATTTAAAGTTTCTAGACCTTTCCAAAGTTTTTTACCAGTTTTGTCACTCTCCAAGCTTGCAAGATATGCAGCTTTTTCTCGTCTTATTGATGCCAACGCAAAATTACGACACTCCGTGTAATATCTCCAATTTTCTAAACACTTGTGATTTTTGTATTTATTCAAAGCCTTATCATGTTCCTTTAAAATAAGTCTTAAGGTGTCTGTCAACCAGGGAGCTGGCTTTTTACTAACTCTTATAGTTCTGTAGGGTGCATGAATATTAAATAAATAATTAATATTTTGTTCTAAATATTGAACTTTTTTATTTATGTCCTCAAGATAATAAATATTATCCCAGTAAATCTGTGATAAATCGATCCTAAAATATATCTCATTGAAATGTTTAAAATTGCGGATGGTTATAAATTTTTGTTTTTGTCTTTTAACTACTAATTTTAAAGTGCAGAAAGGTATTTGATTGTGATCACTTAAACCTGAAACAACGGTGCCACTTTTATGACAAATATCTTTAGTATTGATAAAAATGGGATCTAAGCATGTTGCAGTAGTATTTGTTATACGAGTTGGTTCATTTATTAATTGTACGTACCCAAAAGAGTTAAGCATAGAATATAATGAATTAGGTTTTAACATATCAATATTTAGATCTCCGAGAATTACTGAATAATCATAGGTCACTAAAAGATGTGGAACAACTTCTTCCAGGAAATTTATCATTTCAAACGTAAGTAGATATTATAAGAAAAGTGTTCTTTGGTAAAATAAGTACCCAATATTAAAGTTTTACGCTAAAATGTCGTACTTAACGGAAAGAAAAAATCTAATGATTGGGTTTAAAAATTGGATGCCAAGTTAAAACAAAGCAACAAACCCATACAATAGAAATGTAAAAATTGCAATGTACAACATACTTTGAATACTAAACAACATAAAAATTATTTGCTAACAAATATCTACAGGAAAATAAATTTTAGTTTTTAGAATGAAACCCTTGAGTAGTAGTATTTCATTTACTTAAGTACATATATTACACAATGTTTATATTGAAACTTACCAGTTCTAATGATCCTCTGTAGTTGGTTTGTTTTAACCCAAATAATTTCATCTACTCGTTCATATCCCCACAATTTAAGACATTCTCTGCCCAACTCCATTGCCCTACCAGTGACCCATAAAAAAATTAAACCTAAAAACAAATTTATTATTGGGTCTACAAATATTTGAACTGTCATGCCTTCATCTTGTAACTGTGGAATTCCTAATTGTCTCATTTCATCGTCAGACATGGTGCCATAAGGTAGTTCCATGTGAATGTCCCAAGGAGGATCTGCCATTATCACAGCAAATTTACCTTTAATTATTATTATTATTAATAAATCACTATTGACTTCCATATAAACTTCAAACCTAACACAGTCATATCTAAATATCTTAAATCACACTGTACCCATTGTGCTGGGTACAAAGTTGTACTCTCCACTCGTCCCACTGTACCTAAGCCTGCATGTAAACCACCTAATAACTGATTTTCTTTATTCTGTCCTACCCTGTCCACTTCATAATGAACATATTTGCAAGTATCCATGTGAAAACAAGTGTTTAAAAAAGAACAGTCACCCAGAGACTCGTCTGTGTGTTTCTGAATAATTTTTTTAAAATGCAGTTTTTTACAGTCAGTGATGCCATTTTTTTCACAATCTAGCTTGGTGCCATGAGGACAAAACTCCATTAGTTGTTTTCCTCCTAAAATATTATTTAATTTTTATATATATTTTTTTTGGAATTTATATTCGATTTTTACCCTGTGATTTAAATCTCTCGGTCAAAGATTTTTCTTTTGCTGTGGGCTTACTTAATAGATCTAATATTTCTTCACCGATTTTTTTGGTTTCTTTTTCTTTAATTGATGGCATGGCTAATAAGGACTAAATCAAAAAAAAAATATAAATTAACCCAAGGAGATTAACTTAAGATATTTAAACTTACCAAAATATCAGTAGCCGGTTCCTTCTTCTCTCTCCTCTTTTTTTCTTCTTCAACCTCCCCAAAACTGAAATCTTTAATCTCCTCTCTTGGTCTCTTAGTACCTGTTTTTGATAAACCCACTTTTAACTCATCATCCAAAATGTCTGCGATCATTGCATTAACTTTACTAACTTCCACTGTAAACACTTCCAAAATTCTCAATCCATCTTCTTTCAAAATGTCTCTTATAGAAATCAACTTTTGTGTGGTAAATTTTTGCAAATGATTGCACAACTGCTTATGTGACAAATCTCTATTTAAAACCTTTTTTATCATATCCATTAAGTCTTTGGATGAAACTGGAAGCTGCAGACTAACACTAGCAAGTTGCTTTAACAATTCCTGCTCCAATTCCGGATCAATTTTTATCAAGTCCTTCGAAAGCTGCTCACTCTCAACTTTAAGATTTTCCTTAACTAAAGGGGCTGCAGCAGAAGACGACGGTTCACTCTTCGTTATCGAACTGCTAGTAATTAACGTTTCCACTAAAATTCCCTCACGTTGTTTTTTCCTCTTTTCCAAACGTTCTCTCAAACTATTTCGCTTTCTTTGGACAGCTTGGATTTCTTCCCAAGCATCTGCCATCACTTTTATACAATATTAACACACCCAGAATAAAAGATAAATAAAAATAATAATTTTTAATATTTCAAACAAGCCACATCAAGACCCATGAAAACTGAAAATCTTGCAAAAACAAAACAAAACAAAACATTGACATATTTTACAGATGAAAGTCATTTGTCATATTTAATATTTAGACTAAACCGCCAGAGAGCGCAATAGTGTCTAAGCCGGTCTATTGATCGTTGAAGGATCGAAAGTTGAATGCGATCCATATCAGCCGAAATGTGGCATTTTTAAAGCCATTTTTGGCCTCAAAAACGAGGTCGAAAAATGACTCTTTCCGAATGTTCAAAGTTCTCTTATTCAGTTAGTTCTGCTCGAATCCCATTATAACCCGGAGTTTTCGTGATGTGGGTGATGAGAGGAAGCCGCTGGTATAGTTGGTTGGGTTGGGTTCCTCCTTGGGGAGCCGCTAGACCTTGTCGTTCGGTGGAGGGGGCTCAGACAGCCTTCCGATCTTGAACAATATTATTGACCAAGGTTGGACGTCTGTTTCCTAAGGACGGCTCAGGCGTTTTCTCTTCAAAACGTCTCCTAAATACTTACCTTAAACTATCCAAGCCTACCTGTTAAAATCAATCCTCATTCCCCTGCTCCTTGGGAGCAGTTGTCTTTTCCCCTCCGACGCTATTAGGTCACCGAAAAACCCGAAAATTGAAAAAACCCAAACTTTGAAGGTCGATATCTCGGCTCCTATGCGAGCTATCGGGAAAATTCCAACGGTTTTGTCTTAGTTTCGTCATTCTAAATCCAACGAGACCATCCGCAAGGTCGAAGCTCTTACGATAGCCGAGATATGGCATTTTTGATGCCCATTTTTGGCCTCAAAAACGGACGTCGAAAACGACTTTTTCAGGATTTTCAAAGTGCTCTCATTCCCTTAGTTCTGCTCGGATCCTGTTATAACCCGGTGTTTTCGTAATCTAGGTGACCCAAATAAGACGCTGGTATACTTAGTTTGATTTCGAAAAAAATGAATTTTTGGTGAAAAAAAACGATACGGGGGGGTATACCCGAAAAATGAATAAACCCAAACTTTGAAGGTCGATATCTCGGCTCCTATGGGAGCTATCGGGAAAATTCCAACGGTTTTGTCTTAGTTTCGTCATTTTAAATCCAACGAGACTATCCACAAGGTCGTAGCTCTTCTAATAGCTGAGATATGGCATTTTTGATGCCCATTTTTGGCCTTAAAAACGGACGTCGAAAACGACTTTTTCAGGATTTTCAAAGTGCTCTCATTCCCTTAGTTCTGCTCGGATCCTGTTATAACCCGGTGTTTTCGTAATCTAGGTGACCCAAATAAGACGCTGGTATACTTAGTTTGATTTCGAAAAAAATTAATTTTTGGTGAAAAAAATTCGATACGGGGGGGTATACCCGAAAAATGAAAAAACCCAAACTTTGAAGGTCGATATCTCGGCTCCTATGGGAGCTATCGGGAAAATTCCAACGGTTTTGTCTTAGTTTCGTCATTCTAAATCCAACGAGACTATCCACAAGGTCGTAGCTCTATTAATAGCTGAGATATGGCATTTTTGATGCCCATTTTTGGCCTCAAAAACGGACGTCGAAAACGACTTTTTCAGGATTTTCAAAGTGCTCTCATTCCCTTAGTTCTGCTCGGATCCTGTTATAACCCGGTGTATTCGTAATCTAGGTGACCCAAATAAGACGCTGGTATACTTAGTTTGATTTCGAAAAAAATCAATTTTTGGTGAAAAAAAATCGATACGGGGGGGTATACCCGAAAAATGAATAAACCCAAACTTTGAAGGTCGATATCTCGGCTCCTATGGGAGCTATCGGGAAAATTCCAACGGTTTTGTCTTAGTTTCGTCATTCTAAATCCAACGAGACTATCCACAAGGTCCTAGCTCTATTAATAGCTGAGATATGGCATTTTTGATGCCTATTTTTGGCCTCAAAAACGGACGTCGAAAACGACTTTTTCAGGATTTTCAAAGTGCTCTCATTCCCTTAGTTCTGCTCGGATCCTGTTATAACCCGGTGTTTTCGTAATCTAGGTGACCCAAATAAGACGCTGGTATACTTAGTTTGATTTCGAAAAAAATCAATTTTTGGTGAAAAAAAATCGATACGGGGGGGTATACCCGAAAAATGAATAAACCCAAACTTTGAAGGTCGATATCTCGGCTCCTATGGGAGCTATCGGGAAAATTCCAACGGTTTTGTCTTAGTTTCGTCATTCTAAATCCAATGAGACCATCCGCAAGGTCGTAGCTCTTCTAATAGCTGAGATATGGCATTTTTGATGCCCATTTTTGGCCTCAAAAACGGACGTCGAAAACGACTTTTTCAGGATTTTCAAAGTGCTCTCATTCCCTTAGTTCTGCTCGGATCCTGTTATAACCCGGTGTATTCGTAATCTAGGTGACCCAAATAAGACGCTGGTATACTTAGTTTGATTTCGAAAAAAATGAATTTTTGGTGAAAAAATTCGATACGGGGGGGTATACCCAAAAAATGAAAAAACCCAAACTTTGAAGGTCGATATCTCGGCTTCTATGGGAGCTATCGGGAAAATTCCAACGGTTTTGTCTTAGTTTCGTCATTCTAAATCCAACGAGATCATCCGCAAGGTCGTAGCTCTTCTAATAGCTGAGATATGGCATTTTTGATGCCCATTTTTGGCCTCAAAAACGGACGTCGAAAACGACTTTTTCAGGATTTTCAAAGTGCTCTCATTCCCTTAGTTCTGCTCGGATCCTGTTATAACCCGGTGTTTTCGTAATCTAGGTGACCCAAATAAGACGCTGGTATACTTAGTTTGATTTCGAAAAAAATGAATTTTTGGTGAAAAAAAACGATACGGGGGGGTATACCCGAAAAATGAAAAAACGCAAACTTTGAAGGTCGATATCTCGGCTTCTATGGGAGCTATCGGGAAAATTCCAACGGTTTTGTCTTAGTTTCGTCATTCTAAATCCAACGAGACCATCCGCAAGGTCGTAGCTCTTACGATAGCTGAGATATGGCATTTTTGATGCCCATTTTTGGCCTCAAAAACGGACGTCGAAAACGACTTTTTCAGGATTTTCAAAGTGCTCTCATTCCCTTAGTTCTGCTCGGATCCTGTTATAACTCGGTGTTTTCGTAATCTAGGTGACCCAAATAAGACGCTGGTATACTTAGTTTGATTTCGAAAAAAATGAATTTTTGGTGAAAAAAACGATACGGGGGGGTATACCCGAAAAATGAAAAAACGCAAACTTTGAAGGTCGATATCTCGGCTTCTATGGGAGCTATCGGGAAAATTCCAACGGTTTTGTCTTAGTTTCGTCATTCTAAATCCAACGAGACCATCCGCAAGGTCGTAGCTCTTACGATAGCTGAGATATGGCATTTTTGATGCCCATTTTTGGCCTCAAAAACGGACGTCGAAAACGACTTTTTCAGGATTTTCAAAGTGCTCTCATTCCCTTAGTTCTGCTCGGATCCTGTTATAACCCGGTGTTTTCGTAATCTAGGTGACCCAAATAAGACGCTGGTATACTTAGTTTGATTTCGAAAAAAATCAATTTTTGGTAAAAAAAATTCGATACGGGGGGGTATACCCGAAAAATGAAAAAACCCAAACTTTGAAGGTCGATATCTCGACTTCTATGGGAGCTATCGGGAAAATTCCAACGGTTTTGTCTTAGTATCGTCATTCTAAATCCAACGAGACTATCCACAAGGTCGTAGCTCTTCTAATAGCTGAGATATGGCATTTTTGATGCCCATTTTTGGCCTCAATAACGGACGTCGAAAACGACTTTTTCAGGATTTTCAAAGTGCTCTCATTCCCTTAGTTCTGCTCGGATCCTGTTATAACCCGGTGTTTTCGTAATCTAGGTGACCCAAATAAGACGCTGGTATACTTAGTTTGATTTCGAAAAAAATGAATTTTTGGTGAAAAAAAACGATACGGGGGGGTATACCCGAAAAATGAATAAACCCAAACTTTGAAGGTCGATATCTCGGCTCCTATGGGAGCTATCGGGAAAATTCCAACGGTTTTGTCTTAGTTTCGTCATTCTAAATCCAACGAGACCATCCGAAAGGTCGTAGCTCTTACGATAGCTGAGATATGGCATTTTTGATGCCCATTTTTGGCCTCAAAAACGGACGTCGAAAACGACTTTTTCAGGATTTTCAAAGTGCTCTCATTCCCTTAGTTCTGCTCGGATCCTGTTATAACCCGGTGTTTTCGTAATCTAGGTGACCCACATAAGACGCTGGTATACTTAGTTTGATTTCGAAAAAAATGAATTTTTGGTGAAAAAAAACGATACGGGGGGGTATACCCGAAAAATGAATAAACCCAAACTTTGAAGGTCGATATCTCGGCTCCTATGGGAGCTATCGGGAAAATTCCAACGGTTTTGTCTTAGTTTCGTCATTCTAAATCCAACGAGACTATCCGCAAGGTCGTAGCTCTTACGATAGCTGAGATATGGCATTTTTGATGCCCATTTTTGGCCTCAAAAACGGACGTCGAAAACGACTTTTTCAGGATTTTCAAAGTGCTCTCATTCCCTTAGTTCTGCTCGGATCCTGTTATAACCCGGTGTTTTCGTAATCTAGGTGACCCAAATAAGACGCTGGTATACTTAGTTTGATTTCGAAAAAAATGAATTTTTGGTGAAAAAATTCGATACGGGGGGGTATACCCGAAAAATGAAAAAACCCAAACTTTGAAGGTCGATATCTCGGCTTCTATGGGAGCTATCGGGAAAATTCCAACGGTTTTGTCTTAGTTTCGTCATTCTAAATCCAACGAGACCATCCGCAAGGTCGTAGCTCTTACGATAGCTGAGATATGGCATTTTTGATGCCCATTTTTGGCCTCAAAAACGGACGTCGAAAACGACTTTTTCAGGATTTTCAAAGTGCTCTCATTCCCTTAGTTCTGCTCGGATCCTGTTATAACCCGGTGTTTTCGTAATCTAGGTGACCCAAATAAGACGCTGGTATATTTAGTTTGATTTCGAAAAAAATCAATTTTTGGTGAAAAAAATTCGATACGGGGGGGTATACCCGAAAAATGAAAAAACCCAAACTTTGAAGGTCGATATCTCGGCTCCTATGGGAGCTATCGGAAAAATTCCAACGGTTTTGTCTTAGTTTCGTCATTCTAAATCCAACGAGACTATCCACAAGGTCGTAGCTCTTCTAATAGCTGAGATATGGCATTTTTGATGCCCATTTTTGGCCTCAAAAACGGACGTCGAAAACGACTTTTTCACGATTTTCAAAGTGCTCTCATTCCCTTAGTTCTGCTCGGATCCTGTTATAACCCGGTGTTTTCGTAATCTAGGTGACCCAAATAAGACGCTGGTATACTTAGTTTGATTTCGAAAAAAATGAATTTTTGGTGAAAAAATTCGATACGGGGGGGTATACCCGAAAAATGAAAAAACCCAAACTTTGAATGTCGATATCTCGGCTTCTATGGGAGCTATCGGGAAAATTCCAACGGTTTTGTCTTAGTTTCGTCAATCTAAATCCAACGAGACCATCCGCAAGGTCGTAGCTTTTACGATAGCTGAGATATGGCATTTTTGATGCCCATTTTTGGCCTCAAAAACGGACGTCGAAAACGACTTTTTCAGGATTTTCAAAGTGCTCTCATTCCCTTAGTTCTGCTCGGATCCTGTTATAACCCGGTGTTTTCGTAATCTAGGTGACCCAAATAAGACGCTGGTATACTTAGTTTGATTTCGAAAAAAATGAATTTTTGGTGAAAAAATTCGATACGGGGGGGTATACCCGAAAAATGAAAAAACCCAAACTTTGAAGGTCGATATCTCGGCTCCTATGGGAGCTATCGGAAAAATTCCAACGGTTTTGTCTTAGTTTCGTCATTCTAAATCCAACGAGACTATCCACAAGGTCGTAGCTCTTCTAATAGCTGAGATATGGCATTTTTGATGCCCATTTTTGGCCTCAAAAACGGACGTCGAAAACGACTTTTTCACGATTTTCAAAGTGCTCTCATTCCCTTAGTTCTGCTCGGATCCTGTTATAACCCGGTGTTTTCGTAATCTAGGTGACCCAAATAAGACGCTGGTATACTTAGTTTGATTTCGAAAAAAATGAATTTTTGGTGAAAAAATTCGATACGGGGGGGTATACCCGAAAAATGAAAAAACCCAAACTTTGAATGTCGATATCTCGGCTTCTATGGGAGCTATCGGGAAAATTCCAACGGTTTTGTCTTAGTTTCGTCAATCTAAATCCAACGAGACCATCCGCAAGGTCGTAGCTTTTACGATAGCTGAGATATGGCATTTTTGATGCCCATTTTTGGCCTCAAAAACGGACGTCGAAAACGACTTTTTCAGGATTTTCAAAGTGCTCTCATTCCCTTAGTTCTGCTCGGATCCTGTTATAACCCGGTGTTTTCGTAATCTAGGTGACCCAAATAAGACGCTGGTATACTTAGTTTGATTTCGAAAAAAATCAATTTTTGGTGAAAAAAATTCGATACGGGGGGGTATACCCGAAAAATGAAAAAACCCAAACTTTGAAGGTCGATATTTCGGCTCCTATGGGAGCTATCGGGAAAATTCCAACGGTTTTGTCTTAGTTTCGTCATTCTAAATCCAACGAGACCATCCGCAAGGTCGTAGCTCTTACGATAGCTGAGATATGGCATTTTTGATGCCCATTTTTGGCCTCAAAAACGGACGTCGAAAACGACTTTTTCAGGATTTTCAAAGTGCTCTCATTCCCTTAGTTCTGCTCGGATCCTGTTATAACCCGGTGTTTTCGTAATCTAGGTGACCCAAATAAGACGCTGGTATACTTAGTTTGATTTCGAAAAAAATCAATTTTTGGTGAAAAAAATTCGATACGGGGGGGTATAGTCGATATCTCGGCTCCTATGGGAGCTATCGGGAAAATTCCAACGGTTTTGTCTTAGTTTCGTCAATCTAAATCCAACGAGACCATCCGCAAGGTCGTAGCTTTTCTAATAGCTGAGATATGGCATTTTTGATGCCCATTTTTGGCCTCAAAAACGGACGTCGAAAACGACTTTTTCAAGATATTCAAAGTGCTCTCATTCCCTTAGTTCTGCTCGGATCCTGTTATAACCCGGTGTTTTCGTAATCTAGGTGACCCAAATAAGACGCTGGTATACTTAGTTTGATTTCGAAAAAAATGAATTTTTGGTGAAAAAAAACGATACGGGGGGGTATACCCGAAAAATGAATAAACCCAAACTTTGAAGGTCGATATCTCGGCTCCTATGGGAGCTATCGGGAAAATTCCAACGGTTTTGTCTTAGTTTCGTCATTCTAAATCCAACGAGACTATCCACAAGGTCGTAGCTCTTCTAATAGCTGAGATATTGCATTTTTGATGCCCATTTTTGGCCTCAAAAACGGACGTCGAAAACGACTTTTTCAGGATTTTCAAAGTGCTCTCATTCCCTTAGTTCTGCTCGGATCCTGTTATAACCCGGTGTTTTCGTAATCTAGGTGACCCAAATAAGACGCTGGTATACTTAGTTTGATTTCGAAAAAAATGAATTTTTGGTGAAAAAATTCGATACGGAGGGGTATACCCGAAAAATGAAAAAACCCAAACTTTGAAGGTCGATATCTCGGCTTCTATGGGAGCTATCGGGAAAATTCCAACGGTTTTGTCTTAGTTTCGTCATTCTAAATCCAACGAGACCATCCGCAAGGTCGTAGCTCTTACGATAGCTGAGATATGGCATTTTTGATGCCCATTTTTGGCCTCAAAAACGGACGTCGAAAACGACTTTTTCAGGATTTTCAAAGTGCTCTCATTCCCTTAGTTCTGCTCGGATCCTGTTATAACCCGGTGTTTTCGTAATCTAGGTGACCCAAATAAGACGCTGGTATACTTAGTTTGATTTCGAAAAAAATCAATTTTTGGTGAAAAAAATTCGATACGGGGGGGTATACCCGAAAAATGAAAAAACCCAAATTTTGAAGGTCGATATCTCGGCTCCTATGGGAGCTATCGGGAAAATTCCAACGGTTTTGTCTTAGTTTCGTCATTCTAAATCCAATGAGACCATGCGCAAGGTCGTAGCTCTTACGATAGCTGAGATATGGCATTTTTGATGCCCATTTTTGGCCTCAAAAACGGACGTCGAAAACGACTTTTTCAGGATTTTCAAAGTGCTCTCATTCCCTTAGTTCTGCTCGGATCCTGTTATAACCCGGTGTTTTCGTAATCTAGGTGACCCAAATAAGACGCTGGTATACTTAGTTTGATTTCGAAAAAAATGAATTTTTGGTGAAAAAAAACGATACGGGGGGGGGGTATACCCGAAAAATGAAAAAACGCAAACTTTGAAGGTCGATATCTCGGCTTCTATGGGAGCTATCGGGAAAATTCCAACGGTTTTGTCTTAGTTTCGTCATTCTAAATCCAACGAGACCATCCGCAAGGTCGTAGCTCTTACGATAGCTGAGATATGGCATTTTTGATGCCCATTTTTGGCCTCAAAAACGGACGTCGAAAACGACTTTTTCACGATTTTCAAAGTGCTCTCATTCCCTTAGTTCTGCTCGGATCCTGTTATAACCCGGTGTTTTCGTAATCTAGGTGACCCAAATAAGACGCTGGTATACTTAGTTTGATTTCGAAAAAAATGAATTTTTGGTGAAAAAAAACGATACGGGGGGGTATACCCGAAAAATGAAAAAACGCAAACTTTGAAGGTCGATATCTCGGCTTCTATGGGAGCTATCGGGAAAATTCCAACGGTTTTGTCTTAGTTTCATCATTCTAAATCCAACGAGACCATCCGCAAGGTCGTAGCTCTTACGATAGCTGAGATATGGCATTTTTGATGCCCATTTTTGGCCTCAAAAACGGACGTCGAAAACGACTTTTTCACGATTTTCAAAGTGCTCTCATTCCCTTAGTTCTGCTCGGATCCTGTTATAACCCGGTGTTTTCGTAATCTAGGTGACCCAAATAAGACGCTGGTATACTTAGTTTGATTTCGAAAAAAATGAATTTTTGGTGAAAAAAAACGATACGGGGGGGTATACCCGAAAAATGAAAAAACGCAAACTTTGAAGGTCGATATCTCGACTTCTATGGGAGCTATCGGGAAAATTCCAACGGTTTTGTCTTAGTTTCGTCATTCTAAATCCAACGAGATCATCCGCAAGGTCGTAGCTCTTCTAATAGCTGAGATATGGCATTTTTGATGCCCATTTTTGGCCTCAAAAACGGACGTCGAAAACGACTTTTTCAGGATTTTCAAAGTGCTCTCATTCCCTTAGTTCTGCTCGGATCCTGTTATAACCCGGTGTTTTCGTAATCTAGGTGACCCAAATAAGACGCTGGTATACTTAGTTTGATTTCGAAAAAAATCAATTTTTGGTGAAAAAAATTCGATACGGGGGGGTATACCCGAAAAATGAAAAAACCCAAACTTTGAAGGTCGATATCTCGGCTTCTATGGGAGCTATCGGGAAAATTCCAACGGTTTTGTCTTAGTTTCGTCATTCTAAATCCAACGAGACCATCCGCAAGGTCGTAGCTCTTACGATAGCTGAGATATGGCATTTTTGATGCCCATTTTTGGCCTCAAAAACGACTTTTTCAGGATTTTCAAAGTGCTCTCATTCCCTTAGTTCTGCTCGGATCCTGTTATAACCCGGTGTTTTCGTAATCTAGGTGACCCAAATAAGACGCTGGTATACTTAGTTTGATTTCGAAAAAAATGAATTTTTGGTGAAAAAAAACGATACGGGGGGGTATACCCGAAAAATGAAAAAACGCAAACTTTGAAGGTCGATATCTCGGCTTCTATGGGAGCTATTGGGAAAATTCCAACGGTTTTGTCTTAGTTTCGTCATTCTAAATCCAACGAGACTATCCACAAGGTCGTAGCTCTTCTAATAGCTGAGATATGGCATTTTTGATGCCCATTTTTGGCCTCAAAAACGGACGTCGAAAACGACTTTTTCACGATTTTCAAAGTGCTCTCATTCCCTTAGTTCTGCTCGGATCCTGTTATAACCCGGTGTTTTCGTAATCTAGGTGACCCAAATAAGACGCTGGTATACTTAGTTTGATTTCGAAAAAAATGAATTTTTGGTGAAAAAAAACGATACGGGGGGGTATACCCGAAAAATGAAAAAACGCAAACTTTGAAGGTCGATATCTCGACTTCTATGGGAGCTATCGGGAAAATTCCAACGGTTTTGTCTTAGTTTCGTCATTCTAAATCCAACGAGACTATCCACAAGGTCGTAGCTCTTCTAATAGCTGAGATATGGCATTTTTGATGCCCATTTTTGGCCTCAAAAACGGACGTCGAAAACGACTTTTTCAGGATTTTCAAAGTGCTCTCATTCCCTTAGTTCTGCTCGGATCCTGTTATAACCCGGTGTTTTCGTAATCTAGGTGACCCAAATAAGACGCTGGTATACTTAGTTTGATTTCGAAAAAAATCAATTTTTGGTGAAAAAAATTCGATACGGGGGGGTATACCCGAAAAATGAAAAAACCCAAACTTTGAAGGTCGATATCTCGGCTTCTATGGGAGCTATCGGGAAAATTCCAACGGTTTTGTCTTAGTTTCGTCATTCTAAATCCAACGAGACCATCCGCAAGGTCGTAGCTCTTACGATAGCTGAGATATGGCATTTTTGATGCCCATTTTTGGCCTCAAAAACGACTTTTTCAGGATTTTCAAAGTGCTCTCATTCCCTTAGTTCTGCTCGGATCCTGTTATAACCCGGTGTTTTCGTAATCTAGGTGACCCAAATAAGACGCTGGTATACTTAGTTTGATTTCGAAAAAAATGAATTTTTGGTGAAAAAAAACGATACGGGGGGGTATACCCGAAAAATGAAAAAACGCAAACTTTGAAGGTCGATATCTCGGCTTCTATGGGAGCTATTGGGAAAATTCCAACGGTTTTGTCTTAGTTTCGTCATTCTAAATCCAACGAGACTATCCACAAGGTCGTAGCTCTTCTAATAGCTGAGATATGGCATTTTTGATGCCCATTTTTGGCCTCAAAAACGGACGTCGAAAACGACTTTTTCACGATTTTCAAAGTGCTCTCATTCCCTTAGTTCTGCTCGGATCCTGTTATAACCCGGTGTTTTCGTAATCTAGGTGACCCAAATAAGACGCTGGTATACTTAGTTTGATTTCGAAAAAAATGAATTTTTGGTGAAAAAAAACGATACGGGGGGGTATACCCGAAAAATGAAAAAACGCAAACTTTGAAGGTCGATATCTCGACTTCTATGGGAGCTATCGGGAAAATTCCAACGGTTTTGTCTTAGTTTCGTCATTCTAAATCCAACGAGACTATCCACAAGGTCGTAGCTCTTCTAATAGCTGAGATATGGCATTTTTGATGCCCATTTTTGGCCTCAAAAACGGACGTCGAAAACGACTTTTTCAGGATTTTCAAAGTGCTCTCATTCCCTTAGTTCTGCTCGGATCCTGTTATAACCCGGTGTTTTCGTAATCTAGGTGACCCAAATAAGACGCTGGTATACTTAGTTTGATTTCGAAAAAAATGAATTTTTGGTGAAAAAATTCGATACGGGGGGGTATACCCGAAAAATGAAAAAACCCAAACTTTGAAGGTCGATATCTCGGCTTCTATGGGAGCTATCGGGAAAATTCCAACGGTTTTGTCTTAGTTTCGTCAATCTAAATCCAACGAGACCATCCGCAAGGTCGTAGCTTTTACGATAGCTGAGATATGGCATTTTTGATGCCCATTTTTGGCCTCAAAAACGGACGTCGAAAACGACTTTTTCAAGATTTTCAAAGTGCTCTCATTCCCTTAGTTCTGCTCGGATCCTGCTATAACCCGGTGTTTTCGTAATCTAGGTGACATAAATAAGACCCTGGTATACTTAGTTTGATTTCGAAAAAAATGAATTTTTGGTGAAAAAAAACGATACGGGGGGGTATACCCGAAAAATGAAAAAACCCAAACTTTGAAGGTCGATATCTCGGCTCCTATGGGAGCTATCGGGAAAATTCCAACGGTTTTGTCTTAGTTTCGTCATTCTAAATCCAATGAGACCATCCGCAAGGTCGTAGCTTTTTTAATAGCTGAGATATGGCATTTTTGATGCCCATTTTTGGCCTCAAAAACGGACGTCGAAAACGACTTTTTCAGGATTTTCAAAGTGCTCTCATTCCCTTAGTTCTGCTCGGATCCTGTTATAACCCGGTGTTTTCGTAATCTAGGTGACATAAATAAGACCCTGGTATACTTAGTTTGATTTCGAAAAAAATGAATTTTTGGTGAAAAAAAACGATACGGGGGGGTATACCCGAAAAATGAAAAAACGCAAACTTTGAAGGTCGATATCTCGGCTTCTATGGGAGCTATCGGGAAAATTCCAACGGTTTTGTCTTAGTTTCGTCATTCTAAATCCAACGAGATCATCCGCAAGGTCGTAGCTCTTCTAATAGCTGAGATATGGCATTTTTGATGCCCATTTTTGGCCTCAAAAACGGACGTCGAAAACGACTTTTTCAGGATTTTCAAAGTGCTCTCATTCCCTTAGTTCTGCTCGGATCCTGTTATAACCCGGTGTTTTCGTAATCTAGGTGACCCAAATAAGACGCTGGTATACTTAGTTTGATTTCGAAAAAAATCAATTTTTGGTGAAAAAAATTCGATACGGGGGGTATACCCGAAAAATGAAAAAACCCAAACTTTGAAGGTCGATATCTCGGCTTCTATGGGAGCTATCGGGAAAATTCCAACGGTTTTGTCTTAGTTTCGTCATTTTAAATCCAACGAGACCATCCGCAAGGTCGTAGCTCTTACGATAGCTGAGATATGGCATTTTTGATGCCCATTTTTGGCCTCAAAAACGGACGTCGAAAACGACTTTTTCAGGATTTTCAAAGTGCTCTCATTCCCTTAGTTCTGCTCGGATCCTGTTATAACCCGGTGTTTTCGTAATCTAGGTGACCCAAATAAGACGCTGGTATACTTAGTTTGATTTCGAAAAAAATGAATTTTTGGTGAAAAAAAACGATACGGGGGGGTATACCCGAAAAATGAAAAAACGCAAACTTTGAAGGTCGATATCTCGGCTTCTATGGGAGCTATCGGGAAAATTCCAACGGTTTTGTCTTAGTTTCGTCATTTTAAATCCAACGAGACCATCCGCAAGGTCGTAGCTCTTACGATAGCTGAGATATGGCATTTTTGATGCCCATTTTTGGCCTCAAAAACGGACGTCGAAAACGACTTTTTCAGGATTTTCAAAGTGCTCTCATTCCCTTAGTTCTGCTCGGATCCTGTTATAACCCGGTGTTTTCGTAATATAGGTGACCCAAATAAGACGCTGGTATACTTAGTTTCATTTCGAAAAAAATGAATTTTTGGTGAAAAAATTCGATACGGGGGGGTATACCCGAAAAATGAAAAAACCCAAACTTTGAAGGTCGATATCTCGGCTCCTATGGGAGCTATCGGGAAAATTCCAACGGTTTTGTCTTAGTTTCGTCATTCTAAATCCAATGAGACCATCCGCAAGGTCGTAGCTTTTTTAATAGCTGAGATATGGCATTTTTGATGCCCATTTTTGGCCTTAAAAACGGACGTCGAAAACGACTTTTTCAGGATTTTCAAAGTGCTCTCATTCCCTTAGTTCTGCTCGGATCCTGTTATAACCCGGTGTTTTCGTAATCTAGGTGACATAAATAAGACCCTGGTATACTTAGTTTGATTTCGAAAAAAATGAATTTTTGGTGAAAAAAAACGATACGGGGGGGTATACCCGAAAAATGAAAAAACCCAAACTTTGAAGGTCGATATCTCGGCTCCTATGGGAGCTATCGGGAAAATTCCAACGGTTTTGTCTTAGTTTCGTCATTCTAAATCCAACGAGATCATCCGCAAGGTCGTAGCTCTTCTAATAGCTGAGATATGGCATTTTTGATGCCCATTTTTGGCCTCAAAAACGGACGTCGAAAACGACTTTTTCAGGATTTTCAAAGTGCTCTCATTCCCTTAGTTCTGCTCGGATCCTGTTATAACCCGGTGTTTTCGTAATCTAGGTGACCCAAATAAGACGCTGGTATACTTAGTTTGATTTCGAAAAAAATCAATTTTTGGTGAAAAAAATTCGATACGGGGGGGTATACCCGAAAAATGAAAAAACCCAAACTTTGAAGGTCGATATCTCGGCTCCTATGGGAGCTATCGGGAAAATTCCAACGGTTTTGTCTTAGTTTCGTCATTCTAAATCCAATGAGACCATCCGCAAGGTCGTAGCTGTTCTAATAGCTAAGATATGACATTTTTGATGCCCATTTTTGGCCTCAAAAACGGACGTCGAAAACGACTTTTTCAGGATTTTCAAAGTGCTCTCATTCCCTTAGTTCTGCTCGGATCCTGTTATAACCCGGTGTTTTCGTAATCTAGGTGACCCAAATAAGACGCTGGTATACTTAGTTTGATTTCGAAAAAAATCAATTTTTGGTGAAAAAAATTCGATACGGGGGGGTATACCCGAAAAATGAATAAACCCAAACTTTGAAGGTCGATATCTCGGCTCCTATGGGAGCTATCGGGAAAATTCCAACGGTTTTGTCTTAGTTTCGTCATTCTAAATCCAACGAGACTATCCACAAGGTCGTAGCTCTTCTAATAGCTGAGATATGGCATTTTTGATGCCCATTTTTGGCCTCAAAAACGGACGTCGAAAACGACTTTTTCAGGATTTTCAAAGTGCTCTCATTCCCTTAGTTCTGCTCGGATCCTGTTATAACCCGGTGTTTTCGTAATCTAGGTGACCCAAATAAGACGCTGGTATACTTAGTTTGATTTCGAAAAAAATCAATTTTTGGTGAAAAAAATTCGATACGGGGGGGTATACCCGAAAAATGAAAAAACCCAAACTTTGAAGGTCGATATCTCGGCTCCTATGGGAGCTATCGGGAAAATTCCAACGGTTTTGTCTTAGTTTCGTCATTCTAAATCCAATGAGACCATCCGCAAGGTCGTAGCTCTTTTAATAGCTGAGATATGGCATTTTTGATGCCCATTTTTGGCCTCAAAAACGGACGTCGAAAACGACTTTTTCAGGATTTTCAAAGTGCTCTCATTCCCTTAGTTCTGCTCGGATCCTGTTATAACCCGGTGTATTCGTAATCTAGGTGACCCAAATAAGACGCTGGTATACTTAGTTTGATTTCGAAAAAAATGAATTTTTGGTGAAAAAAAACGATACGGGGGGGTATACCCGAAAAATGAAAAAACGCAAATTTTGAAGGTCGATATCTCGGCTTCTATGGGAGCTATCGGGAAAATTCCAACGGTTTTGTCTTAGTTTCGTCATTCTAAATCCAACGAGATCATCCGCAAGGTCGTAGCTCTTCTAATAGCTGAGATATGGCATTTTTGATGCCCATTTTTGGCCTCAAAAACGGACGTCGAAAACGACTTTTTCAGGATTTTCAAAGTGCTCTCATTCCCTTAGTTCTGCTCGGATCCTGTTATAACCCGGTGTTTTCGTAATCTAGGTGACCCAAATAAGACGCTGGTATACTTAGTTTGATTTCGAAAAAAATGAATTTTTGGTGAAAAAAAACGATACGGGGGGGTATACCCGAAAAATGAATAAACCCAAACTTTGAAGGTCGATATCTCGGCTCCTATGGGAGCTATCGGGAAAATTCCAACGGTTTTGTCTTAGTTTCGTCATTCTAAATCCAACGAGACTATCCACAAGGTCGTAGCTCTTCTAATAGCTGAGATATGGCATTTTTGATGCCCATTTTTGGCCTCAAAAACGGACGTCGAAAACGACTTTTTCAGGATTTTCAAAGTGCTCTCATTCCCTTAGTTCTGCTCGGATCCTGTTATAACCCGGTGTTTTCGTAATCTAGGTGACCCAAATAAGACGCTGGTATACTTAGTTTGATTTCGAAAAAAATGAATTTTTGGTGAAAAAATTCGATACGGGGGGGTATACCCGAAAAATGGAAAAACCCAAACTTTGAAGGTCGATATCTCGACTTCTATGGGAGCTATCGGGAAAATTCCAACGGTTTTGTCTTAGTTTCGTCATTCTAAATCCAACGAGACTATCCACAAGGTCGTAGCTCTTCTAATAGCTGAGATATGGCATTTTTGATGCCCATTTTTGGCCTCAAAAACGGACGTCGAAAACGACTTTTTCAGGATTTTCAAAGTGCTCTCATTCCCTTAGTTCTGCTCGGATCCTGTTATAACCCGGTGTTTTCGTAATCTAGGTGACCCAAATAAGACGCTGGTATACTTAGTTTGATTTCGAAAAAAATGAATTTTTGGTGAAAAAATTCGATACGGGGGGGTATACCCGAAAAATGAAAAAACCCAAACTTTGAAGGTCGATATCTCGGCTTCTATGGGAGCTATCGGGAAAATTCCAACGGTTTTGTCTTAGTTTCGTCAATCTAAATCCAACGAGACCATCCGCAAGGTCGTAGCTTTTACGATAGCTGAGATATGGCATTTTGATGCCCATTTTTGGCCTCAAAAACGGACGTCGAAAACGACTTTTTCAAGATTTTCAAAGTGCTCTCATTCCCTTAGTTCTGCTCGGATCCTGTTATAACCCGGTGTTTTCGTAATCTAGGTGACCCAAATAAGACGCTGGTATACTTAGTTTGATTTCGAAAAAAATGAATTTTTGGTGAAAAAAAACGATACGGGGGGGGGGTATACCCGAAAAATGAAAAAACGCAAACTTTGAAGGTCGATATCTCGGCTTCTATGGGAGCTATCGGGAAAATTCCAACGGTTTTGTCTTAGTTTCGTCATTCTAAATCCAATGAGACCATCCGCAAGGTCGTAGCTTTTTTAATAGCTGAGATATGGCATTTTTGATGCCCATTTTTGGCCTTAAAAACGGACGTCGAAAACGACTTTTTCAGGATTTTCAAAGTGCTCTCATTCCCTTAGTTCTGCTCGGATCCTGTTATAACCCGGTGTTTTCGTAATCTAGGTGACCCAAATAAGACGCTGGTATACTTAGTTTGATTTCGAAAAAAATGAATTTTTGGTGAAAAAAAACGATACGGGGGGGTATACCCGAAAAATGAATAAGCCCAAACTTTGAAGGTCGATATCTCGGCTCCTATGGGAGCTATCGGGAAAATTCCAACGGTTTTGTCTTAGTTTCGTCATTCTAAATCCAACGAGATCATCCGCAAGGTCGTAGCTCTTCTAATAGCTGAGATATGGCATTTTTGATGCCCATTTTTGGCCTCAAAAACGGACGTCGAAAACGACTTTTTCAGGATTTTCAAAGTGCTCTCATTCCCTTAGTTCTGCTCGGATCCTGTTATAACCCGGTGTTTTCGTAATCTAGGTGACCCAAATAAGACGCTGGTATACTTAGTTTGATTTCGAAAAAAATCAATTTTTGGTGAAAAAAATTCGATACGGGGGGGTATACCCGAAAAATGAAAAAACCCAAACTTTGAAGGTCGATATCTCGGCTCCTATGGGAGCTATCGGGAAAATTCCAACGGTTTTGTCTTAGTTTCGTCATTCTAAATCCAATGAGACCATCCGCAAGGTCGTAGCTGTTCTAATAGCTAAGATATGACATTTTTGATGCCCATTTTTGGCCTCAAAAACGGACGTCGAAAACGACTTTTTCAGGATTTTCAAAGTGCTCTCATTCCCTTAGTTCTGCTCGGATCCTGTTATAACCCGGTGTTTTCGTAATCTAGGTGACCCAAATAAGACGCTGGTATACTTAGTTTGATTTCGAAAAAAATGAATTTTTGGTGAAAAAAAACGATACGGGGGGGTATACCCGAAAAATGAAAAAACCCAAACTTTGAAGGTCGATATCTCGGCTCCTATGGGAGCTATCGGGAAAATTCCAACGGTTTTGTCTTAGTTTCGTCATTCTAAATCCAACGAGACTATCCACAAGGTCGTAGCTCTTCTAATAGCTGATATATGGCATTTTTGATGCCCATTTTGGCCTCAAAAACGGACGTCGAAAACGACTTTTTCAGGATTTTCAAAGTGCTCTCATTCCCTTAGTTCTGCTCGGATCCTGTTATAACCCGGTGTTTTCGTAATCTAGGTGACCCAAATAAGACGCTGGTATACTTAGTTTGATTTCGAAAAAAATGAATTTTTGGTGAAAAAAAACGATACGGGGGGGTATACCCGAAAAATGAAAAAACGCAAACTTTGAAGGTCGATATCTCGGCTTCTATGGGAGCTATCGGGAAAATTCCACCGGTTTTGTCTTAGTTTCGTCATTCTAAATCCAACGAGACCATCCGCAAGGTCATAGCTCTTACGATAGCTGAGATATAGCATTTTTGATGCCCATTTTTGGCCTCAAAAACGGACGTCGAAAACGACTTTTTCAGGATTTTCAAAGTGCTCTCATTCCCTTAGTTCTGCTCGGATCCTGTTATAACCCGGTGTTTTCGTAATCTAGGTGACCCAAATAAGACGCTGGTATACTTAGTTTGATTTCGAAAAAAATGAATTTTTGGTGAAAAAAAACGATACGGGGGGGTATACCCGAAAAATGAATAAACCCAAACTTTGAAGGTCGATATCTCGGCTCCTATGGGAGCTATCGGGAAAATTCCAACGGTTTTGTCTTAGTTTCGTCATTCTAAATCCAACGAGACTATCCACAAGGTCGTAGCTCTTCTAATAGCTGAGATATGGCATTTTTGATGCCCATTTTTGGCCTCAAAAACGGACGTCGAAAACGACTTTTCCAGGATTTTCAAAGTGCTCTCATTCCCTTAGTTCTGCTCGGATCCTGTTATAACCCGGTGTTTTCGTAATCTAGGTGACCCAAATAAGACGCTGGTATACTTAGTTTGATTTCGAAAAAAATGAATTTTTGGTGAAAAAATTCGATACGGGGGGGTATACCCGAAAAATGAAAAAACCCAAACTTTGAAGGTCGATATCTCGACTTCTATGGGAGCTATCGGGAAAATTCCAACGGTTTTGTCTTAGTTTCGTCATTCTAAATCCAACGAGATCATCCGCAAGGTCGTAGCTCTTCTAATAGCTGAGATATGGCATTTTTGATGCCCATTTTTGGCCTCAAAAACGGACGTCGAAAACGACTTTTTCACGATTTTCAAAGTGCTCTCATTCCCTTAGTTCTGCTCGGATCCTGTTATAACCCGGTGTTTTCGTAATCTAGGTGACCCACATAAGACGCTGGTATACTTAGTTTGATTTCGAAAAAAATGAATTTTTGGTGAAAAAATTCGATACGGGGGGGTATACCCGAAAAATGAAAAAACCCAAACTTTGAAGGTCGATATCTCGGCTTCTATGGGAGCTATCGGGAAAATTCCAACGGTTTTGTCTTAGTTTCGTCATTCTAAATCCAACGAGACCATCCGCAAGGTCGTAGCTCTTACGATAGCTGAGATATGGCATTTTTGATGCCCATTTTTGGCCTCAAAAACGGACGTCGAAAACGACTTTTTCAGGATTTTCAAAGTGCTACTCTCACGAGATGTGTGCTCGGATCCTGTTATAACCCGGTGTTTTCGTAATCTAGGTGACCCAAATAAGACGCTGGTATACTTAGTTTGATTTCGAAAAAAATGAATTTTTGGTGAAAAAAAACGATACGGGGGGGTATACCCGAAAAATGAATAAACCCAAACTTTGAAGGTCGATATCTCGGCTCCTATGGGAGCTATCGGGAAAATTCCAACGGTTTTGTCTTAGTTTCGTCATTCTAAATCCAACGAGACTATCCACAAGGTCGTAGCTCTTCTAATAGCTGAGATATGGCATTTTTGATGCCCATTTTTGGCCTCAAAAACGGACGTCGAAAACGACTTTTTCAGGATTTTCAAAGTGCTCTCATTCCCTTAGTTCTGCTCGGATCCTGTTATAACCCGGTGTTTTCGTAATCTAGGTGACCCAAATAAGACGCTGGTATACTTAGTTTGATTTCGAAAAAAATGAATTTTTGGTGAAAAAATTCGATACGGGGGGGTATACCCGAAAAATGAAAAAACGCAAATTTTGAAGGTCGATATCTCGGCTTCTATGGGAGCTATCGGGAAAATTCCAACGGTTTTGTCTTAGTTTCGTCATTCTAAATCCAACGAGACCATCCGCAAGGTCGTAGCTCTGACGATAGCTGAGATATGGCATTTTTGATGCCCATTTTTGGCCTCAAAAACGGACGTCGAAAACGACTTTTTCAGGATTTTCAAAGTGCTCTCATTCCCTTAGTTCTGCTCGGATCCTGTTATAACCCGGTGTTTTCGTAATCTAGGTGACCCAAATAAGACGCTGGTATACTTAGTTTGATTTCGAAAAAAAATGAATTTTTGGTGAAAAAAAACGATACGGGGGGGTATACCCGAAAAATGAAAAAACGCAAACTTTGAAGGTCGATATCTCGGCTTCTATGGGAGCTATCGGGAAAATTCCAAAGGTTTTGTCTTAGTTTCGTCATTCTAAATCCAACGAGACCATCCGCAAGGTCGTAGCTCTTCTAATAGCTGAGATATGGCATTTTTGATGCCCATTTTTGGCCTCAAAAACGGACGTCGAAAACGACTTTTTCAGGATTTTCAAAGTGCTCTCATTCCCTTAGTTCTGCTCGGATCCTGTTATAACCCGGTGATTTCGTAATCTAGGTAACCCAAATAAGACGCTGGTATACTTAGTTTGATTTCGAAAAAAATGAATTTTTGGTGAAAAAATTCGATACGGGGGGGTATACCCGAAAAATGAAAAAACCCAAACTTTGAAGCTCGATATCTCGACTTCTATGGGAGCTATCGAGAAAATTCCAACGGTTTTGTCTTAGTTTCGTCATTCTAAATCCAACGAGATCATCCGCAAGGTCGTAGCTCTTCTAATAGCTGAGATATGGCATTTTTGATGCCCATTTTTGGCCTCAAAAACGGACGTCGAAAACGACTTTTTCAGGATTTTCAAAGTGCTCTCATTCCCTTAGTTCTGCTCGGATCCTGTTATAACCCGGTGTTTTCGTAATCTAGGTGACCCAATTAAGACGCTGGTATACTTAGTTTGATTTCGAAAAAAATGAATTTTTGGTGAAAAAATTCGATACGGGGGGGTATACCCGAAAAATGAAAAAACGCAAACTTTGAAGGTCGATATCTCGGCTTCTATGGGAGCTATCGGGAAAATTCCAACGGTTTTGTCTTAGTTTCGTCATTCTAAATCCAATGAGACCATCCGCAAGGTCGTAGCTCTTCTAATAGCTGAGATATGGCATTTTTGATGCCCATTTTTGGCCTCAAAAACGGACGTCGAAAACGACTTTTTCAGGATTTTCAAAGTGCTCTCATTCCCTTAGTTCTGCTCGGATCCTGTTATAACCCGGTGTTTTCGTAATCTAGGTGACCCAAATAAGACGCTGGTATACTTAGTTTGATTTCGAAAAAAATGAATTTTTGGTGAAAAAATTCGATACGGGGGGGTATACCCGAAAAATGAAAAAACGCAAACTTTGAAGGTCGATATCTCGGCTTCTATGGGAGCTATCGGGAAAATTCCAACGGTTTTGTCTTAGTTTCGTCATTCTAAATCCAACGAGATCATCCGCAAGGTCGTAGCTCTTCTAATAGCTGAGATATGGCATTTTTGATGCCCATTTTTGGCCTCAAAAACGGACGTCGAAAACGACTTTTTCAGGATTTTCAAAGTGCTCTCATTCCCTTAGTTCTGCTCGGATCCTGTTATAACCCGGTGTTTTCGTAATCTAGGTGACCCAAATAAGACGCTGGTATACTTAGTTTGATTTCGAAAAAAAAGAATTTTTGGTGAAAAAAAACGATACGGGGGGGTATACCCGAAAAATGAATAAACCCAAACTTTGAAGGTCGATATCTTGGCTCCTATGGGAGCTATCGGGAAAATTCCAACGGTTTTGTCTTAGTTTCGTCATTCTAAATCCAATGAGACCATCCGCAAGGTCGTAGCTCTTCTAATAGCTGAGATATGGCATTTTTGATGCCCATTTTTGGCCTCAAAAACGGACGTCGAAAACGACTTTTTCAGGATTTTCAAAGTGCTCTCATTCCCTTAGTTCTGCTCGGATCCTGTTATAACCCGGTGTTTTCGTAATCTAGGTGACCCAAATAAGACGCTGGTATACTTAGTTTGATTTCGAAAAAAATGAATTTTTGGTGAAAAAATTCGATACGGGGGATTATACCCGAAAAATGAAAAAACCCAAACTTTGAAGGTCGATATCTCGGCTCCTATGGGAGCTATCGGGAAAATTCCAACGGTTTTGTATTAGTTTCGTCATTCTAAATCCAATGAGACTATCCGCAAGGTCGTAGCTCTTCTAATAGCTGAGATATGGCATTTTTGATGCCCATTTTTGGCCTCAAAAACGGACGTCGAAAACGACTTTTTCAGGATTTTCAAAGTGCTCTCATTCCCTTAGTTCTGCTCGGATCCTGTTATAACCCGGTGTTTTCGTAATCTAGGTGACCCAAATAAGACGCTGGTATACTTAGTTTGATTTCGAAAAAAATGAATTTTTGGTGAAAAAATTCGATACGGGGGGTTATACCCGAAAAATGAAAAAACGCAAACTTTGAAGGTCGATATCTCGGCTTCTATGGGAGCTATCGGGAAAATTCCAACGGTTTTGTCTTAGTTTCGTCATTCTAAATCCAACGAGACCATCCGCAAGGTCGTAGCTCTGACGATAGCTGAGATATGGCATTTTTGATGCCCATTTTTGGCCTCAAAAACGGACGTCGAAAACGACTTTTTCAGGATTTTCAAAGTGCTCTCATTCCCTTAGTTCTGCTCGGATCCTGTTATAACCCGGTGTTTTCGTAATCTAGGTGACCCAAATAAGACGCTGGTATACTTAGTTTGATTTCGAAAAAAATCAATTTTTGGTGAAAAAAATTCGATACGGGGGGGTATACCCGAAAAATGAAAAAACCCAAACTTTGAAGGTCGATATCTCGGCTCCTATGGGAGCTATCGGGAAAAATTCCAACGGTTTTGTCTTAGTTTCGTCATTCTAAATCCAATGAGACCATCCGCAAGGTCGTAGCTTTTCTAATAGCTGAGATATGGCATTTTTGATGCCCATTTTTGGCCTCAAAAACGGACGTCGAAAACGACTTTTTCAGGATTTTCAAAGTGCTCTCATTCCCTTAGTTCTGCTCGGATCCTGTTATAACCCGGTGTTTTCGTAATCTAGGTGACCCAAATAAGACGCTGGTATACTTAGTTTGATTTCGAAAAAAATCAATTTTTGGTGAAAAAAATTCGATACGGGGGGGTATACCCGAAAAATGAAAAAACCCAAACTTTGAAGGTCGATATCTCGGCTCCTATGGGAGCTATCGGGAAAAATTCCAACGGTTTTGTCTTAGTTTCGTCATTCTAAATCCAATGAGACCATCCGCAAGGTCGTAGCTTTTCTAATAGCTGAGATATGGCATTTTTGATGCCCATTTTTGGCCTCAAAAACGGACGTCGAAAACGACTTTTTCAGGATTTTCAAAGTGCTCTCATTCCCTTAGTTCTGCTCGGATGCTGTTATAACCCGGTGTTTTTGTAATCTAGGTGACCCAAATAAGACGCTGGTATACTTAGTTTGATTTCAAAAAAAATGAATTTTTGGTGAAAAAAAACGATACGGGGGGGTATACCCGAAAAATGAAAAGACGCAAACTTTGAAGGTCGATATCTCGGCTTCTATGGGAGCTATCGGGAAAATTCCAACGGTTTTGTCTTAGTTTCGTCATTCTAAATCCAACGAGACTATCCGCAAGGTCGTAGCTCTTCTAATAGCTGAGATATGGCATTTTTGATGCCCATTTTTGGCCTCAAAAACGGACGTCGAAAACGACTTTTTCAGGATTTTCAAAGTGCTCTCATTCCCTTAGTTCTGCTCGGATCCTGTTATAACCCGGTGTTTTCGTAATCTAGGTGACCCAAATAAGACGCTGGTATACTTAGTTTGATTTCGAAAAAAATGAATTTTTGGTGAAAAAAAACGATACGGGGGGGTATACCCGAAAAATGAAAAAACGCAAACTTTGAAGGTCGATATCTCGGCTTCTATGGGAGCTATCGGGAAAATTCCAACGGTTTTGTCTTAGTTTCGTCATTCTAAATCCAATGAGACCATCCGCAAGGTCGTAGCTCTTCTAATAGCTGAGATATGGCATTTTTGATGCCCATTTTTGGCCTCAAAAACGGACGTCGAAAACGACTTTTTCAGGATTTTCAAAGTGCTCTCATTCCCTTAGTTCTGCTCGGATCCTGTTATAACCCGGTGTTTTCGTAATCTAGGTGACCCAAATAAGACGCTGGTATACTTAGTTTGATTTCGAAAAAAATCAATTTTTGGTGAAAAAAATTCGATACGGGGGGGTATACCCGAAAAATGAATAAACCCAAACTTTGAAGGTCGATATCTCGGCTCCTATGGGAGCTATCGGGAAAATTCCAACGGTTTTGTCTTAGTTTCGTCATTCTAAATCCAACGAGACTATCCACAAGGTCGTAGCTCTTCTAATAGCTGAGATATGGCATTTTTGATGCCCATTTTTGGCCTCAAAAACGGACGTCGAAAACGACTTTTTCAGGATTTTCAAAGTGCTCTCATTCCCTTAGTTCTGCTCGGATCCTGTTATAACCCGGTGTTTTCGTAATCTAGGTTACCCAAATAAGACGCTGGTATACTTAGTTTGATTTCGAAAAAAATGAATTTTTGGTGAAAAAATTCGATACGGGGGGGTATACCCGAAAAATGAAAAAACGCAAACTTTGAAGGTCGATATCTCGGCTTCTATGGGAGCTATCGGGAAAATTCCAACGGTTTTGTCTTAGTTTCGTCATTCTAAATCCAACGAGACCATCCGCAAGGTCGTAGCTCTGACGATAGCTGAGATATGGCATTTTTGATGCCCATTTTTGGCCTCAAAAACGGACGTCGAAAACGACTTTTTCAAGATTTTCAAAGTGCTCTCATTCCCTTAGTTCTGCTCGGATTCTGTTATAACCCGGTGTTTTCGTAATCTAGGTGACCCAAATAAGACGCTGGTATACTTAGTTTGATTTCGAAAAAAATGAATTTTTGGTGAAAAAATTCGATACGGGGGGGTATACCCGAAAAATGAAAAAACGCAAACTTTGAAGGTCGATATCTCGGCTTCTATGGGAGCTATCGGGAAAATTCCAACGGTTTTGTCTTAGTTTCGTCATTCTAAATCCAACGAGACCATCCGCAAGGTCGTAGCTCTGACGATAGCTGAGATATGGCATTTTTGATGCCCATTTTTGGCCTCAAAAACGGACGTCGAAAACGACTTTTTCAAGATTTTCAAAGTGCTCTCATTCCCTTAGTTCTGCTCGGATCCTGTTATAACCCGGTGTTTTCGTAATCTAGGTGACCCAAATAAGACGCTGGTATACTTAGTTTAATTTCGAAAAAAATGAATTTTTGGTGAAAAAAAACGATACGTGGGGGTATACCCGAAAAATGAAAAAACGCAAACTTTGAAGGTCGATATCTCGGCTTCTATGGGAGCTATCGGGAAAATTCCAACGGTTTTGTCTTAGTTTCGTCATTCTAAATCCAACGAGACCATCCGC
Source organism: Anthonomus grandis grandis (assembly GCF_022605725.1). Classification (NCBI taxonomy): domain Eukaryota; kingdom Metazoa; phylum Arthropoda; class Insecta; order Coleoptera; family Curculionidae; genus Anthonomus; species Anthonomus grandis. Next base: position 20,013 of record NC_065548.1, on the reverse strand, counting down.
AAGGTCGTAGCTCTGACGATAGCTGAGATATGGCATTTTTGATGCCCATTTTTGGCCTCAAAAACGGACGTCGAAAACGACTTTTTCAGGATTTTCAAAGTGCTCTCATTCCCTTAGTTCTGCTCGGATCCTGTTATAACCCGGTGTTTTCGTAATCTAGGTGACCCAAATAAGACGCTGGTATACTTAGATTGATTTCGAAAAAAATGAATTTTTGGTGAAAAAATTCGATACGGGGGGTTATACCCGAAAAATGAAAAAACGCAAACTTTGAAGGTCGATATCTCGGCTTCTATGGGAGCTATCGGGAAAATTCCAACGGTTTTGTCTTAGTTTCGTCATTCTAAGTCCAACGAGACTATCCGCAAGGTCGTAGCTCTGACGATAGCTGAGATATGGCATTTTTGATGCCCATTTTTGGCCTCAAAAACGGACGGTAAAACGACTTTTTCAGGATTTTCAAAGTGCTCTCATTCCCTTAGTTCTGCTCGGATCCTGTTATAACCCGGTGTTTTCGTAATCTAGGTGACCCAAATAAGACGCTGGTATACTTAGTTTGATTTCGAAAAAAATGAATTTTTGGTGAAAAAAAACGATACGGGGGGGTATACCCGAAAAATGAATAAACCCAAACTTTGAAGGTCGATATCTCGGCTCCTATGGGAGCTATCGGGAAAATTCCAACGGTTTTGTCTTAGTTTCGTCATTCTAAATCCAACGAGACTATCCACAAGGTCGAAGCTCTTCTAATAGCTGAGATATGGCATTTTTGATGCCCATTTTTGGCCTCAAAAACGGACGTCGAAAACGACTTTTTCAGGATTTTCAAAGTGCTCTCATTCCCTTAGTTCTGCTCGGATCCTGTTATAACCCGGTGTTTTCGTAATCTAGGTGACCCAAATAAGACGCTGGTATACTTAGTTTGATTTCGAAAAAAATCAATTTTTGGTGAAAAAAATTCGATGCGGGGGGGTATACCCGAAAAATGAAAAAACCCAAACTTTGAAGGTCGATATCTCGGCTCCTATGGGAGCTATCGGGAAAATTCCAACGGTTTTGTCTTAGTTTCGTCATTCTAAATCCAACGAGATCATCCGCAAGGTCGTAGCTTTTCTAATAGCTGAGATATGGCATTTTTGATGCCCATTTTTGGCCTCAAAAACGGACGTCGAAAACGACTTTTTCAAGATTTTCAAAGTGCTCTCATTCCCTTAGTTCTGCTCGGATCCTGTTATAACCCGGTGTTTTCGTAATCTAGGTGACCCAAATAAGACGCTGGTATACTTAGTTTGATTTCGAAAAAAATGAATTTTTGGTGAAAAAAAACGATACGGGGGGGTATACCCGAAAAATGAAAAAACGCAAACTTTGAAGGTCGATATCTCGGCTTTTATGGGAGCTATCGGGAAAATTCCAACGGTTTTGTCTTAGTTTCGTCATTCTAAATCCAACGAGATCATCCGCAAGGTCGTAGCTTTTCTAATAGCTGAGATATGGCATTTTTGATGCCCATTTTTGGCCTCAAAAACGGACGTCGAAAACGACTTTTTCAAGATTTTCAAAGTGCTCTCATTCCCTTAGTTCTGCTCGGATCCTGTTATAACCCGGTGTTTTCGTAATCTAGGTGACCCAAATAAGACGCTGGTATACTTAGTTTGATTTCGAAAAAAATGAATTTTTGGTGAAAAAATTCGATACGGGGGGGTATACCCGAAAAATGAAAAAACGCAAACTTTGAAGGTCGATATCTCGGCTTTTATGGGAGCTATCGGGAAAATTCCAACGGTTTTGTCTTAGTTTCGTCATTCTAAATCCAACGAGACCATCCGCAAGGTCGTAGCTCTGACGATAGCTGAGATATGGCATTTTTGATGCCCATTTTTGGCCTCAAAAACGGACGTCGAAAACGACTTTTTCAGGATTTTCAAAGTGCTCTCATTCCCTTAGTTCTGCTCGGATCCTGTTATAACCCGGTGTTTTCGTAATCTAGGTGACCCAAATAAGACGCTGGTATACTTAGTTTGATTTCGAAAAAAATGAATTTTTGGTGAAAAAATTCGATACGGGGGGGTATACCCGAAAAATGAAAAAAACGCAAATTTTGAAGGTCGATATCACGGCTTCTATGGGAGCTATCGGGAAAATTCCAACGGTTTTGTCTTAGTTTCGTCATTCTAAATCCAATGAGACCATCCGCAAGGTCGTAGCTCTTCTAATAGCTGAGATATGGCATTTTTGATGCCCATTTTTGGCCTCAAAAACGGACGTCGAAAACGACTTTTTCAGGATTTTCAAAGTGCTCTCATTCCCTTAGTTCTGCTCGGATCCTGTTATAACCCGGTGATTTCGTAATCTAGGTAACCCAAATAAGACGCTGGTATACTTAGTTTGATTTCGAAAAAAAATGAATTTTTGGTGAAAAAATTCGATACGGGGGGGTATACCCGAAAAATGAAAAAACCCAAACTTTGAAGCTCGATATCTCGACTTCTATGGGAGCTATCGAGAAAATTCCAACGGTTTTGTCTTAGTTTCGTCATTCTAAATCCAACGAGATCATCCGCAAGGTCGTAGCTCTTCTAATAGCTGAGATATGGCATTTTTGATGCCCATTTTTGGCCTCAAGAAAAACGGACGTCGAAAACGACTTTTTCAGGATTTTCAAAGTGCTCTCATTCCCTTAGTTCTGCTCGGATCCTGTTATAACCCGGTGTTTTCGTAATCTAGGTGACCCAAATAAGACGCTGGTATACTTAGTTTGATTTCGAAAAAAATCAATTTTTGGTGAAAAAAATTCGATACGGGGGGGTATACCCGAAAAATGAAAAAAACCCAAACTTTGAAGGTCGATATCTCGGCTCCTATACTCTCACGAGATGTGTAACGGTTTTGTCTTAGTTTCGTCATTCTAAATCCAATGAGACCATCCGCAAGGTCGTAGCTCTGACGATAGCTGAGATATGGCATTTTTGATGCCCATTTTTGGCCTCAAAAACGGACGTCGAAAACGACTTTTTCAAGATTTTCAAAGTGCTCTCATTCCCTTAGTTCTGCTCGGATCCTGTTATAACCCGGTGTTTTCGTAATCTAGGTGATCCAAATAAGACGCTGGTATACTTAGTTTGATTTCGAAAAAAATGAATTTTTGGTGAAAAAAAACGATACGGGGGGGTATACCCGAAAAATGAAAAAACGCAAACTTTGAAGGTCGATATCTTGGCTCCTATGGGAGCTATCGGGAAAATTCCAACGGTTTTGTCTTAGTTTCATCATTCTAAATCCAATGAGACCATCCGCAAGGTCGTAGCTCTTCTAATAGCTGAGATATGGCATTTTTGATGCCCATTTTTGGCCTCAAAAACGGACGTCGAAAACGACTTTTTCAGGATTTTCAAAGTGCTCTCATTCCCTTAGTTCTGCTCGGATCCTGTTATAACCCGGTGTTTTCGTAATCTAGGTGACCCAAATAAGACGCTGGTATACTTAGATTGATTTCGAAAAAAATGAATTTTTGGTGAAAAAATTCGATACGGGGGGTTATACCCGAAAAATGAAAAAACGCAAACTTTGAAGGTCGATATCTCGGCTTCTATGGGAGCTATCGGGAAAATTCCAACGGTTTTGTCTTAGTTTCGTCATTCTAAGTCCAACGAGACTATCCGCAAGGTCGTAGCTCTGACGATAGCTGAGATATGGCATTTTTGATGCCCATTTTTGGCCTCAAAAACGGACGTCGAAAACGACTTTTTCAAGATTTTCAAAGTGCTCTCATTCCCTTAGTTCTGCTCGGATCCTGTTATAACCCGGTGTTTTCGTAATCTAGGTGACCCAAATAAGACGCTGGTATACTTAGTTTGATTTCGAAAAAAATGAATTTTTGGTGAAAAAAAACGATACGGGGGGTATACCCGAAAAATGAAAAAACGCAAACTTTGAAGGTCGATATCTCGGCTTCTATGGGAGCTATCGGGAAAATTCCAACGGTTTTGTCTTAGTTTCGTCATTCTAAGTCCAACGAGACTATCCACAAGTTCGTAGCTCTTCTAATAGCTGAGATATGGCATTTTTGATGCCCATTTTTGGCCTCAAAAACGGACGGTAAAACGACTTTTTCAGGATTTTCAAAGTGCTCTCATTCCCTTAGTTCTGCTCGGATCCTGTTATAACCCGGTGTTTTCGTAATCTAGGTGACCCAAATAAGACGCTGGTATACTTAGTTTGATTTCGAAAAAAATGAATTTTTGGTGAAAAAAAAACGATACGGGGGGGTATACCCGAAAAATGAATAAACCCAAACTTTGAAGGTCGATATCTCGGCTCCTATGGGAGCTATCGGGAAAATTCCAACGGTTTTGTCTTAGTTTCGTCATTCTAAATCCAACGAGACTATCCACAAGGTCGAAGCTCTTCTAATAGCTGAGATATGGCATTTTTGATGCCCATTTTTGGCCTCAAAAACGGACGTCGAAAACGACTTTTTCAGGATTTTCAAAGTGCTCTCATTCCCTTAGTTCTGCTCGGATCCTGTTATAACCCGGTGTTTTCGTAATCTAGGTGACCCAAATAAGACGCTGGTATACTTAGTTTGATTTCGAAAAAAATCAATTTTTGGTGAAAAAAATTCGATGCGGGGGGGTATACCCGAAAAATGAAAAAACCCAAACTTTGAAGGTCGATATCTCGGCTCCTATGGGAGCTATCGGGAAAATTCCAACGGTTTTGTCTTAGTTTCGTCATTCTAAATCCAACGAGATCATCCGCAAGGTCGTAGCTTTTCTAATAGCTGAGATATGGCATTTTTGATGCCCATTTTTGGCCTCAAAAACGGACGTCGAAAACGACTTTTTCAAGATTTTCAAAGTGCTCTCATTCCCTTAGTTCTGCTCGGATCCTGTTATAACCCGGTGTTTTCGTAATCTAGGTGACCCAAATAAGACGCTGGTATACTTAGTTTGATTTCGAAAAAAATGAATTTTTGGTGAAAAAAAACGATACGGGGGGGTATACCCGAAAAATGAAAAAACGCAAACTTTGAAGGTCGATATCTCGGCTTTTATGGGAGCTATCGGGAAAATTCCAACGGTTTTGTCTTAGTTTCGTCATTCTAAATCCAACGAGATCATCCGCAAGGTCGTAGCTTTTCTAATAGCTGAGATATGGCATTTTTGATGCCCATTTTTGGCCTCAAAAACGGACGTCGAAAACGACTTTTTCAAGATTTTCAAAGTGCTCTCATTCCCTTAGTTCTGCTCGGATCCTGTTATAACCCGGTGTTTTCGTAATCTAGGTGACCCAAATAAGACGCTGGTATACTTAGTTTGATTTCGAAAAAATTGAATTTTTGGTGAAAAAATTCGATACGGGGGGGTATACCCGAAAAATGAAAAAACGCAAACTTTGAAGGTCGATATCTCGGCTTTTATGGGAGCTATCGGGAAAATTCCAACGGTTTTGTCTTAGTTTCGTCATTCTAAATCCAACGAGACCATCCGCAAGGTCGTAGCTCTGACGATAGCTGAGATATGGCATTTTTGATGCCCATTTTTGGCCTCAAAAACGGACGTCGAAAACGACTTTTTCAGGATTTTCAAAGTGCTCTCATTCCCTTAGTTCTGCTCGGATCCTGTTATAACCCGGTGTTTTCGTAATCTAGGTGACCCAAATAAGACGCTGGTATACTTAGTTTGATTTCGAAAAAAATGAATTTTTGGTGAAAAAATTCGATACGGGGGGGTATACCCGAAAAATGAAAAAACGCAAATTTTGAAGGTCGATATCACGGCTTCTATGGGAGCTATCGGGAAAATTCCAACGGTTTTGTCTTAGTTTCGTCATTCTAAATCCAATGAGACCATCCGCAAGGTCGTAGCTCTTCTAATAGCTGAGATATGGCATTTTTGATGCCCATTTTTGGCCTCAAAAACGGACGTCGAAAACGACTTTTTCAGGATTTTCAAAGTGCTCTCATTCCCTTAGTTCTGCTCGGATCCTGTTATAACCCGGTGATTTCGTAATCTAGGTAACCCAAATAAGACGCTGGTATACTTAGTTTGATTTCGAAAAAAATGAATTTTTGGTGAAAAAATTCGATACGGGGGGGTATACCCGAAAAATGAAAAAACCCAAACTTTGAAGCTCGATATCTCGACTTCTATGGGAGCTATCGAGAAAATTCCAACGGTTTTGTCTTAGTTTCGTCATTCTAAATCCAACGAGATCATCCGCAAGGTCGTAGCTCTTCTAATAGCTGAGATATGGCATTTTTGATGCCCATTTTTGGCCTCAAAAACGGACGTCGAAAACGACTTTTTCAGGATTTTCAAAGTGCTCTCATTCCCTTAGTTCTGCTCGGATCCTGTTATAACCCGGTGTTTTCGTAATCTAGGTGACCCAAATAAGACGCTGGTATACTTAGTTTGATTTCGAAAAAAATCAATTTTTGGTGAAAAAAATTCGATACGGGGGGGTATACCCGAAAAATGAAAAAACCCAAACTTTGAAGGTCGATATCTCGGCTCCTATGGGAGCTATCGGGAAAATTCCAACGGTTTTGTCTTAGTTTCGTCATTCTAAATCCAATGAGACCATCCGCAAGGTCGTAGCTCTTCTAATAGCTGAGATATGGCATTTTTGATGCCCATTTTTGGCCTCAAAAACGGACGTCGAAAACGACTTTTTCAGGATTTTCAAAGTGCTCTCATTCCCTTAGTTCTGCTCGGATTCTGTTATAACCCGGTGTTTTCGTAATCTAGGTGAATCAATTAAGACGCTGGTATACTTAGTTTGATTTCGAAAAAAATGAATTTTTGGTGAAAAAAAACGATACGGGGGGGTATACCCGAAAAATGAAAAAACGCAAACTTTGAAGGTCGATATCTCGGCTTCTATGGGAGCTATCGGGAAAATTCCAACGGTTTTGTCTTAGTTTCGTCATTCTAAATCCAATGAGACCATCCGCAAGGTCGTAGCTCTGACGATAGCTGAGATATGGCATTTTTGATGCCCATTTTTGGCCTCAAAAACGGACGTCGAAAACGACTTTTTCAAGATTTTCAAAGTGCTCTCATTCCCTTAGTTCTGCTCGGATCCTGTTATAACCCGGTGTTTTCGTAATCTAGGTGACCCAAATAAGACGCTGGTATACTTAGTTTGATTTCGAAAAAAATGAATTTTTGGTGAAAAAAAACGATACGGGGGGGTATACCCGAAAAATGAAAAAACGCAAACTTTGAAGGTCGATATCTTGGCTCCTATGGGAGCTATCGGGAAAATTCCAACGGTTTTGTCTTAGTTTCATCATTCTAAATCCAATGAGACCATCCGCAAGGTCGTAGCTCTTCTAATAGCTGAGATATGGCATTTTTGATGCCCATTTTTGGCCTCAAAAACGGACGTCGAAAACGACTTTTTCAGGATTTTCAAAGTGCTCTCATTCCCTTAGTTCTGCTCGGATCCTGTTATAACCCGGTGTTTTCGTAATCTAGGTGACCCAAATAAGACGCTGGTATACTTAGTTTGATTTCGAAAAAAATGAATTTTTGGTGAAAAAAAACGATACGGGGGGGTATACCCGAAAAATGAAAAAACGCAAACTTTGAAGGTCGATATCTCGGCTCCTATGGGAGCTATCGGGAAAATTCCAACGGTTTTGTCTTAGTTTCGTCATTCTAAATCCAATGAGACCATCCGCAAGGTCGTAGCTCTTCTAATAGCTGAGATATGGCATTTTTGATGCCCATTTTTGGCCTCAAAAACGGACTTCGAAAACGACTTTTTCAGGATTTTCAAAGTGCTCTCATTCCCTTAGTTCTGCTCGGATCCTGTTATAACCCGGTGTTTTCGTAATCTAGGTGACCCAAATAAGACGCTGGTATACTTAGTTTGATTTCGAAAAAAATGAATTTTTGGTGAAAAAAAACGATACGGGGGGGTATACCCGAAAAATGAAAAAACCCAAACTTTGAAGGTCGATATCTCGGCTCCTATGGGAGCTATCGGGAAAAATTCCAACGGTTTTGTCTTAGTTTCGTCATTCTAAATCCAATGAGACCATCCGCAAGGTCGTAGCTCTTCTAATAGCTGAGATATGGCATTTTTGATGCCCATTTTTGGCCTCAAAAACGGACGTCGAAAACGACTTTTTCAGGATTTTCAAAGTGCTCTCATTCCCTTAGTTCTGCTCGGATCCTGTTATAACCCGGTGTTTTCGTAATCTAGGTGACCCAAATAAGACGCTGGTATACTTAGTTTGATTTCGAAAAAAATGAATTTTTGGTGAAAAAAAACGATACGGGGGGGTATACCCGAAAAATGAAAAAACGCAAACTTTGAAGGTCGATATCTCGGCTTCTATGGGAGCTATCGGGAAAATTCCAACGGTTTTGTCTTAGTTTCGTCATTCTAAATCCAATGAGACCATCCGCAAGGTCGTAGCTCTTCTAATAGCTGAGATATGGCATTTTTGATGCCCATTTTTGGCCTCAAAAACGGACGTCGAAAACGACTTTTTCAGGATTTTCAAAGTGCTCTCATTCCCTTAGTTCTGCTCGGATCCTGTTATAACCCGGTGTTTTCGTAATCTAGGTGACCCAAATAAGACGCTGGTATACTTAGTTTGATTTCGAAAAAAATCAATTTTTGGTGATAAAAATTCGATACGGGGGGGTATACCCGAAAAATGAAAAAACCCAAACTTTGAAGGTCGATATCTCGGCTCCTATGGGAGCTATCGGGAAAATTCCAACGGTTTTGTCTTAGTTTCGTCATTCTAAATCCAACGAGATCATCCGCAAGGTCGTAGCTCTTCTAATAGCTGAGATATGGCATTTTTGATGCCCATTTTTGGCCTCAAAAACGGACGTCGAAAACGACTTTTTCAGGATTTTCAAAGTGCTCTCATTCCCTTAGTTCTGCTCGGATCCTGTTATAACCCGGTGATTTCGTAATCTAGGTAACCCAAATAAGACGCTGGTATACTTAGTTTGATTTCGAAAAAAATGAATTTTTGGTGAAAAAATTCGATACGGGGGGGTATACCCGAAAAATGAAAAAACCCAAACTTTGAAGCTCGATATCTCGACTTCTATGGGAGCTATCGAGAAAATTCCAACGGTTTTGTCTTAGTTTCGTCATTCTAAATCCAACGAGATCATCCGCAAGGTCGTAGCTCTTCTAATAGCTGAGATATGGCATTTTTGATGCCCATTTTTGGCCTCAAAAACGGACGTCGAAAACGACTTTTTCAGGATTTTCAAAGTGCTCTCATTCCCTTAGTTCTGCTCGGATCCTGTTATAACCCGGTGTTTTCGTAATCTAGGTGACCCAAATAAGACGCTGGTATACTTAGTTTGATTTCGAAAAAAATCAATTTTTGGTGAAAAAAATTCGATACGGGGGGGTATACCCGAAAAATGAAAAAACCCAAACTTTGAAGGTCGATATCTCGGCTCCTATGGGAGCTATCGGGAAAATTCCAACGGTTTTGTCTCAGTTTCGTCATTCTAAATCCAATGAGACCATCCGCAAGGTCGTAGCTCTTCTAATAGCTGAGATATGGCATTTTTGATGCCCATTTTTGGCCTCAAAAACGGACGTCGAAAACGACTTTTTCAGGATTTTCAAAGTGCTCTCATTCCCTTAGTTCTGCTCGGATTCTGTTATAACCCGGTATTTTCGTAATCTAGGTGACCCAATTAAGACGCTGGTATACTTAGTTTGATTTCGAAAAAAATGAATTTTTGGTGAAAAAAAACGATACGGGGGGGTATACCCGAAAAATGAAAAAACGCAAACTTTGAAGGTCGATATCTCGGCTTCTATGGGAGCTATCGGGAAAATTCCAACGGTTTTGTCTTAGTTTCGTCATTCTAAATCCAATGAGACCATCCGCAAGGTCGTAGCTCTTCTAATAGCTGAGATATGGCATTTTTGATGCCCATTTTTGGCCTCAAAAACGGACGTCGAAAACGACTTTTTCAGGATTTTCAAAGTGCTCTCATTCCCTTAGTTCTGCTCGGATCCTGTTATAACCCGGTGTTTTCGTAATCTAGGTGACCCAAATAAGACGCTGGTATACTTAGTTTGATTTCGAAAAAAATCAATTTTTGGTGATAAAAATTCGATACGGGGGGGTATACCCGAAAAATGAAAAAACCCAAACTTTGAAGGTCGATATCTCGGCTCCTATGGGAGCTATCGGGAAAATTCCAACGGTTTTGTCTTAGTTTCGTCATTCTAAATCCAATGAGACCATCCGCAAGGTCGTAGCTCTTCTAATAGCTGAGATATGGCATTTTTGATGCCCATTTTTGGCCTCAAAAACGGACGTCGAAAACGACTTTTTCAGGATTTTCAAAGTGCTCTCATTCCCTTAGTTCTGCTCGGATCCTGTTATAACCCGGTGTTTTCGTAATCTAGGTGACCCAAATAAGACGCTGGTATACTTAGTTTGATTTCGAAAAAAATGAATTTTTGGTGAAAAAATTCGATACGGGGGGGTATACCCGAAAAATGAAAAAACGCAAACTTTGAAGGTCGATATCTCGGCTTTTATGGGAGCTATCGGGAAAATTCCAACGGTTTTGTCTTAGTTTCGTCATTCTAAATCCAACGAGACCATCCGCAAGGTCGTAGCTCTGACGATAGCTGAGATATGGCATTTTTGATGCCCATTTTTGGCCTCAAAAACGGACGTCGAAAACGACTTTTTCAAGATTTTCAAAGTGCTCTCATTCCCTTAGTTCTGCTCGGATCCTGTTATAACCCGGTGTTTTCGTAATCTAGGTGACCCAAATAAGACGCTGGTATACTTAGTTTGATTTCGAAAAAAATGAATTTTTGGTGAAAAAAAACGATACGGGGGGGTATACCCGAAAAATGAATAAACCCAAACTTTGAAGGTCGATATCTCGGCTCCTATGGGAGCTATCGGGAAAATTCCAACGGTTTTGTCTTAGTTTCGTCATTCTAAATCCAACGAGACTATCCACAAGGTCGTAGCTCTTCTAATAGCTGAGATATGGCATTTTTGATGCCCATTTTTGGCCTCAAAAACGGACGTCGAAAACGACTTTTTCAGGATTTTCAAAGTGCTCTCATTCCCTTAGTTCTGCTCGGATCCTGTTATAACCCGGTGTTTTCGTAATCTAGGTGACCCAAATAAGACGCTGGTATACTTAGTTTGATTTCGAAAAAAATGAATTTTTGGTGAAAAAATTCGATACGGGGGGGTATACCCGAAAAATGAAAAAACGCAAATTTTGAAGGTCGATATCTCGGCTTCTATGGGAGCTATCGGGAAAATTCCAACGGTTTTGTCTTAGTTTCGTCATTCTAAATCCAACGAGACCATCCGCAAGGTCGTAGCTCTGACGATAGCTGAGATATGGCATTTTTGATGCCCATTTTTGGCCTCAAAAACGGACGTCGAAAACGACTTTTTCAAGATTTTCAAAGTGCTCTCATTCCCTTAGTTCTGCTCGGATTCTGTTATAACCCGGTGTTTTCGTAATCTAGGTGACCCAAATAAGACGCTGGTATACTTAGTTTGATTTCGAAAAAAATCAATTTTTGGTGAAAAAAATTCGATACGGGGGGGTATACCCGAAAAATGAAAAAACCCAAACTTTGAAGGTCGATATCTCGGCTCCTATGGGAGCTATCGGGAAAATTCCAACGGTTTTGTCTTAGTTTCGTCATTCTAAATCCAACGAGATCATCCGCAAGGTCGTAGCTCTTCTAATAGCTGAGATATGGCATTTTTGATGCCCATTTTTGGCCTCAAAAACGGACGTCGAAAACGACTTTTTCAGGATTTTCAAAGTGCTCTCATTCCCTTAGTTCTGCTCGGATCCTGTTATAACCCGGTGATTTCGTAATCTAGGTAACCCAAATAAGACGCTGGTATACTTAGTTTGATTTCGAAAAAAATGAATTTTTGGTGAAAAAATTCGATACGGGGGGGTATACCCGAAAAATGAAAAAACCCAAACTTTGAAGCTCGATATCTCGACTTCTATGGGAGCTATCGAGAAAATTCCAACGGTTTTGTCTTAGTTTCGTCATTCTAAATCCAACGAGATCATCCGCAAGGTCGTAGCTCTTCTAATAGCTGAGATATGGCATTTTTGATGCCCATTTTTTGGCCTCAAAAACGGACGTCGAAAACGACTTTTTCAGGATTTTCAAAGTGCTCTCATTCCCTTAGTTCTGCTCGGATCCTGTTATAACCCGGTGTTTTCGTAATCTAGGTGACCCAAATAAGACGCTGGTATACTTAGTTTGATTTCGAAAAAAATCAATTTTTGGTGAAAAAAATTCGATACGGGGGGGTATACCCGAAAAATGAAAAAACCCAAACTTTGAAGGTCGATATCTCGGCTCCTATGGGAGCTATCGGGAAAATTCCAACGGTTTTGTCTCAGTTTCGTCATTCTAAATCCAATGAGACCATCCGCAAGGTCGTAGCTCTTCTAATAGCTGAGATATGGCATTTTTGATGCCCATTTTTGGCCTCAAAAACGGACGTCGAAAACGACTTTTTCAGGATTTTCAAAGTGCTCTCATTCCCTTAGTTCTGCTCGGATTCTGTTATAACCCGGTATTTTCGTAATCTAGGTGACCCAATTAAGACGCTGGTATACTTAGTTTGATTTCGAAAAAAATGAATTTTTGGTGAAAAAAAACGATACGGGGGGGTATACCCGAAAAATGAAAAAACGCAAACTTTGAAGGTCGATATCTCGGCTTCTATGGGAGCTATCGGGAAAATTCCAACGGTTTTGTCTTAGTTTCGTCATTCTAAATCCAATGAGACCATCCGCAAGGTCGTAGCTCTTCTAATAGCTGAGATATGGCATTTTTGATGCCCATTTTTGGCCTCAAAAACGGACGTCGAAAACGACTTTTTCAGGATTTTCAAAGTGCTCTCATTCCCTTAGTTCTGCTCGGATCCTGTTATAACCCGGTGTTTTCGTAATCTAGGTGACCCAAATAAGACGCTGGTATACTTAGTTTGATTTCGAAAAAAATGAATTTTTGGTGAAAAAATTCGATACGGGGGGGTATACCCGAAAAATGAAAAAACGCAAACTTTGAAGGTCGATATCTCGGCTTCTATGGGAGCTATCGGGAAAATTCCAACGGTTTTGTCTTAGTTTCGTCATTCTAAATCCAACGAGACCATCCGCAAGGTCGTAGCTCTGACGATAGCTGAGATATGGCATTTTTGATGCCCATTTTTGGCCTCAAAAACGGACGTCGAAAACGACTTTTTCAAGATTTTCAAAGTGCTCTCATTCCCTTAGTTCTGCTCGGATTCTGTTATAACCCGGTGTTTTCGTAATCTAGGTGACCCAAATAAGACGCTGGTATACTTAGTTTGATTTCGAAAAAAATGAATTTTTGGTGAAAAAATTCGATACGGGGGGGTATACCCGAAAAATGAAAAAACGCAAACTTTGAAGGTCGATATCTCGGCTTCTATGGGAGCTATCGGGAAAATTCCAACGGTTTTGTCTTAGTTTCGTCATTCTAAGTCCAACGAGACTATCCACAAGTTCGTAGCTCTTCTAATAGCTGAGATATGGCAGTTTTTGATGCCCATTTTTGGCCTCAAAAACGGACGTCGAAAACGACTTTTTCAGGATTTTCAAAGTGCTCTCATTCCCTTAGTTCTGCTCGGATCCTGTTATAACCCGGTGTTTTCGTAATCTAGGTGACCCAAATAAGACGCTGGTATACTTAGTTTGATTTCGAAAAAAATGAATTTTTGGTGAAAAAAAACGATACGGGGGGGTATACCCGAAAAATGAATAAACCCAAACTTTGAAGGTCGATATCTCGGCTCCTATGGGAGCTATCGGGAAAATTCCAACGGTTTTGTCTTAGTTTCGTCATTCTAAATCCAACGAGACTATCCACAAGGTCGAAGCTCTTCTAATAGCTGAGATATGGCATTTTTGATGCCCATTTTTGGCCTCAAAAACGGACGTCGAAAACGACTTTTTCAGGATTTTCAAAGTGCTCTCATTCCCTTAGTTCTGCTCGGATCCTGTTATAACCCGGTGTTTTCGTAATCTAGGTGACCCAAATAAGACGCTGGTATACTTAGTTTGATTTCGAAAAAAATGAATTTTTGGTGAAAAAAAAACGATACGGGGGGGTATACCCGAAAAATGAAAAAACGCAAACTTTGAAGGTCGATATCTCGGCTCCTATGGGAGCTATCGGGAAAATTCCAACGGTTTTGTCTTAGTTTCGTCATTCTAAATCCAATGAGACCATCCGCAAGGTCGTAGCTTTTCTAATAGCTGAGATATGGCATTTTTGATGCCCATTTTTGGCCTCAAAAACGGACGTCGAAAACGACTTTTTCAGGATTTTCAAAGTGCTCTCATTCCCTTAGTTCTGCTCGGATCCTGTTATAACCCGGTGTTTTCGTAATCTAGGTGACATAAATAAGACGCTGGTATACTTAGTTTGATTTCGAAAAAAATGAATTTTTGGTGAAAAAAAACGATACGGGGGGGTATACCCGAAAAATGAAAAAACGCAAACTTTGAAGGTCGATATCTCGGCTTCTATGGGAGCTATCGGGAAAATTCCAACGGTTTTGTCTTAGTTTCGTCATTCTAAATCCAACGAGACTATCCACAAGGTCGTAGCTCTTCTAATAGCTGAGATATGGCATTTTTGATGCCCATTTTTGGCCTCAAAAACGGACGTCGAAAACGACTTTTTCAGGATTTTCAAAGTGCTCTCATTCCCTTAGTTCTGCTCGGATCCTGTTATAACCCGGTGTTTTCGTAATCTAGGTGACCCAAATAAGACGCTGGTATACTTAGTTTGATTTCGAAAAAAATGAATTTTTGGTGAAAAAATTCGATACGGGGGGTTATACCCGAAAAATGAAAAAACGCAAACTTTGAAGGTCGATATCTCGGCTTCTATGGGAGCTATCGGGAAAATTCCAACGGTTTTGTCTTAGTTTCGTCATTCTAAATCCAACGAGACTATCCGCAAGGTCGTAGCTCTTCTAATAGCTGAGATATGGCATTTTTGATGCCCATTTTTGGCCTCAAAAACGGACGTCGAAAACGACTTTTTCAGGATTTTCAAAGTGCTCTCATTCCCTTAGTTCTGCTCGGATCCTGTTATAACCCGGTGTTTTCGTAATCTAGGTGACCCAAATAAGACGCTGGTATACTTAGTTTGATTTCGAAAAAAATGAATTTTTGGTGAAAAAAAAACGATACGGGGGGGTATACCCGAAAAATGAATAAACCCAAACTTTGAAGGTCGATATCTCGGCTCCTATGGGAGCTATCGGGAAAATTCCAACGGTTTTGTCTTAGTTTCGTCATTCTAAATCCAACGAGACTATCCGCAAGGTCGTAGCTCTTCTAATAGCTGAGATATGGCATTTTTGATGCCCATTTTTGGCCTCAAAAACGGACTTCGAAAACGACTTTTTCAGGATTTTCAAAGTGCTCTCATTCCCTTAGTTCTGCTCGGATCCTGTTATAACCCGGTGTTTTCGTAATCTAGGTGACCCAAATAAGACGCTGGTATACTTAGTTTGATTTCGAAAAAAATGAATTTTTGGTGAAAAAAAACGATACGGGGGGGTATACCCGAAAAATGAAAAAACGCAAACTTTGAAGGTCGATATCTCGGCTTCTATGGGAGCTATCGGGAAAATTCCAACGGTTTTGTCTTAGTTTCGTCATTCTAAATCCAATGAGACCATCCGCAAGGTCGTAGCTCTTCTAATAGCTGAGATATGGCATTTTTGATGCCCATTTTTGGCCTCAAAAACGGACGTCGAAAACGACTTTTTCAGGATTTTCAAAGTGCTCTCATTCCCTTAGTTCTGCTCGGATCCTGTTATAACCCGGTGTTTTCGTAATCTAGGTGACCCAAATAAGACGCTGGTATACTTAGTTTGATTTCGAAAAAAATGAATTTTTGGTGAAAAAAAACGATACGGGGGGGTATACCCGAAAAATGAAAAAACGCAAACTTTGAAGGTCGATATCTCGGCTCCTATGGGAGCTATCGGGAAAATTCCAACGGTTTTGTCTTAGTTTCGTCATTCTAAATCCAATGAGACCATCCGCAAGGTCGTAGCTCTTCTAATAGCTGAGATATGGCATTTTTGATGCCCATTTTTGGCCTCAAAAACGGACTTCGAAAACGACTTTTTCAGGATTTTCAAAGTGCTCTCATTCCCTTAGTTCTGCTCGGATCCTGTTATAACCCGGTGTTTTCGTAATCTAGGTGACCCAAATAAGACGCTGGTATACTTAGTTTGATTTCGAAAAAAATGAATTTTTGGTGAAAAAAAACGATACGGGGGGGTATACCCGAAAAATGAAAAAACGCAAACTTTGAAGGTCGATATCTCGGCTTCTATGGGAGCTATCGGGAAAATTCCAACGGTTTTGTCTTAGTTTCGTCATTCTAAATCCAATGAGACCATCCGCAAGGTCGTAGCTCTTCTAATAGCTGAGATATGGCATTTTTGATGCCCATTTTTGGCCTCAAAAACGGACGTCGAAAACGACTTTTTCAGGATTTTCAAAGTGCTCTCATTCCCTTAGTTCTGCTCGGATCCTGTTATAACCCGGTGTTTTCGTAATCTAGGTGACCCAAATAAGACGCTGGTATACTTAGTTTGATTTCGAAAAAAATGAATTTTTGGTGAAAAAAAACGATACGGGGGGGTATACCCGAAAAATGAAAAAACGCAAACTTTGAAGGTCGATATCTCGGCTTCTATGGGAGCTATCGGGAAAATTCCAACGGTTTTGTCTTAGTTTCGTCATTCTAAATCCAACGAGACCATCCGCAAAGTCGTAGCTCTTACAATAGCTGAGATATGGCATTTTTGATGCCCATTTTTGGCCTCAAAAACGGACGTCGAAAACGACTTTTTCAGGATTTTCAAAGTGCTCTCATTCCCTTAGTTCTGCTCGGATCCTGTTATAACCCGGTGTTTTCGTAATCTAGGTGACCCAAATAAGACGCTGGTATACTTAGTTTGATTTCGAAAAAAATCAATTTTTGGTGAAAAAAATTCGATACGGGGGGGTATACCCGAAAAATGAAAAACCCAAACTTTGAAGGTCGATATCTCGGCTCCTATGAGAGCTATCGGGAAAATTCCAACGGTTTTGTCTTAGTTTCGTCATTCTAAATCCAATGAGACCATCCGCAAGGTCGTAGCTCTTCTAATAGCTGAGATATGGCATTTTTGATGCCCATTTTTGGCCTCAAAAACGGACGTCGAAAACGACTTTTTCAGGATTTTCAAAGTGCTCTCATTCCCTTAGTTCTGCTCGGATCCTGTTATAACCCGGTGTTTTCGTAATCTAGGTGACCCAAATAAGACGCTGGTATACTTAGTTTGATTTCAAAAAAAATGAATTTTTGGTGAAAAAAAACGATACGGGGGGGTATACCCGAAAAATGAATAAACCCAAACTTTGAAGGTCGATATCTTGGCTCCTATGGGAGCTATCGGGAAAATTCCAACCCTTTTGTCTTAGTTTCGTCATTCTAAATCCAACGAGACCATCCGCAAGGTCGTAGCTCTTACGATAGCTGAGATATGGCATTTTTGATGCCCATTTTTGGCCTCAAAAACGGACGTCGAAAACGACTTTTTCAGGATTTTCAAAGTGCTCTCATTCCCTTAGTTCTGCTCGGATCCTGTTATAACCCGGTGTTTTCGTAATCTAGGTGACCCAAATAAGACGCTGGTATACTTAGTTTGATTTCAAAAAAAATGAATTTTTGGTGAAAAAAAACGATACGGGGGGGTATACCCGAAAAATGAATAAACCCAAACTTTGAAGGTCGATATCTTGGCTCCTATGGGAGCTATCGGGAAAATTCCAACCCTTTTGTCTTAGTTTCGTCATTCTAAATCCAACGAGACCATCCGCAAGGTCGTAGCTCTTACGATAGCTGAGATATGGCATTTTTGATGCCCATTTTTGGCCTCAAAAACGGACGTCGAAAACGACTTTTTCAGGATTTTCAAAGTGCTCTCATTCCCTTAGTTCTGCTCGGATCCTGTTATAACCCGGTGTTTTCGTAATCTAGGTGACCCAAATAAGACGCTGGTATACTTAGTTTGATTTCGAAAAAAATGAATTTTTGGTGAAAAAATTCGATACGGGGGGGTATACCCGAAAAATGAAAAAACGCAAACTTTGAAGGTCGATATCTCGGCTTCTATGGGAGCTATCGGGAAAATTCCAACGGTTTTGTCTTAGTTTCGTCATTCTAAATCCAACGAGACCATCCGCAAGGTCGTAGCTCTGACGATAGCTGAGATATGGCATTTTTGATGCCCATTTTTGGCCTCAAAAACGGACGTCGAAAACGACTTTTTCAGGATTTTCAAAGTGCTCTCATTCCCTTAGTTCTGCTCGGATCCTGTTATAACCCGGTGTTTTCGTAATCTAGGTGACCCAAATAAGACGCTGGTATACTTAGTTTGATTTCGAAAAAAATGAATTTTTGGTGAAAAAAAACGATACGGGGGGGTATACCCGAAAAATGAAAAAACGCAAACTTTGAAGGTCGATATCTCGGCTCCTATGGGAGCTATCGGGAAAATTCCAACGGTTTTGTCTTAGTTTCGTCATTCTAAATCCAACGAGACTATCCACAAGGTCGTAGCTCTTCTAATAGCTGAGATATGGCATTTTTGATGCCCATTTTTGGCCTCAAAAACGGACGTCGAAAACGACTTTTTCAGGATTTTCAAAGTGCTCTCATTCCCTTAGTTCTGCTCGGATCCTGTTATAACCCGGTGTTTTCGTAATCTAGGTGACCCAAATAAGACGCTGGTATACTTAGTTTGATTTCGAAAAAAATCAATTTTTGGTGAAAAAAATTCGATACGGGGGGGTATACCCGAAAAATGAAAAAACCCAAACTTTGAAGGTCGATATCTCGGCTCCTATGGGAGCTATCGGGAAAATTCTAACGGTTTTGTCTTAGTTTCGTCATTCTAAATCCAATGAGACCATCCGCAAGGTCGTAGCTCTTCTAATAGCTGAGATATGGCATTTTTGATGCCCATTTTTGGCCTCAAAAACGGACGTCGAAAACGACTTTTTCAGGATTTTCAAAGTGCTCTCATTCCCTTAGTTCTGCTCGGATCCTGTTATAACCCGGTGTTTTCGTAATCTAGGTGACCCAAATAAGACGCTGGTATACTTAGTTTGATTTCAAAAAAAATGAATTTTTGGTGAAAAAATTCGATACGGGGGGGTATACCCGAAAAATGAAAAAACCCAAACTTTGAAGCTCGATATCTCGACTTCTATGGGAGCTATCGGGAAAATTCCAACGGTTTTGTCTTAGTTTCGTCATTCTAAATCCAACGAGATCATCCGCAAGGTCGTAGCTCTTCTAATAGCTGAGATATGGCATTTTTGATGCCCATTTTTGGCCTCAAAAACGGACGTCGAAAACGACTTTTTCAGGATTTTCAAAGTGCTCTCATTCCCTTAGTTCTGCTCGGATCCTGTTATAACCCGGTGTTTTCGTAATCTAGGTGACCCAAATAAGACGCTGGTATACTTAGTTTGATTTCGAAAAAAAATGAATTTTTGGTGAAAAAAAACGATACGGGGGGGTATACCCGAAAAATGAAAAAACGCAAACTTTGAAGGTCGATATCTCGGCTTCTATGGGAGCTATCGGGAAAATTCCAACGGTTTTGTCTTAGTTTCGTCATTCTAAATCCAACGAGACCATCCGCAAGGTCGTAGCTCTTACGATAGCTGAGATATGGCATTTTTGATGCCCATTTTTGGCCTCAAAAACGGACGTCGAAAACGACTTTTTCAGGATTTTCAAAGTGCTCTCATTCCCTTAGTTCTGCTCGGATCCTGTTATAACCCGGTGTTTTCGTAATCTAGGTGACCCAAATAAGACGCTGGTATACTTAGTTTGATTTCGAAAAAAATGAATTTTTGACTCTCACGAGATGTG